>NC_135505.1:23227268-23532268 GCF_052857255.1 Amblyomma americanum
CGTGACTGAGCGTTCGGTTAACGCGGCGAGTGCCACGAGGCGGCGCTGGTGACGTGGTCGCTGCTGGCGCCACCATACCAGCGCACGGAGCCCATTGAGAACACGGCCGCCGCACTACGACTGCAGTTAGGCCGCCCTCGCCGTCTGTGGAAAAAAAAAACAGCGCAGATCGCATTCAGAGCGCATTACTGGTCCATTTCCCTTCTCATACCCAGCTCATTTGCTACATTCTTTACTGCCCTTTAGAGTAAAGTCGCGACTCTGCAAGCTCCGCCGTTCCAGTGCATACAACCGCGCCGCCGGAGGCTTTAGGAAGAACATGGCGGACAACGCGAGCCGCAGGGGAGAGGGCGTTAGGAGAGGAGGTACTTGTCGCTACATGGCAAAGCGTATCTAGGGGTTTTAGCTACGACTTCTCAAATCGACGGCCGGACGTACTACTGCTTGGCGTGGCGTCGTGAGCAATCTGTAAATAAAGCGATGTGCGGTGGCAATTCTTTTCCGCTTTTACGGGAGTACCCGAATTGCTGACAGCGAGATTCGTGACAGTTGCGCTGAAAAGCACAACGCCGTGCTCGTGCCGTATTGCCCGAATCAGAATTAACTGACATCCCTTTACTTTTGAAGAATGTTTGGCTCGGCCGCCGCAACGCCGTGCTCGTGCCGTATTGCTCAGAATCAGAACTGACACGCCTTAGAACAGTAATATACCCGACCCTAATCGTCGTCGGGCTGACTCGCGCGCGGAACTCGATCTTAGGTTGGTGCTCCTTATCACATTTAACAGCAATCATAGACTGTACAACAGCAGCTTATAACTGTTTTTCTAGCAGTGCTACATTCTCTGTTCGGCGAAGTGACTGCCTGCCTGGAATCGTGGAGCCGTGTGAAGTACTGCTACTTTTGCTAAGTTTTGATGACTGTCACATAAGTTCTAGTAGATCACAACGAAAAAGCATAGGCATGCGAGGAAACAGTGGTAAAGTACTACAATTTTCCCGCAATTTATCAGAAGGAACAATTATAATTATTTCTTTCCATTAAGTAAAAGTGCAGTGTGTGGCATAAGTCGTAGCCGAAGCTCCTGTACGTGGCCGGCGGGTCCAAATTCAATTTGCATGTATCCGGCTTTGGTAAGCCCGCTGCTGCTGCTGCGGCCGAATATGTTTGCAAAGGAAAACTCGATGTGCACAAGGAAGCGGGCGAGCATCACGGCGCTGACCGCTCCCGCGATCGATCAGTATATATCGCCAGCATGGGCAGCGGTAGCGGCACATAACGCCGAGCCGTCCGACCGCCGATTTGAGTAACGTGACTACGACGAGAAAGCAGTCTCCGCGACCGTCTGTGAGCTATGTTTGGCGCCTGAGTAGGGGGCACGGGGAAGGGGGCACGGGCTCGACAGCCGGCAGCCGAACCTAAACAGTCTTCGTCGAGCACTCGCTGCCACCGCCGCTAAGGTCGCGTCGTGCGCATACCTTTTCCGGTTCAAGATCACGACGTCGTGCGCACAGACCGAGTCTTTCGGCAATCATTCGCATGGCTCCTTTGGATCTGGACAATTGAATATTGTTGCTAGAGGTGCCTGGTAGCAGAGCTCCTTGGGACGCCCAGTCGGTCATCTGTTTGTCCAAGTGCCGAGTAACAAAGGTACCATTTCTGACTTTTTTTCCCAGTCCATTAATCTCATATTCCTTGCAAAGATTACAGTATGTAATCACCCAACAAACACAAAACCTCCTCAAAATCTCCCAGAAATATCCCATCAGGACATTTGGAATGTCCCCAGGAGGTTCTCATTTTTCCCGAAGACGTCCAAAAACGTCCCCACAACTAGCCGTGTCCATAAAGTGGTGCGTCCCAGGGATAGCCCCAAAAGGTTAATGCTAGATTTCTGGGCTCTGGCTTAATAAAATTATTTCTTTTTCATGCAGACTTCAGGCATCCAAGCGCACATACGTGCCAAATTTCACGTACATGCTTACGTTACAGGTGGTGTAATACATCTGTCAACTCGCGTGAATGTTTGCTGGCTAGGCCATTCAGACTTACCTGTTTACATGAAATGTGCTTCAACAAGGTGAAAAATTGGGCGGGTTGGTGCATGACCTTGTGACGGGAGCAGCACAGCACGAGACAAAGAGAGACGTGGAACACGACGCTGAATAACAACCAGATTTTAATGCACGTTCGTCGAATATATACATCTCGCTCGTATAAGAAGGAAAAAAAGAAGCATGAAAAACGCATAAGATGTACACGTGGTGAAATATGAAGACATCGCACGCAGATAATCAATTTCTCAGTCACGAAGCGCTATTGAAGGTATGCAGACGCATATGTCGCTCTTTGGTCGGATGTTGAAGGCTTCTTCAATCTCCCTGGTCCGTTGATCAAAATACGACGGGATGACCATTGTGTTGATAAGCTGCAGAGCGCATTCATGCTCTCTGCATTGTTTTGCTAATTCACTGCTGATGGCGCCCTTTAGGGATCTTTTGTGCTCTCGAAGCTGTTTATTCAAACAGCGCCCTGTTTGACCAATGTATGTGCTTGCGCATGACAGAGGTATTTCATAAACCCCGATTTTCACACATTTCACATGTTTTTTCAGGTGTTCTTGCATTGATTTTTTTTCTTTGCTCGCTGTTGACTTTGGCACACAGGCTCCTTAACTTGTTGGGTGCTGACATGAGCACTTTTACACAAGCTCTTGCTCTTACCCTTTCGAGACTGGGAAATGCCATTAATGCAAGGAATCACCGCGTACGGCTTCCTTTATTCTGATGCGGTTGTGACATATTTTCTGCCTCTAGGTGCTTGCAGAATCCCTTCTGCGACGCTGGATAGCAGTCTCGTCGGGCAACCTGCTGCTTTCAGCCGACGGTTCTGGGAGTCAAAACTGCCTTGAACTTCATGATAACAGGATCTCGTCAATGCGACTCTCATTGCTGTTTTTTTTTCTACCCCCGCTTGATGATCTTGGAGTGCGCAGATGTGTAGGGGAGCAAGCACTTCTGCAAGCACTCAGAGGCAGAAAATATGTCATAATCACATCAGAAAAAAGGAAGCCGTACGCGGTCATTCCTTACATTAATGGGATTTCCCACAGTCTCAAAATGGTAGGCGCAAGAGCTGGTGTAAAAGTGCTCATGTCAGCACCCAACAAATTAAGAAGCGTGTGCGCCAAAGTCAACAGTCAGCAATGAAAAATCAATGCAAGAAAAAGCACCGGGAAAAAACATGTGAAATGTGTGAAAAGCGGAGTTTAGGGAACACCTCTGTCATGCGGACGCACCAACATTGGTCAAACAGGGCGCTGTTTGAATGAACGGCTTCTAGAGCACACAACATCCCTAAAGGGCGCCACGAGCAGTAAATTAGCAAAACATTGCAGAGAGCATGAATGCACTCCGCAGCTTATCAACACAATGGTCATGCCGTCGTATTTTAATCAACGGACCAGGGAGATTGAAGAATCCTTCAACATCGGGAAAAAGAGCGACGTATATGCATCAGCAAACTTTCGATAGCGTTTTGTGACAGCGAAATTGATATGCCTGCGTTGTCCTAATCTTTTACCATGTGTACATCTTATGCGTTTGTCATGCTTCTATCCTTTCCTTATTGCACGAGCGAGATGTATATATTCGATCGAACGTGGATTAAAAATCTTGTTGTTAGTCAGCGTTGATTCCCGCCTCTCTCTTCTTTGTTTCGTGCTGTGCTGCTCCCGCCACACGAACATGAAATGTGCTAGAATTTTACACCGACAAAGGAAATATTAGTTCAAAATATCGCCCGATCCCGCCCATATAACAGGAAATAGCAGCGAAATACAGATGTAATTTCAGTTTATTAGATGTGCCCTTTGCATTTAAAGGAGTACAAACAGGAGACGCATATGTATGCACCATTTAACACACAATATACCCGACCGCGGCGGCTGCATTTTTATGGAGGAGAAACGCTAAGGCGCCCGTGTGCTGTGCGATGTCAGTGCACGTTAAAGATCCCCAGGTGGTCGAAATTATTCCGGAGCCCTCCACTACAGCACCTCTCTCTTCCTTTCTTCTTTCACTCCCTCCTTTACCCTTTCCTTACGGCGGGGTTCAGGTGTCCAACGATATATGAGACAGATACTGCGCCATTTCCTTTCCCTCTAAAACCAATTATTATTATTATTATGGAGCAAAATCAAGGGATTTGTATTTGTATTGCTTAACACTTACTTTAAAGTTACATCATGAGGGTATAGTTGAAAATGTGCTACGGGGGCTTGGTTGTGTGTCGTGACTTGTGTCTCTTATCAGGACTACTTGACAGCCACCATGAAACGCAGGCTTTTGAAAAGTCGTTCCTCAAATAAGAGAGTGTTTCCACTGTTACAATGGAAATGTTATTTGCTGAAACTTCAATCATTGCAGGTCAGGGATTGCTATTTTTCAAATAACTAGCCTGAAGTTCAAAACCTGCAGAAGGAAGTTTGTAACTTCTTTCCTGCCTTAAAAACCCAGTATTTATTTGTCAGTGTCAGCAAGCAGAGGTCTGGTTCATGGCACATACTTTCCACTACCTTGCGTGAAAATTGTGCAATACAGGCCCACCATAAAACTAGGGGTATAGTATACAAATTGCTTGTATGCAGCTACTTTGGCATTAGAGCATGCATAGCATGGTCTTAAAGTCAGATTCTTTTCATTTACAACTGGTTCATAAAAGGCCTATTCTGGCAAAAGGCATTTAGCAAAATTGTCTTTCTCTGAATGCTTCTAAGTATAACTTTAGTTCATTCAGGAAAATGTATATTGGCAATATCTCTTAAAGGCATGATTGTTCATATTAGCTCTTGTTACCTCACAGTATTTAGTTTTGTGCCTCCAGCATCACTGACTTGCATCATATGTTAAATAGAGTAGTAAAATGCTCGCTGTTAGTTTAAACCACAACTCAAGATGGGGCTGTGCACTTTTTGTTGTGTTGCATGAAAAATACTTATATATGAAACAATTTCTTTCAGCTGCACTTCACATGATTTATATTCCACCAGAAGAAAGGCTGCAACACAACATTGCTCACTATCTGTTGCTTTCCCAGCACATAACATGCCATAACAGCACATAGCAGGTAAGATATGAACAAAAACAGTGCATGTATATGTTCCGCACATGCATTTTGTGTACTACCAGCACTATGATATGATTAACTGATGTCATGTGAGAGCACACAAATCATTTTTTTGTATATATTGCAACATGGTTATTTCAAGTTTTAAACTGGCCATTGAAATGACCCATTGTATCACCACTGGTTACCCGGTGGCACTGGGGATCGAACTCCGCACCTCCCGCTTGCGAGGCAGATGCTTAGACCACTAGGCCGCTCCTGCGGTCCCCCCACTGATGTTGCTTACACCAGGTGCTTTTAAAGCCCCGGTATGTATGTTAAATGCATTTTAGATAGCCATTCACTTCCAAAGTACCATTTCATCTTTATAGCAAAACCACAGTTCACCTAGCTAGACAAACCTGCTGCATACAAGCCAGCAGAAGGGTTGCACGTACATGCTTCGTTAGGAAAACATTAGGAAAATTAAGCAGAGCCTGCCCATCATGGTGCATTATACCCTGATTTTGAGCAATGATCAAGATGGGCAGATGGTCATTTCATTGAACACTTGCATGTTACATTCGTAGAATCGAAAAGACAAGTATTATTGCGAAATCTTCAATCAGTGTTTATTCTTAGAGAAAACATATCATGAAAAAAGTGTTGGATTAGTTAGGGCACACCTTGTATGATGAAAAGTGCTCCCACTTTGTGAAATGCTTAATTTTGGAATAACGACAGCGTTTAGGTTAGTTGGGTTACCATGTTTAGATAGTGGATGCGCTCAAAAAGACACTGGAAGTAAGCGCCCTGTGTGGAAATCTCTTTCTGTATCCTTGTCTTTTTGAGCCCTTTCACGATCTAAACTTAATTTTGCAAGAGAGCAAGGAAAACAGATATTTAAATTCTGATAATTAAGGATAAAAGATCATGTTTCATTGTGTTGCTTAAAGTGTACATTGTATCGCTATTGCTCTATTGCAGCACTTGCGTCGTGGCATTGCATTGCAGCTTCCTGACTTTTGTTTATAAAATTGGCAGTCCTTTTTTCCATCCGATTGCAACACGTTAGGAGTTATCTCAGTGTTGCATGGTAGCGAACTCTCAGATTAACGGTTTGCATTATTACGCCAGCATAACTTGCTAAGTGTTTCACTGCAGTCTTGTTACTAGAACAGCCTCTTGAAAGTATTCAGCCTGGTGATCATTGAGGGTTACTGTTCACATATCGAAATGCCGGATCAGCTGTATACTCTTTACAGCTACCAGAACTAAGGTACATTTCATGACATGCTGGCTGACAAGTGCTGGAGCACCAGACTAGGGATTTGGATGAAACAGTTTTCAAATGTGTGCTTGGTATCACGCTGTTTTGTTCCAGTTGTGGAGAGGTTTTCTTTGCATATTTGTTCTGTCAAACATTCAAATTTTGGGCAATATGTTGTTACCTTTATCTTGTGTTCTCTTTGTTGTTGAGGTTTAGTTTTTGTGGCACAAGCACTCCACTCTATTACATTTCAGTATAATTTAAAATTTTTAGGGCACACCATGAATAAAACTTCTACGTGAATAATCTGCATGTGTTTAAGTTCTTCATTGTTGCTATAGAAACTAAGTTGACACAGCTTGTATTGTAGCTCTGGCTAGAAATTTTAAGAGAGCCTCATTAACATAATCACATGACCAACACAAACGAGGTATTATTGTTTGTGCAATGAAAAGTTAAAATATTTATTAACAGCTGTCAGTGTAGGACTGGCCTAAAATGTTTTGTGCTCTATGTAGCTCTTCTCTGAGGCAGGATTAATTCATCTGTACCTGCAGCCTAATACTGCCAAGATACCAAGTTTTTGGGTGAACTTATGATTTTTTTTTTGTCACTGGGCAAACTTGCATCTTCTTGAAGCATGGAACTTGAGCTGATTCTTAACAGCTCTAGTGTAGCGAATTTCATTATCCTCATCGCTTAGTTTACATTCAGCTCAGGACAATAGCCTCTTCCAGTTTAATTATCTGTGTCTTGCACCAGCTGCATGCCACACTATCCTCAGAAATCTCCTAATCTTATCTGTGGAGCTTATATTCAGCTATCTCCTGCTATATTTTTCTTCGGGTGAAATTCATTTTGTTGCGATACAATCCACAAGCTGTTTCCTGGCACTGTGCTTGGCTTATCTGGAATGAAATTCTTGGGAAATGGGTCTCTGATCTCACCTTGAGTAGACGAAATTAACTTCTGCTAGGGCACACTTTGGCCACAGATGCCCTTGTGCCATTAAAATTCATTAAATTTATTCTGTTGCCCTAAGATACCATTGGTGATTTATTCTCTGCATTGTATGCCCTCGCCAGGTCCATTTTCTTCTTTTAATTTCTGCCAGAATATTAACAACTTTCCTGTTCATCCCTGTTTTGGTTTCACTTGGTCAGTTATGCTATTAATAACTATAATCACTTTATTTAAAACATATTTTCGGCTAAATGGCATCAAGTTTTCTACTCTGCACAATGATGTATATGGTTGGTCTTGTATGTCCTTACTTGTGTGGTAATGTTTATTTTGTGCTCACTGTCTAAACAACCTTATTTGCCTATCATATCCTAAGCCCTTCTATACCTATCTTCCTTCCCCCTGTCTCTCTTTTCAGTCATTCCTCCTCTCTCCTTTACACCGGCCATTGCTGAAAAGGTTGCTGGGGGAACGACAGCCAGCACTGGGCCCTTTTTTTCTTGGAACCCGCACTGATACTATTAACACTAATAGTACTGTATCAGTATTTTTGTGATACTGCATTTTTTTGCTATTTATGAAGTAGTTGGGTAAGGCAATGTTAGCAGTGTTGGATATTACAATATATCATGCATATATCTTGCTTGCAATATATCAGTGTGTTCACTATTACACTACCCTCTATTTCTTTCAGTTCAGTTATTTGGCTATAGATATTTTGTGCTTCTTTTTTTGTTTCGTCCACTCAAACTAAAACTTTGCTCTTTGTGTCGCAGGTAGAATCTACAATGAATGCTGCTCTGTGTGCTGTAAGCAGGAGGCAGTGTTAAATGAAGCCATGAACTTTCCTTGGAATTGAAAAGCCTTTGCCGTATTATGCGTTGAACCACGAGTGTGAAGAGGAAAATGTCATGTCTTGGATTTCTGCAGAGGTGAGCCATCGTGGTAAATCTACCAGCGCGAAAGAGAGGGACCAGAAAGGAGACAAGACAGGCGCTGACTCACGACTAAAGTTTATTGATGTGAACAGGGAATATACAAAAAGCCAAGCAACACCATAAACCATGCAGTTACAGATAAGCATACAGGACAACACGAGCCAAAATTGCCCTCAACATTTCCCTGATCGAGATAGTCCAACTCATTGCGTATTAACACGATAGACAACATACTCACACATTCGTCACGGAGTCATAAGATGTGTCTAGCCTCGATAATCTCCCAGGTAATCTCTCTGAATTTACTGCCAAAATGCGTGTTGCCAAAAGTAAAGGGTAGCAGCCTTCACATCCCGTGCAGTGTACAGCAAAGTTACCCCAACCACCTAGCCAAGCCCCTACCCTCTTGTGTTCCTGTAGTCTTGCATTCACACACCTTCCAGTTGCACCTACGTAAACCAGACCACAAGATAATAATATCTTATACCACATTCATTTTACAAGGTACATATACAGTTCACTCTACACGTGTACTTTTCTCGAGCCATATTCACAGAATTACTCTTAAAATTTTACATATTTCAGACAACTTATTAGGGGCCGAGAAAGCCACTTTTACATCATACCTTCTGGCCACATTTCTCAAATTGTGTGACAGTCTACGTACATACGGTAACACAGCTGGTCTTTTGCATCTCGCTGGCTGGCCGCAGCCTGATTGTGCCGGTCACCGCGAGACTGTAACACCTTCTTTAACAATTTATCATATGCTCTTGCAGTAACAAGGTTAGGAAATCCTGCGTTCGTTAACCTTAAAATCTGCTCTTGGAAACTAGTCGTCATGCTGTGAAAGCATAATTTTATCAATTCTGAGCCCACGCTAGAAAGTGCAATCCTATCTTTCACTAGCTTGGAATGGTCGACATGTAGCCAGGTAGCAGCTTAACACTCTTAGGTGAATATCGCCAGCACACTTCATGTGTGCTGGCGATAATCATCAAGGTAATCATCAAGATGTCATCAAGGTAAGGTCCAGAAACCACTGCTCTTTTTCTTGGGACATTTGCTCTAATGTAAACCTGAGATAAGGGCCTTGCTCCTTAAACAATTTGAGAATATGTACAAGTCCCGAACTATCACAACCTTTATAAAAGACCAGAAAATCATCGACATAGCAAAAGATTTTCCTCCAGCCCATGTACGTTCTGGAGAATTATTCTATCCACCCTACTCAAGAAAATATCGCTTAGCACAAGGCCAACCTTCGAACCACTACATTTTCGAGATTTTAGAACACATACCGCACTGCGCTACTGTGCAAACATGCTCTTCAAATAAATGCTATTCAATAACATGCTCTACTGATAAATTTCAGAAAACGGTTCATGCAAAATTGTCTCTGGTTATTTGCAAAAGCATCTGTCTACTTTGCGTCTTGAAGATCCATTTCTCGTACTCAATTCGCAGTGTGGTTGAGTATCTTAAGAATGACGATCCAGCGGATTGTCTTGCGATAAGTGTCGATGTAGAACTATTTTATTCTATCCCGTATGAAGATCTCGTGAAAAGCTTATGAATGTGTATATCGGAACACAACGATGAGCTAGTATTTAGGAACGAGTGTGTAACATGTCTTTTTTGGCACTTGCCTCCTTTTATTTGAAGTGAAGCGCATGTTTGTGGAGTATGGCAGTGCGGCATATGTTCAAAAGTCTGCTAAATGTATCGATTCGAAGGTTGCCCCTGTGCTAAGCAATATTCTCTTAAGCAGGGTGGATGGAATGATTGCCAAGAAATTGCATGGGCTGGGGGGGGGGGGGGAAATCTCTCGCTACGTCTATGATTTTCTGGTCTTTTACAAAGGTTGCGATAGTGCGGGACCTGTACATATTGTGAAGTTAAGGAGCAAGGCCTTTGTCTTAAGTTTACCTTGGAGAAAATGTCTTAACAAAAAGAGCTGCAGTTTCTGAACCTTACCTTGATGTTCTGCACATGCCATGTGTGCTAGCGATATTCACCCAGGAGTGTTAAGCAGCTACTTGACTTTTGGTCGAACGATTCCAAGCTAGGGAAAGATAGCATTGCGTCGTCAAGTCTAGGCTCGGTATTGGTGAAGCCATGCTTTCACGGCGTGACAACTGGTTTCCATGAGAAGATTTTAAGGCTAATGAAAGCATGATTTTCCAACCATGCTATTGCAGGAGCGTGCGATAAATTGTTAAAGCCGAGCATATAAGATTGGGCAAGTTGTTCAGAATGCTAAAGGTAAGAATGGCGCAGCATCAAGTAACGAGGACAACAGGAGAGCACACTCACGTTCAAGTGCCAACCTTGGAGCGGATACAGAATCCAAGAGCGCGTACTTGACATTCAACATTGGCAGCCAAGGATCGGGCTCGTTCAATCTTTAGCGTTCGAATCCGTGTTTCCTCGTTTCCTAGATTGTCAGCGCTGAATGTCAAGCACGAGCTCTTGGATTCTGTATCTGCTCCAGGGTTGGCACTTGTGCGTGGGTGTGCTGTCCTCGTTACTTGATGCTGCGCCATTCTTCCCTTTAGCATGTTAAAGCTGAAACTCCTTCACAGAGACTGGCACGATCAGGCCGGGGCCAGCCAGGGAGATGCCAAAAGACTGTGTTACTGTACATACATAGATTGTTGCAAAAATTTGAAAACTGTGGCCAGAAGATATAACGTAAAAATGGTGTTGCCGGCCCCTAACAAGTTGTCTACAATCTGTAAAATTGTTAATAATTTTGTGAATTTCGTTAGGGAAAAGCACATGTGTCGAGTGAGACGTGGCAACATATATGTGCCTTGCAAAGTGTATGTGGTGTGTCGGATACCATTATCATGTGGTTAGGTTTATGTTGGTGAAACTGGAATGTGTATCAATGTAAGACTACAGGAGCGCAAGAGGTATTTGGATATTGGTAGGGGTTCTAACTTATCTGCACATTGCAAGGGATGTGAAGGCTGCTAGATATTCCTTTCGGCAACACACATTTTGGTGCTATGTTCAGAGCAGATTAACCGGAAAATTATCGAGGCTAGACACATCTTATGACTCAGTGATGAATGTGTGAGTGTGCTGCCCATAGCATTAACACGCATTGGGTTGGACTGTATAGATGAGAGGAATGTTAAGGGCAATCTTTTACTTATGTTGTGATGTAGCTTATGTGTAATTGTGTAGTTTGTGGTGTTTGGCTTTTCTATATACTCTCTGTTCACTTCAATAAACTTCATTTGTGAGTCAGTGCCTGTTTTGTTTCCTTTCTCGTCGCTGTCTCGTGCTGATAGTTTCAAGTACTTGTAGAGTAGATTCACTGAATTGTGTACTTGCAGAGGCTTATGAGAAAAACCAGAGGAACTTTCTTTCCTTTATGTGGAATGGAAGGTTGAAATGTTTTTACGTAAATGTTTGCAGCATGAAATTTCATTCGGAAAGGTAAAACCCACTAAATTGTACATTTTGTGTGCAATGGTGCCGATGGCTGCATGCAACTGAAAACATTCGTGCAGGTTATCTAGCTAGCGTCCTTCTTCCTTGTGCCACATTTTCTGAAATAATATTTTGTCAGATTTATTTCAATCAGAATTTCTAAAAATATATTAATTACACCAAACTGGGTGATCATATATGACATAATTCAAAGCTTGATGATCATTGGTTTTTTAGTCTGGGGCAGTACAATGATAAGTACATAGTATATAGTAAAATTAAATATGACTAGTCTAACATAAACAAAACTACTCTTTTTTTTAGAGGAAAATTTTGCTACCGAAGTGCTGCAGTGACATGGCATGATGGAGATGTGGACTGTGTGCAGTATTCATGATAGCACGAGAACTTGCGTGCAGTGCTTCAGGCAATTGGTGAGTACCTTGATGCTGTGCTTCTGCTTATGTAGCCAAATTATGTTTTTATTCTAAGAGTGCATCTGAAAGCTTAAGCAAAAATTTAGTAGTATTTAGGTTATTCTTGCACCAGATACCACTGTGAGAACTGGTTATTAATGATGTGTCTCGCATGTACCCTTGTCTGCTGAATATAGTAAGCATGGCTTTCGAGCTGAGTGCCGCCAATGTATGAAAAAAAAGGCCACTGGGCCATTGGTAGAAACGTCGGAAGCGGAAGTGGCGGTTCAGGTGGAGCGAAAAGGGTCGAAGAAACCAGATGGTGACGTCAAACATATAGCGTACGCAGCAGATGCTCGACCGCCAACATGGCGGCGCGCTCTGAAGTGGAGCCTCTAGCTTTGAAGTGAACTCCTCGATGTTACTGCGTTTTTCTGCCCGGGAACTGGATATAAACTTGGTGCAGGACTTTCGCTTCGTCTTGTCTTGCCTATAACAAATTGGATGGACGATAAATTCGGCAAGCGTCTGGCCTTTTTCAGATATTACCAATGTTCCTTGCTCGCTAAGTTGGCACAACATAAAGGCACCTGCATTGAATTGTATCTGGCACCCATCATGAGCTACTTTCTATTTACACAAGATGATAGTAGTAGTAGTAGAAAACATTTATTTCAAAAAGGCAGGGTATAGAGGCGAAAATACAGATTTTGGGTAGACAACCGTGATTGACAACAATGATAGACAACCGTAAAGACTTTCATGTGCACAGTGCCGCCCGGGTAAGCGCATTTTGTTTGCTTATTTCTGAACCTGTTGTTTTTACTGTTTACTCTTATCAGAAATGAATTTTGGGCAATAAATTATAACAGGTTGGTTACCAGTGAATGGCTTTTGCAAGCTTCTACGAAAGCCGATTGTTCAATAGCGGATGGTTGAAATGTATTTGTGAAATTTATATTTGGTGTTGTGTTACTACAAAATGAGGATTTTTTTTATGCTTTTCAGATGGACCCGACAGCAATGTACAGATGTGAAATGTGTGTAGTTTGCCATGAAAATAAAACGTATGTACTTGTACTCACCCAAACAATTACCACTCTTTCATTCTAAGCTGCATTCTTTGTACGTATGCAATACATAATATGCGTAAAGGAAAGCCTCGTACATAATACTTATTTCTTTGGCACCTGGACGGCTATATCCGCAGTGAACATTGTGGGCAGAAGCTATACGAAGACACATGTTCATGTACTACAGAAAGTACATAATTACAATACAGATAATTTTCACTCTAGATGAAATGACTTCCGAGTGAATGGAGGACGTACGCATAAACATTGCAGAAACTTCAATAAGAACAAAGCAGAAGCATTCATTGTGGAAAAACGGTTTCGGTCTCGTGCATAGCATGGCGTAACTTTCCGTTACCAAGAATGTGAAAGTCGTCATACGGAGTCTGACATTTAGTCCGTAACTCATGTTGCGGAAAACCCTCCGGCAACACACTACCAGCGGGTTTCTCTGTACTGCGGAGCATTTTTTTTTACAGTGTAGTAACTTTGCACGCTTTATCTCGAAAGTTCGCTATCGGCTTTAAATTGAGCACGGTCGACAGCGGCGGGCATTCTGTTCGACGACCGCCGAACACGCTTGTTGCTTCGCCGCCGCCGAGTGATTCAGTCTATTTTGGGTGCAAGTCAGCTCAATAAACCGTTTTCTTTTAGAAGACCCTTTTGTCCGTCTTAATCGCTGCTTCGGCTGCCGTCACCACTACGTGACATCTGGTGGAGGTGCGGGGTTGCCTTCCATGTTCCGGACGCCCCCTTCAAGCCGTGAAGCCAGCCCTCAGCGCTTCGCACCCGAGGACGAGCCAGCAGCTCAGCGAGCCAGCCGACGTCTCCAGGGAGAGGAGCCTGAGTTCGGGACCCTGCCGGACCGCACCAGACAGCGAAAAGACGCTGCTACAAGCACCGCAACCTCGCCGAAGATGTCGACACCGATCATACTGCAGCATCCGCGGGTGCCGCCATCTTTCTATGGATCCCTAGGCGAAGACCCTGAGAAATGGCCGGACCAATTTGAGTGTGCGGCGTCATTCAACAAGTGGGATGATGCGGCAAAAATTGGACACGTGTTTTTCTCATTGGATGGCTCCGCACGCACGTGGTGCGAAACCTACTAGTCGTCCATTACGACATTGGAGCTATTCAAGAGGGAACTATTGAAGGTATTCACCAGTGTCGTGAGAAAAAAAAGCCGAACGACTCCTCAAGTTCAGGATCAAGCTTCCGAATGAGCCCGTCCGCGGTTACGTCGAGGAGATGAAGCGCATATTTCGCCGCGCCGACCCGAGATGACCGAGGAAAAGAAAGTTCAGTTTTAATGCGTGGCATTAAAGAACAACTCTTTGGAAGCCTCGTCCGCCAGCTGCCAAAAACAGTCGAGGAATTCAGGCAAGAAGCCTGCACGATTGAGAAGACCCTCGACAACCGAGCTCGGCAGTACAATCGCCCTTCCTCTGGTTGTGCAATCCGTTCGGACACGCCGGCCACAACCAGCGACAGCTTGCGGGAAGTTATCCGCGAAATCTTCCTCGAGGATCCACGCCGATTACTGCCATACTCCCCGCAGCCACAAGCAGCGACTCTGATGGATGCGGTATGGGAAGAAGTGCAACAGGCACTTGGCACCCCTACCGCCACAGAACCCCAGGCCATGACCTACACCGCAGCAGTAAAGACTGCTCAGCCCCAACGACAACCCCCAAGTCCTCCCCGAGATGAGCCACTTGTTCCACAACGCCGCCTCTCAGCGCCCGCCCCCCCCCCCTCCTCCCCACCCTGCCTACGATCGACGCTCAAGCCCCAGGAAATGCGACGCCTGGAGGACTTACGACAACCGGCCGTTGTGCTTGCATTGCGGTGAGGCCGGCCATATTCTTCGTCACTGCCCGTACAGACGTATCGGTCTTCGAGGATTTGCCGTTAACGCCCCACGACCACACATCGGACAACGTTCGCAGGAAATCGACGAGTACCTGCGTAGATTAGAGTACACGCCGAACCGCTTTTCGTGCTCACCATCGCCGTCAACCTCGCTCTTTGCGTCGCCTCGCCGCAGCTACGCAGCCGCAGTACGAGGAAGGTCTCCCAGCCCCCGTAGGGGAAACTAAAGGCAGCAACCTCCGGAGGTGACGTTGCTCACGAGCGAAACGCCGAAGATCCTCCACCGACCACGCCCCATAAAGACGCTGCACCCGCGACGCCGCATGAAGAACCGACACTCGCTGCACCGACGCCGAACACAATGAGTATCCTGACCACGACGCAAGCTGCCTTGAAAACGACGCCGCCACACAGAAGAGCTTCGACCACACGCCCCACCCGCGACACGCATACGCGACGAAGCCGTGACCCGACGCCAAGAGCGACATGCAATGCAAGAGCCAGGACCTCCGACTTAGAAGTGACTATCGACGGCCGGAAAGTTACCGCTCTAGTCGACACAGGAGCCGATTAGTAGGTGATGAATGGAACATTCGCTGCGCAGCCGAGAAACGTCACAGCGGCTTGGGACAGGGCACAAATTCGCACCGCAGGTGGCCACCTCATTACGCCATGAGGACGATGCACAGCGCGAGTGACTGTCAAAGGACATACCTATCCTGCGACCTTTGTTGTGCTACCGCAATGCTCCCGCGAAGTGCTCTAGGGTATGAATTTCCTTAATGAGCATCAGGCGATCATCGACCTGCGATCCAAGCTGATCACGCTTTCGACGGACGAGGCCATCCCTTTGATGAAAACTCTAGGATATCACGTTTCAATGAGTGTCCTGGAGGAAGAAGTGAGCGTCCCACCCCGCTCAAGCGTTATCGTGACCGTAGGCGCCATGAAAGCCATTAACGCTGAATCCATCAACGAGGGCAACATGCAGTTGCTTCTAGACCGAGGAATCAGCATCACAAGAGGCATCGCACATTTTCGCAATGGCCAGGCCGAAGTACTGCTGACTAACTTCAGCGAAGAATACCAACACATTAACAGAGGAACGGCGATTGCTTTCTTCGACGAAATATCCGACGTACGAGACTCCTTCGCCCTCTCCGACCCCTCCGCAGAAGATTCGCCTGACCAAGTGAACTCGCCCACTTTCGACATCAACCCAGCCCTGCACCGGAACAAACAAGACCAGATCCGCAATCTGCTTCAAAGCTACAGTGAGTGTTTTTCGACATCGCCGAAGGTGCGACAAACGCCAATTTCCAAGCATCGCATTATAACACACCAACACGTCCGACATCTCCGTCAAAGCCCCTACCGTGTGTCACCGCGAGAACGACAAGCCATCCGGAACAAAGTCGAAGAAATGCTTCGCGACGACGTCATCCAGCCTTCAAACAGCCCATGGGCGGCACTGGTTGTTCTAGTGAGAAAGACGGTGCACTTCGATTCTGCGTTGATTACCGCCGCTTGAACAACATAACAAAGAAGGACGTCTACACCCTCCCCCGCATCGACGACACACTGGACCGCCTCTGCAACGCCAAATATTTCTCATCGAAGGGCCTCAAGAGCGGCTACTGGGTAATTGAGGTCGACGAAAAAGATCGCGAGAAGACAGCATTCATAACTCCGGAAGGGGTGTTTGAGTTCAAGGTGATGCCATTTGGTCTCTGTTCCGCACCAGCGACGTTTCAGCGAGTAAAGGATACAGTGCTGGCAGGCCTGAAGTGGAAAATTTGTCTGGTATATTTAAATGACGTCGTTGTCTTCGCCTCGAACATTGAAGAGCACCTCAAACGACTTCGAACAGTACTAGATGCAATCAAGTCGTCAGGCCTAACCTTGAAGGCAGAGAAGTGCCACTTTGCCTACGGAGAGCTACTGTTTCTAGGCCACATCGTTAGCAAGGAGGGAGTGCGCCCGGACCCGCAGAAAACAGCTGCTATTGAACAGGTTCCACCGTCGGCCGATAAGAAAGCAGTGCGCAGATTTCTCGGACTGTGCGCATATTACCGACGATTTGTGAAATACTTTTCGCGCATCGCCGAGCCCCTGAGCGAACATACAAAAACAGACGTGCCGTTTAAATGGGAAGCGCCGCAAGCAGAAGCCTTCAAGGAACTTCAGCGTCGTTTACAGTCCCCACCGATCCTCGCGCATTTTGATGAAAACGCTGATACTGAAATTCATACCGACGCAAGCAGCGTGGGCCTAGGTGCCGTTCTCGTTCAAAAAAGCGAGGAGCTGGAGAAGGTCATCGCATAGGCTAGCCGTTCCCTTTCCAAGGCAGAGGCTAACTATTTGACAACTGAGAAGGAGTGCCTTGTCATCATCTGGGCCACGTCAAAATTCCGCCCCTACCTGTACGGACGACCATTCAAGGTGGTCAGCGATCACCACGCGCTGTGCTGGCTCACCAATTTAAAGTACCCACCCCTCTGGCCGACTCGCTCGATGGAGTCTGCGTCTCCAGGAGTTTGACGTCACCGTCGTTTACAAGTTCGGACGCAAGCACTCTGACGCCGATTGCCTCTCACGAGACCCTGTAGATACACCGCCGCCGGACGACGATGAGGACGCCTTCCTGGGACCCATCAGCCCCAGCTCTTTTGCCCAGCAGCAACGCTCGGACCCAGACCTAAAACGCCTCATCGAGTACCTGGAAGGCAAGGTTTCTTCACCCCCTGCTTCATTCAAGCGAGGACTGTCTTCCTTCTGTGTGCAAAATGAGGTCCTCGTGAAGAAGAACTTTGCAGCGAGCAAAACAACCTAGTGAGTGGTTTTAAACTACCGGTGGGATTAGCCTTGCAGTTGCTGCCGGCAATTGCTCCACCGTAGCGACCCTTAAATAGAAATCACAGAAACACTGTCCGCAAAAACCCAAATAGACACTCCTGAGGTCACCATGTGGAGGCCAAATCCGTGTCCTGCAGGTAAAGTAGAAGGCGAGAAGCATCCCTTCTACTCGACTGGCTCCCGCGCGGGAAAACAATGTCCTGAAGAGAACTGTGAGGAACTCCTGCCTTCTTGAGGGATCCGAATAACACAGCCCGTTCCGCGTTGTACAAAGTACAGCACAAGAGGTAATGTTCTATGTCACCACTTGCATCACACGTTGAACACAATGGTGACAACGCTAGGTCAGTTTATACATCCACGCCGGCGTACGAGCAGAATCCGTGCGAACGCGGTGCAGCAAAGTGGCTTGGTACCTTTGAGACCCTTGGTCACACATGGCTGATGAGGAGAGCTCCACAAAAAACTGAAGTGGCACAACACTACATCTCTCAACATTTGCTTGACTTCATGAGGGACTCCATGTACTGGAATCAAGGAGAGAGCTGTATGGGCGAGGTTGTCTGCTATCTCGTTGCCTAAGACACCTATGTGCGAAGGCACCCATTGAAAACGTATAGAGAAGCCTTTGCTATGTAGATTCTGCACCAAACGTAGGGATCTAAGACTCAAGGCATCAGTGGGGAACCCGTACTCTAACCTTTGAAGGGCAGATTTTGAATCCGTAATTATGACAGTAGGTTGAGGCGTACAACACCGTAGCTTCTTTAGAGCTGCCTCAATGGCAACGATTTCGGCCATTGTGGAGGACACGACTTTAGTAAAACGAACAGACCAATCATACTGCAAAGACGGAATACGAAAAGCAGCTGCACTAGATCCTCTGACCTTGTCCACAGAGCCGTCTGTAAAAATTTGAAGATGACTGGCATATTCGGTCTCAAGATGTTCGAGTACGAGCGAACGCATTGCCGCTAAAGGAGAATTCCGCTTAGCGCGAACGTGGGGAATTGTCAAGGAACAATCGAGGCTCGGAAAGGACCAAGGTGGCTTCAACGTCTTAGGTCAATCTCGAAGGTCGAGACCCAGAGAACGAAGAGTATTTAAAGCCAAGTACGGCCGGGGCTCAGATCTCTTTCGAAGGCGCTGTAGAAGCGCTCTCCCGGCAACAGTCTCTCCGAGGCGGCCAATTTGCAGCAAAAGTCTTTGTGAAGCGGCTAGCCGAAGAGGTTTCGATTGAGACTCATACAGTGCTGCGTTGTTTGGAGCAGCCTGCGGAACGCCGAGAGCCCTCCTTAGTCCCATTATGTGCAAAACCTCAAGGCGTTCCAGCTGCGATACCGAGGGGGAAATTAAGGGAAGCTGGTACATTATGCGACTTGTCACCAGGGCATCGTGAAGCCTGATTATTGAAGCAGGATGGTTTCCCCATTGCTCACTAGCAATTCTACGAAGCACATTGAGAAGCGAAGATACTGAAGCCACAATCGAGTCCACAGCTCGTCGCCACTGTAAACGTGAGTCAATAGTGACGCCCAAAAAACGTATGTGGTTAACCTGACGAAGGCAAGACTGATCAAGGTCTATGCTCAGCCGCGCATACCTTTGTCCCCTACCTGGAAACAGGACGAAGCCAGATTTTTCCACCGAGAGAGTCAACCCAACACCTTGAAGGTAACTTTTAACTGAAAGCACGGCCTGTCGCGCTAATAGAACTAAGCGTTTGTGTTGATATCCGGTTAACCAAAGACAAATGTCGTCTGCATATATCGACATATGGACATGCCTACAATGTTTTTGCACTTTTGCGGGAAGACCAGCCATGACAACATTAAAGAGCGTTGGGGACAGGACACTACCCTGAAGTACCCCTCGCGATACCGCCCTTTCGGAGCTCATTGTACTGCCTAACCGCACTCGAAATTTACGATCACTGAGAAATGAGTGAATGAATCGCAGAAGATAACCCTGTATGCCTATGACCTGCAGACTATTCAGTATTGAGCTCTGGAGGACGCTATCATAAGCCTTTGATACGTCTAGGAAAATAGCTAGTGTTGAAAGTCCAAAAGCACTCTGATGTTCAATGTGGCTTATCAAGTCGAGGACGCTATCTTGCGCGCTTAAACCTATGCGGAATCCAGTCATGCATGTTGGTAGTGCCCTTCTATCCTCAAGCCACCAAGACAAACGCTTACTTGCCATCTTCTCCATGAGCTTAGCCACACACGACGTCAGCGATACAGGACGATACGAGGCCGCGTCTGTCATCTCTTTGCTGGCCTTCAGCAGTGGGACTACACAAGCCACCTTCCATGAAGGGGGAACGTCACCAGACTCCCACACTCGATTGAGATAGGTTAGGAGCATCTTCCGGTGTTCCAGAGGCAGGTTCTGTACATTTGATTGGTAATGCCGTCAGGACCTAGTGCACAGCGACGCCGCAGGCTGCGGAGCGCTGTCTGTAGTTCTCGAAGTGTGAACGGGGCGTCCATAACAGACGGAGACGTAGCAGGCAGAGCGCAGGGATGAATGCCTGGTCTGGAATTTATAAATGCATCCGCAAATTCCTCTGCCAAGCACACGAGATGTTTCTGCGTGCGCAATGCAAGCGCCTCGAAAGGTTTACTCGGACGAGAGCCACCAGCAAGACTGCCAACGACACGCCAAATTCTCGTTATCGGTGAGAAAACAGTCAAACTAGCGCAAAAGGATGCCCACTGGGACCTGCAGAGCTTGTTCGCATGACGTCTAATGGCATAGTTGAGCCTGTTGAAAGTTGTCTTCAAGAGTCTGTCGTCCTTCTTCCGCAACAGTTGTCGCTCCGCCCTTCTGCGCGCTGCGCAGAGGTTCCTGAGTTTTAAATCCGGAGTCGGAAAATGATCAGGTAGCTTGAGCGCCGTGGTAGCAGCCATCTTAGCATAAATCATTTTGTCTGTCACATCACCGGAAACACAGGCTAAGTGCTCCCTGTATTTGTCCCAATTAACAACATGGCAAATTTTAGGACCACGCAGATGGAAGTCGGCAGTAAACACAAATATCGGGTAGTGATCACTTCCCATTCTGTCAGCTCTAGTTGACCACTGCACACGGACGTCAGGTTAATGTAAGGTTAGGTCTATAGATGTGGGTGAGGTTGGAGGCCGAAAGAAAGTGGGACTTCCGTCATTGGCCACGCACATGTCCAAACTGTCGATGACTTCTACAAGTTGGCGTCCGCGAGGATCTGTGTTCCTGTCACCCCAGGCAGGGTGGTGGGCGTTGAAGTCACCGCAGATGATTCTGGGTGCTGGCCAGCGGTCACAAAGTTGCTGGAGGAACAACGCCATATCGACCTTCTTCCGCGGGGACATGTATACTGATGCAATGGACAGAGTTCGGAAGGCGAGCCGAATCCTCACAGTCACTACCTCAATACTGTCGGTGCAAAGATCGGTGACGTTCAAAGCCACATGAGGAATCTCCCTTCGTATGTGAAGGGCGGCACTTCCTGCGGGAAATGACTTTATGCTGCAATTCTTGTGGGCGACGTATCCCGGCAAAGACCTCCCGCTTGGCAAGCCAGCCTCCTAGAGGGCCAGTACTGGAACACAGGTCTCTTTCAAGAACAATTTTAGTTCTGCTAATCGACTTATAATCCCAGCGTAGTTCCATTGCATGATAAACGGCACTTTTCTAGGGTTTTTAGTTGCAACAGGTTGAAGAAAACTAGCCATCTAGGAGTTGAAGTTCTCTGCGAAGGCGGTGATCAAGGTCTCACAGGAAAGCACCAGTTGTATAAAGTTCTTCAAAGTGCCAGGCTGCATCGCTTGGCTATATGAACGCAGCACATCAAACAAAACGCGTAGAAGGTCGGAGAGATTCCGGCTTTTGAGCTCCTTATTTTGCTGCACGCACTGGCGCACCACTTCGACAAAAGACGGGGACTGGGACCCACTCTTGGCCACGGTAGCTGGTGTCTGCATCTCTTTTAAGGCAAGGGGATGTCCTCCATGGTGTCGAGTCTTGCTGTGATCTGATCGCTGAGGAACATGGACACTTTTTGCAGAAGCAGATCGAACAGCCAGCTAACCCTCGGAGGCCGTTGCCGACTTGCTCGGATCAGGTCGTGCAGCGACGTCGCTTGCTACCACGTCCCGAGCTTCCGACTCGAGCGTAGGGAACTCTTCACTTCCATGTATCGGCTTCTCAGTAGGTTGTGGTTTGGGGAACTAATCAAGGACTTGCGACGGTGTAAGGCGCTTACACGGAATGTGCAGCCACTGAAACTCGCTGGATGGTCACCTCCACAATTAGCGCAAGCAAAACTGCCTTGCACTCTTTGTAATCATGGCCACCACCACACCGCTTGCAACGTTGATCTTTGTTGCAAACTCTCGCTACATGTCCAAAGCGTTGGCACCTGAAGCACCGGGGAGGAGTTTCAACGAACTCGTGGACTGCATGTTTGGTGAAACCAAGGTCAATTATTCCAGGGCGCTCGGTGTCGGGAGCAAACGTTAGCACAATAGAGCTTGTAGGCTTCGCTGCCCATTGTTGTTCTCCAGGCTCCACCCGGCAAACAGCCTACCTCCTTGTTGTACCTGCTTGTCTCCGCGAAGAAGTTCTACAGGCTTCACACGACGAGCCGACAGCTGGACATCTCGGGTTTACTCGCACCCTCCGCCTCATTCAAGACAAGTATTACTGGCCCCGACTGTCTGCCGATGTCGCATATTATGTGAAATCCTGCCGAGATTGTCAGCGACGACAGACCCCTCCCACACGACAAACAGGATTTCTGAACACCATTGAACCTCCCTCAAGGCCCTTTCAGCAGGTCGGGATGGACTTACTTGGCCCTTTTCCAACGCCAACATCTGGTAATAAGTGGATCATCATAGCGACCGACTACCTGACCCGCTACGCTGAGGCGAAAGCCCTGCCGAACGGAACAGCAGCAGAAGTCGCCGAATTTTTTGTGGAATGCATTTTTCTTCGACGCGGTGCCCCCGATGTGCTCATCACGGACAGAGGAACAGCATTCACGGCGGAACTAACGCAAGCCATCCTGCGTTACAGACAAACCAGCCACCGGAGGACAACAGCATACCATCCGAAGACCAACGGACTGACCGAGAGCCTGAACAAAACCATCGCCAATATGCTCGCCATGTATGTAGATGCCGATCACAAAACCTGGGATGTCACCCTGCCTTACGTCGCCTTCGCCTACAACACCGCAGTGCAGGAGACCACCCAGATGACGCTTTTTAGGCTCGTCCATGGCATGGAGGCCACGACCACGCTAGACGCCATGCTGCCCAACGTTACAGAAGAGAATGTCGACGTTGCCGCATACCTTCAGCGCGCAGAAGAAGCTCGAAGGCTTGCCCGATTACGGATCAAAGATCAGCAGAGGTCCGACGCCAGACGCTACAATCTACGAAGACGCAACGCGGAATACAAGCCAGGAGGCCAAGTCTGGGTGTGGACGCCCATTCGCCGCCGTGGATTGAGTGAAAAGCTTTTGCGCCGCTATTTAGGCCCGTACAAGGTTCTTCGTCGGCTAGGTGAACTGGTTTATGAAGTCATCCCAGACGCAATGACTGCATCCTAGCGACGCCGCGTACGACCAGAAGTTGTCCATGTAGTCCGTCTGAAGCCGCATTATGCGTGCTAAAGGCCGCTGCATTTCAATGCTCTATTTTCGCAAGATCCGTTTTTTTCTCTTACTAGTCGCATTATTTGTTTTAATGCATCGGGTCGATGCTTCTTTAAGAGGGGAGTAATGCCGTGAATATTTGCAGCGTTTGTTCATTTTTCAAATCTGCCGCCACACCACTTTATCGCTTTGTTTGCGATGCAAGACGCGACTAGATTTATCTCGATTCATCGCAGCCAGGCAGAGCTGATTCTACGTTGTTCCGGAAGGTTCTAGTAACTTTGCACGCTCTATCTCGAAAGTTCGCTATCAGCTTTAAATTGAGCACTGCCGACAGCGGCTGGCATTCTGTTCGACGACCGCACAGTACGCTTGTTGCTTCGCCGCCATTTTGGGCGCAAGTCAGCCCAATAAACAGTTTTCTTTTAGAAGACCCTTTTGTCCGTCTTCATCGCTGCTTCAATTGCCGTCACCACTACGTGACAATATATGACAGAAACGTGGAGGCTGACGAAAATGTGTTCAGCTTAAGTTATGCACAACGCAGGGAGCTTTGCAAAAAAAAAAAACGATAGGTACAACGTTAATGGACCAGAAGCGGGCAGTGTGGAAGAGGGAACAAACTAGGTCCATAACATCATAATCAAAATCAAGAGGAATAAATGTGCTTGGGCAGGGCATGTACCGCGAAGGCAAGATAACCGCTTGTCCTTAAGGGTAACGGAGTGGATTCCAATAGAAGGCAAGCGTAGCAGGGGGCGGCAGAAAGTTAGGTGGTCAGATGAGATGAAGTTTGAGGGGATATGGTGACCGCAGCTGGCACAGGACAGGGTTGATTTGAAAAATGCGGAAGAGGCATTTGTCCTGCAGTGGAACAAAGACTGACGATGATGATAGTGGTAGAAGATTAGGCAGTCGTCGCCTTAGCCCAGTTGGTAGAACACCCGGCATATGCAAAATTCAAGGCCGTGGGTTCAAATCCCACTTCGGCATGTGGTCGGCGTCGTCGGCGTAGTCATTTAAACACCTTCTCTGCGAGTACTGGCAGGTGCGGCAGAGCGAAACGCCACCGGCCACGCCGAAAGCGCAGGAATGCACACCCGGAAGGTGGCTGCAAAATCCCGTAGGGTTGGTGGGTGGGTGGATGGAAGAAAGAAAGAAGGAAAGAAAGTAAGGAAGAGAGAAAGAAAGAAGCTCCCCCTTTGAAACGGGGTGATGGCAGTTGCCACCATTCTCAGTTTTTCTTGCTTTATTTGTGTTTAACCATGTGATAAGTTATTAAAATTTGGCATTTTCTTTACATACGTATTCCTAAACTTTTAACCGTATGTCACCTCTATGCTTTTGAGCCACTAATCTTCCAATCGATTTTGCTAACTTCTACCTCAGACATGAACATTGTTATCTCTAAACCATATGGCCTCGGGAAGAGTGACTGGGCCTGCATCGACATCGGGATGGATGCCATCACATTTTAGTATGAGGTGTTCTATTGTTTCTACACATTTACCACAAAAATATGTGTGTCAACTTCTTCGTTAAATTTCTTTTTCTTTTTTAAAGAGTAGGGCACTGCGTCTAGAGTTATCATAAAACGCTTCCTCCCTTATCTGCCTTTTCCAGTATCGATATATGTCTACACTAGGCTTCTTTTCCATTGTATCTCATTGTATCTATCCAATTTTTACCTTCGACGTTTTTAACCTGTCGTTTAATGTTCTTTCTTTCTCCTTCCTCGTCTTCGGCAACCTTACTGGCCAGCTTTCTAGTTCGTTGCCGCCACTGTGTGTCAATGCTCTTTCTGTACAGGTATTTAAATACCTTAGCTGCCCACCTGTTATCGTCCAATTTCCTCAGGCGTTCTTCGTACAGTACTTTACTCTGAGCTCCCCGTGCTTCGAAAGTTGCCCAGCCCATATCCCCCTGTACTGCCTCGTTTGTGGTTTTCCCGTGGGCACCTAGTGCTAATCTTCCAACTGTTCTCTGATTTACTTCTAATCGCGACTGAACTTCAGCCCTTAAGCATAGAACCGCATTCCCGAAAGTAAGCCCCGGCACCATTATTCCTTTCCAAATACCTCTCAGCACTACATATTTGTTGTACTCCATAATGCCCTATGCTTCATTATTCCTGCATCCCTTCGCCCTTTTGCCATGAAAGACTCTTCGTGCTTTTCCGTGTACATCTGCTCCTAGTTTATCAATACCCCGAGATATTTGTACTTGGCCACTCGGGGTATTTCATGGTCTTGTATTGTAAGCACCTGATCAATTGTATCGTAGACAATCATCACACCGGACTTGGTTGCGGTAAAACTGAAACCTAGACTGTCTCCGTATCGACAGCAATTTACCAGAGTTTGCAAATCTTCCTGGTTATCTGATAACAGCACAATATCATTCGCATACATTACACCCGGTATTCATTGCTCAACAACCCTTCCACCAATCTCTACGACATATTATAACCTAGGCTGCTTCGTTGCAGCCCTCTTACCATATTTATCATATAAAGTCTGAACAGCTGCGGTGATAGAAGACAACCTTGCCTTAATCTTTTGTGTACCTGGACAGTTGCCTTGCTCTTAATTCCTTTCCACGTTATTTCAACTTTATTTTTTTCGATATATTTCCTGTAGAAAATTAATTACCTCATGACCGAGACCTTCGCCTTTTAATATGTTCCACAGCAGCTCCCTGTTCACGTTGTCGTATGCACCGCTTATGTCCGGGAAGGCTATTTATTTATTTATTTATTTATTCAAGTTACTCACAGGCTCCTTTACATTGGAGCATTGTGTGAGTGGGGCAGTACATAGAAGTTAGAGAACAGCGCAAAAAAAAACACAAATTAAGGACAGAAAATAAGGACAGAAGAAAAACTGTATACAATAGTTAGCAAGAGGCACTCAGAAGAATACAAATAAAGTAATACAACACACAATAATTACGTGTTTCAAAATGTGGCAACATGGAAATGGAACACGATTTGACAGAGAGGCTAAAAAGTGCACAAGTTAGTTCACTCTAAGCAGCAATAAAACATTTTTCGCAAGAATACACAGAACTGAGACAACTAGGCGAAGATTGCGGTTATTTTATCACGAAATGTAGCAGGATTTCTGGTATTAGTAGCATCGTCAGGAAGGCTGTTCCAATAGTTTATGGCACGTGGGAGAGCAGACATGTTGAATGCTTTTGTATGACCAAAAATACGTGTAAAGCTGCTATGATTATGGAGGCGATGAGATGTGCGACATGGCCGTGACAGAGGTCTGTTTTCCGCCTTAGCTATTTCTATGCACTGTGTAAGAATGAACAAGCTATCATCTAAGCGCCTATTACTTCTGAACCCGCTCGGAAGTTCTCCGAATGTTCTGTTACTTTCTACCCATGACTGCATTTTTAAATACAGCGCCTGCATCGCCAGCCTGTATATAACTGATGTTATCGTAATCGGTCGGAAAGATTTTATGTTCGTCTTATCGCCTTTCTCTTTATAAATCAAATTCATTTTACTCTGTTTCCAGCTGTGCTGAATTTGCTTATTTGTTATGCCTGCCTCCAATGCTTTAATTGGCGTTTCCTTGCTTATGGGGCTAAATTAATTACCTTGAATGAAATTTCATCTATCGCTGCGGACGCGCATTTTGGAATATTTGCTTCCATCTTTTTCTAGTTAGCATTGGTCAATTCTAAGCGGTTTTCTATTGAGCTATTCCGTTGCTCCGTACTGTTGGGCGATTACCCTATTGTCTTTTCTAAATGACTCAGGTATAACTCATGCTGTGTAATTCAGAGCGTCATACCCCTCTAAACATTTTCCCTCGGCATCGTGAATCTGTTCCTGCTTTCTGTGATTCGCTTTCCCAGCCAGCTTATATGGCTGAAGAATTTACTTGACCGCCTTTTAGTAGCATCGCGAACTTCATCCAGCCAGCGATCAGTGGACTGCTTTATTTTAGCCTGGACGAGGACCTGCACTTGCTGTTTCTTTTGTAAATAAGATACCTCATTTTGGGCCTATTTCCTCTTCAGATAACTGCGCCCTCTTTGCTTCTCTGTGTTCTCGTGATACCAACCGTCGTTGTTCGACGGCCTCCCTAATTTCCTTATTCCACCAACTTCGTGGCTTCCTCTTTCTTCTCCAGAGGTTTACTCTTTTACTTCTATTTTTGTACTAATGTGTAGTTCTAACTGATTATAACCCCACTTTTCCATGGGATGTTTCTCTATTGCTTCCTCTATGCCCGCCGCTATTAGCGCTTTTTGTTCGTCATTTAATTTGGCGTGCTCATTATGACTTCCCTGTATTTCTCTTTTGAGCAGGGCTCCCAACTGGAGACGAATACGCTTATGATCACTTCCAAGGCTGTACTTCCCCTCTTTGTCTATTTCCATTATCGCGAGCTTGTAGTCAAGGGTCTCACGGAATCCCGTCTGGTCGGGATGGTACATGATACTAGTGAGTCACACCGACCAACAATTAAGATGGAATGACGTTTCGGCTCCCACACTGGAGCCTTGTTCACAATGAGGCAAAACGTTGCGGTGGTGCCTTTTTTATGCGGCGTATATGCGATCCCAGGCACCTCGCGCGGATAGGTGGCAAATTCCCGTCATTTCGATTGATAGTATGCGCTGTTGTTTGGATGATCAGCGACTCAAGATAGAGCCGTGATTTCCTGTCCTTCTCTTTGGCGACCACACGTGCCTCTGCCCAGTTGATATTGTGGCTGGCAGATACTGAATGCTCGGCAAGCGCATTTTGTTCTGCGTGCCGGTTCTTCACGTCATTCTTATGTTCACGCAATCTGCGTGCAAAATCTCCTGTTTCGCCTATGTATACTGATGGGCAGTCGGCACATGGAACCTGATAAACAACGCCAGGGAATCTTTCTTTCTTAAGCCCGCCCTTGACATTGACAAGTTGGCTTCTCAGTTTTTGAGATTGCACATGAGCAGTGTGCACACCATATGAACGTAAGATACGCGCAAGTGCATCACTGATGCCTGGGACGTATGGGAGAGCCGTTCGTTTTTCTGTGCTTTCGGCTGGCTGCATCCTAGGGCGGTCAAGTTTTCGCTCCATGGAGTCGATGATGTGCACCGGGTAACCACAGGTCGTCAAATCACGTCGTATGTGTTTCGATTCAGCCTCTTGGTCTTCCCGCCTGGAACATACTTTCATGCGTCGGAGGAGCGGTGAAACAACCGAACGTTTTTGGCAATCTGGGTGAATTGACCTGTAACTGAGGTAACGGTCGGTATGTGTAGGTTTCCGGTAAACGCTGAAATGTAATCTAGAGGAATCTCTTGTGACAAGCAGTTCCAAAAATGGGAGACGGCGATCGATTTCTTCTTGCACGGTGAACTGTATGGCTGGCTCTATGCTGTTCAGTTGTACAATAAAATCTTTCAATGCTTCCCTCTTCATCACGCAAAAGCAGTCATCCACGTACCTTAGGAAAACTTTGGGGGCAGGCGTGAATGCAGCGAGCGCGCGGCCTTCGATTTCTTCCATGGTCAGATTTGTGACCGTGACGGATATGGAAGCTCCCATCGCAGCACCGTGGATCTGCTTGTAAGGGACGTTCTCAAAGGTGAAATAGGTTGAAAGCACAAGCTGATGGGCGAGTTGGTTATTCATAGTTTGATTTGAAGCAGCGCAAGGCCGAAAGCCAAAGAAGAGAGCCGAGAAAGAAACGGACGACACAGCGCTGAACGTGCAGCGTGCCAAATAAATGTCAGTTGTTAGTTCAGCGCTGTGTCGTCCGTTTCTTTCTCGGCTCTCTTCTTTGGCTTTCGGCCTTGCGCTGCTTCAAATCAAACTGTGAAATAGGTGTTTGTCAGGCAAAAACGGAGAAGTCGAGTAAGGTCCGGAACGTCGATAGGGGTCCCTTCACGTAGCGCTGGGTCGGATTCAAGGGCAGTGGTGCAGACTTTGACGGCAAGGTCCACTGGAACACTTGTGAAAAGGAATTTTACGTCGAAAGATACCATTATTTCACCGGTTTCCACTTCCAGGTTTCGAAATTTTTCGATGAAGTCCTGGGTGTTGCGTATGTGTGTAGGTCTTTTGCCTACGAGAGGGGAGATAACGCGGTGCAAAAATTTTGATAAATTCTGAAGAGGCGAACGCGTGAAGTCTACAATAGGGCGCAACGGGACATCAGGCTTATGAATCTTTGGGAGTCCGTAGATCGCAGGGGTTAACCATTGTGGCATAGCAGGTAGTAATAGAGGGAACGTTGCTGCGGGGGAACCATCCGAAAGACATCCGCCAGTAGTTTTTGCAGTTCCTTCTGAACTTTGGCCGTGGGATCCCGAGAAAGTTTGGTGTAAGTGCCCTCATCCTCCAAGAGAAGTAGCATTTTTTTCTTGTATTTGCTTCTATCGAGCAGCACCGTTGCATTCCCCTTGTCGGCCGGGAGTAGCACGATGTCTGGATTACTGGGAAGGCTCGTGATCGCTTATTTCTCTTGACGTGTCAGTGACGAAATCGCGAGATGCGAAGATAACTTGGACAGAACGCCGACAACGCGTGTACGTGCTTCCTCTCGGCACGAGGTCAACCTGGGTGAGAGCATTTTCCGCCGCACAAATCATCTTTCTTGTGTCGAGGGCCGGACCAATGTTGAAATTTAGGCCCAGGCTCAAGATCGACATTTCCGCCTTGTTGGGTTGGTAAGATGACAGGTTCCTTACAAACCTATTTGGGGCGTCCGGAGACCTGTCTATTCGGCGTTGCATTAGCCTTTCTGAATTGTGTTCATGAGCATGCTCAGCTTTTCGTGAACGGAGGCCAGCTTGGAAATTTGCGTGGAGTTGAATGCGGGGGAAATCACCGGGACAGTTGAATTCCAGTCGTCGTCGTGCGAAGAACGTATCATTTTCCAGTTTCCTGATTATGTCCTTACACTCAAGAATCCTGGCTTGTAGAAGCTGTCGCTCCGCCTTCGAGACAACAGACAGTCCGAACTTTGTGGAAACCGGTCGGTGCAGCGTCAATGAACGAGGAATTAAGTTTCGGGCTTTGCAGGCGAGGTTGAACTTGAGGTGCCCCTTGAATGCAGCAATCCGAGTTCTCAACGAAACGAAGCGTCGTGTCTCACTGATGATGGGTTGACCATACGTCTGGCGAAAATGCTTGTAGTCAAGGGTCTGACGGAATCCCGTCTGGTCGGGATGGTATACATGATACTAGTGAGTAGCACCGACGAAAAATTAAGATGAAATGACGTTTCGGCTCCCACACTGGAGCCTTGTTCACAATGAGGCAAAACGTTGCGGTGGTGCCTTTTTTATGCGGCGTACATGCGATCCCAGGCATCTCGCGTAGATAGGTGGCAAGTTCCCGTCTTGCTATATATCCCCTGCGACATTCAGCAGTTGTCAATGATCGTTTGCCTGTTACGGGATTTGTCCCTCAAAGTTAGTTTCTGTATATATAACAACTAGGCGGTGTCGCTCACAAAGTCTAGCATAAACTTGCCGATACAATCAGTACATCCATCCAGATTCTCGATGCGGCCATTCATGTCACGCAGCAGAATAATATCGCCACATTCTCGAAACTGCTTTATACCGTCATTGAGACACTTAACTAGATCCGTGTTCTCTTGCCTGCATTTGTCCCCTGTCCCTAAATAAACTACTCCTAGCCGTTTCCTTTTACCGGCAATTTTACCCGATACCCAGACATGTTCTTTGGAAGTTGACTTTATTCTTTGTCAAATTGTTCCTTGATGTATCAGCATACCTACTGTTACTCCCTTCCTCTCCATTGTTGTTCTGTTGCTCCCTTCCCAAACTTAGCCATCAATAAACGGTGGGTCTTCTAGATCCCAGGGATGTGCCTTGCATAGCGCGTGTACACGTACTTCTTCGTACTTTAATTGGTGTTCTATTTGTAACCACTTCGCTCTCTTTCTACCGCGTTTCATGTTTATGCACCTGATCCTGGTGTTAAGTTTATTTTTTTGTAGTCGTCTTCCTGGACCTCCTAGTGGTCATTTTATTGGCGTCAGCCTTCATTGTTGCAATTTCTCCTACCAGTCTAACCCAGCACCTGCCAGAGGTGGCAGGTGGAGTGCTAAGGGCTGCGCTCGAATTTCGCGTTACTGACTATCGTAATCATTCGCCAACTTTTTCTTCTACTTTCTAATCAGTTAATTTTCCGCTGTAAAATAATGACTCCATTAATTAGCCATTGATCAATGGAAAACTAAGAAATGCAGAGACATTCCCCTTTGTTTTCCTCAGTTTGATTTGCAGGAAGCGTGAGTCCAACGTCGTTTCCGTCAGGCACCCTTGCTTGAAGAGAGAGATAAGTTTAATAAAAAGAAGGTCAAAGTGCTCGGCAGGAAATATGGATATCTCGCCTGCTACTCTGCACTGGGAAACGGGAAGAGGAGAAAAAGAGGGTCGTGATGGCTGACGATGTGGTGAGAAGAGAGTTTCGTGCTTTTCCCAACGCATTTTTTTTACTTCCAAACTGTTCACATTAAACAAGAATATATTAGGTTAAAGTAAAACTAAAAACATCATCCCATTATAATTCTCAGTAAAGGTTGATTCTCCGGATCTAAGGAGTTTTTTCATGTCCGTAAAACAACGAAAGACGCATTCATCGACAAGAATGTTTGGTTTAGAAAGCTGCCTGACAGTCGATTCAAACTATTGACGTGCTTTCCGAAGGAGACGGGTTGCCTAAGTGAGAATGGCGCTTTTAACGAAGACTTCCGGATCCACAGTAATTTCTTTATTTTGATTATAGGTTATAAAAACCGGTTTCAGCGAGAATGGCATCATTGTGATTAGAACGTGGCACGTTATTGACACAAGCCAAGTTCTATTATTCCTAACTGTTCCTTTAACCGACCATACCCTTCTAGCAGGACCGTGCAGCTCACCTGATGCCAAGCTGTGATTGACAGTTATTTCGTAATTTTAAGAGTTTTGCCATTCTTCTCTTCCAGTCTTTTCTTCACTCCTTTGGTCGTTTTAGGCCCAACCTCGAGATATTTTACTGGTCGTAGCGATCATAAACATCAGTGTATGGGTAGCGTTCATCACGTACACATTTTGTTATTTTGTCGTTGTATCTTAGCGCAACACTTGTTTGCCTCGCCAATCCGCGAGTTTTCGTCGTTAATTGGGTGATTGCGGAGCGACTCTGACGTATACTGGCATGTGTCCCTATCAAAAATTGCCCGTTATAGCGGATGTAACCCTGTTGTAACCAAACCGTTTGTGCGCACCGCCGCCGGAAATCCTGTCTATGATCGGTCGAGAATTTCATAACTTCTTTACCACCGAGCTCTCGGTCAGGCCGAGATAGACAAAAATTGCATCCCTTTGAATACAGAGCAACAGAGCGGGCGACGCCTCTCCATTCTTTTCTTTAACTTATTTATTTCATTCACCTCATTACGCTCACACACACACGCACGCACACACGCACACACACACGCACACACACATATATAATATATATATATATATATATATATATATATATATATATATATATATATATATATATATATATATATATATATATATATATGAAGGAAGCCAACAGTCCCCGAAATCTAATAAATGGGTCTACAAATTAATATATATATATATATATATATATATATATATATATATATATATATATATATATATATATATATATATAGAGAGAGAGAGAGAGAGAGAGAGAAATATTTCCCTGTGCACCTTGGTTACGGTGACTGTTGGCTTCCTTCATATGTTTGTCAAACCAGCCTCATTTCAATTGCCTTATATATATATATATATATATATATATATATATATATATATATATATATATATATATATATATATATATATATATATATATATATATATATATATATATATATATATATATATATATATATATATCCCTGAACACGAGAGACAGCGGCGAACTTCGACGAACGTCTTGACCACAGCTTCAGATAGCTGTCACTTCCAGTTCCTCTTTTTGAGGGAGCGCGCTTCAGATCAGAGCTAGGCAAACATGTGGAATGCACTGTGTCACTGGCCCCCCGGAAAGAAAGAGCATCGTCCCGATGCGTAGCCTGTGTGTTTAAAAAAAAGTTCACTAAGTAAGCATGATTTGCGCGCGAAAGTCCAGCTCTACGCCTATCACTCGTAGTAAGGCTTGAGACGGACAACATGTACCACCTCAGGGTGCAGGAATCGCCGAGACTTCTGAAAGTCATCAGGAACGACCTCATAGTTGAGGTCTCCAAGTGGCCTGATCAATTTGTAGGGTCCAAAATGCCGCCAGAGGAGCTTTTCGCTAAGTCCGCTTCGGCGATTGGGAAACCAGACCCACACAGTCTCCTGATGTGTACCGAGCATCACGGCGTCGGAGTTTATAGTGTGGGGCATCTCGGCATGCTGACGGGGGTTTTGTGTGGACATTGATGGTTGCGCAGAATCGGAGGTCAGTTTTCTCAAGGTCGGACGATACTGCAGAGGCCCGAACTCTGGTTGCAGTCCTTGAAGCCGCCGGATACCTTGGTGGTTGTACGCAACTTCGACTTTAAAGGATTCAGGCGGGCTGGAGTCCCGGCTTCCTGGAGGGGTCCTGGTCATGGGGTGCGCCTGTAAGCACCTCCGCCAAGATGGCACGCGTGAATGCAGGAGATCACTGATCACAAGAGACAGCGGCGGACTTCAACGAACGTCTTGACCACAGCTCGATATCGTGGTCACTTACACTTCCTCTTTTTGAGGCATGTCATGTCATGTCATTCATGTCAGCATATGCAAACATGTGGAAAGCACTGTGCCAATATACCGGGTGCCCCAGCTAACTATAGCCAAGGGTTAAAAAATAAATTATTACAGACAGGCGAGTGAAACCAGTTGCATATCGATGACTGCCATCTTGCGCACTACAAATAATTTTTGTTTCTGGAATAAATAATAGTTCAATTAAGTTTAATTATCTAAATCAATAAATATTTACATTACACAACAAATTGCATTTGAAGAGTTGTCGAGCACCTTATGAAACCCCCATTCCATCATTCATGATAAGAAAACCCTGACATGTGTCTTTTTTCCCAGCTCCAAAGAAAGCCCGCGAAATACAAAATAAACCACGTGACCAAGACAATTGCGTGCCAAGATCGTACTGCTCTCAAGCATGCTTTGAGCAAACGAAATCACCTGCACCCTTGACTCGATGGCTTCGCACCAGCGGCAGGCCGATATGTTGGCGGCGGCAACTCGCACAGTCATGTGTGGCACTGGCTGACGCAGACGAGAGACCTTCCTTCTTCCTTTCTTTCTTCCTTTAGTTCTTTCTTTCTTTCCTTCCTTTCTTTCTTCCTTTCTCTCTTTCTTCCTTTCTTTCTTTCCTTCTTTCTATCTTCCTTTCGTTCTTTCCGTCTTTGTTTCTCTCTTTCTTTCGCTCTTTATTTCCTTCTTCCTTTCTTTCTTCCCTTCTTTCTTTCTTTTTTTCTTTCCTTCTTTGTTTCTTTATTTCTTTCCTTCTTTCTTTCCTTCTTCCTTTCTTTCTTTCTTTCCGTCCTTTCTGTCTTCCTTTCCTTTTTCCTTTCTTTTTTTCTCTTTTTATTTTTCTTTCTTCTTCTTTTCTTTCTTTTTTTCTCTCTTTCCTTCCTTTTCTTCTTTCTTCCTATCTTTCCTTCTTCCTTTCTTTCCTTCTTCCTTTATTCCTCTCTTCCTTTCTTTCTTTCTTTCTTTCTTTCTTTCTTTCCTTCTTCCTTCCTTTCCTTCTTTCTTTCTTCCATTCTTTCTTTCTATCTTCGTTCCTCTTTTTCTTTCCTTTTTCGTTTCTTTCTTCCTTTCGTTCTTTCTTTCCTTCTTTCTCTCTTCCTTCCTTTTTCTTTCCTTCTTTGTTTCCTTATTTCTTTCGTTCTTCCTTTCCTTCTTCCTTTCTTCCTTTCTTTCTTTCCTTTTTTCTTTCCTTCTTTCTTCCTTTCTTTCCTTCCGTCTTCCTTTCTTCTTATCTTTCTTCGTTTCTTTTATTTTTGCAAGCAAGTGTTACATACTCGAGGAACGAATGGGAGTAAAAATCAGTATTATGCGGGTTTGACAAGTTCCATCCCCTATGCGTATTCTGCAGGGCAATGCAGGTGATGGGAAACATATACTTAGTGCACAGAGGTTACAAATTAGGCTGACATGAAAGAGAAAATTACAGTGACGATCAAAAGCAAGAGCTTCAAAGAAACACAATCAAAGAAACCCAGCAAACACTCCGGAAAGATATCATGGAACGCACATACATTGGCGTGAACTCGGAAGAAAATTAGTGGTTCCATATGTTTCGAAAGCACCCTGTTCTTGACAGAGGTTCAAGAAAGAAGTTTGGCATATGCTTAAATGAACATGAAGTAATTAATCGGATGGAGAATGCAAATTTATTTAGTGTCGAAGGTAACCCTTGGAAACCACAGTTTGTACATGGACGTGTGACGTGCCAGTATTAATGGTGTCGTGACTGATGATGTGTATTTGTTGCTAACTGAGCAATGTTAGAAAGGAAAGAGGTGTTACGGTGTAACTGGGAATTCTATGAGGTTAGAATATGGCGCTCATATATGTCAGTAACTTTCTTGATTTTATACCTGGAAAATAAATGACTCGATGGTGATGTTAAACGGATATCAGTGATAGCTTTAACGCGCCTTTCTGCAGTGTTAGAAGCTTTTTTAAATTGATAATTGTTGCACTGTCCCAGACTAGGCTGCCATAGGTGAGTATAGACGAAAACAAAGCTTGGTAAATGAGAAGTTTGGTTCTGGTCAGTTAAGTGCATTGGAATTTCTGAAGGATGCCAAGCACCCGAGCTAACTTAGGTTCTATATGAGCCACATGATCACAGAGAATGAATTGGTCAAAATAAACACCTAGCGGTTTTACTGCATCTGTTATTACAACTTCGTTTCCACCAAGGGTTAAGCTCCCGTTGAAGTAATACGATGGTTTGGGCTAGTTGGTTGCTACTCATAATGCGTAAAAGTTTCGCAGCATGAATAAAACGCACACAGAAGACAAGTAAAAAACAAGACAGGACTGTGCTGCACTTCCAACTTATTTTATTTGAAAACGCTCCGCGTTTAAATACATTCAGTTATCATGAGGTGAAACCTAATCACAATCATCCAAAAAAACCATTTCATTCTCCAGCAATGACAGTGAAGGCGTGCAGACGCAATTGGCACCAGCTTTCCTAATAAAAAAGGCTTCGATAATTTCCAGCTGAAACTTGTCCTTGGCGTGACCCAGAAACTGCGCCTTCTTAATCATAGGTTTGCATTTGCAAGACCGGCAGTGTACGACAAGATGGCCGCTGATACCATCCTTTACTAGATTGAAGTGTTCTAGCGCTCTTTCATTGAAACAACGCCCTGTTTCGCCAATGTACACTTTTTTACACGTAAGAGGAATGCTATAAATGACCTTCGTTACACATTTTGTGAACTTTGTGACGTGCTTAATACTGCACGGCGCCTTCTTCTTTCTCGTTATCATTGGCCAAATTTTTGACAACTTGAATGGTGCGGAAAATACAACGTTAACGTTGTATCGGCTGGCGATCTTCTTCAGATTGTGAGATATTTTATGTAGGTACGGTATTACCTCAGTTTTATTCTGTTTCTTTCCTTTATCATCCGTTCCTTTACTCCTCTTTCTTTTCTGCATTAGGCTCTCACAAACAGCTGGAATATCATCATCAAGGAAGCCGGACATGCGTAGCCGCTCGACTTGTTGATTCACACTATCGGCCATTTGATACGGGCAGGTTTTTTCTAGGGCAGCATTGATGCAGTTCATGGCAATTCCGCGTTTAATTATCTTAGAATGAGCGCTGTTAAAAGGGATAAGAGACTTTTGTGACCTAGGGTTATATTTTCAACATAGGTGGTTCGTTCTGAAAGTAATTCTGAGATCTTAAAACTGTATGTTGTGAGCGCAGGGAAGTTCGTGCGTGAATTTTAAACATCTTGCTGCAGCTTTAAAAGCCGCGAATATTTCTGCAACTGCGTCGTCAAGGGATGAAATACGCGAATTGTCAAGAATCACCAAGTAATCATGGACATATCTAAAAATTCTTTTAACATGATGCCCTATAGTGAATTGTTAATGCGCTGATCAACAAAACAAAGATAGATGTCACAAAGTATGGGGGCTACTGAAGAACCTACGCAAACGCCAGCCTTTTGGGTATAAAAACGATCATTAAAATTGATGGCCGTTTGTGGAGTTCTCTGATCTTTCCGCAAACTCGTTGGTCTCGTGTTCGATCTGAGATGGTGTATTCTGGAATGATAGGTGTAACGTTAAGAGATCGGAAGCGGGCAGAGTGGGTGAGGGAACAAACACGGGTTAATGACATCCTAGTCGAAATCAAGAGAAAGAAATGGGCTTGGGCAGGGCATGTAATGCGAAGGCAAGATAACCGCTGGTCTTTAAGGGTAACGGAGTGGGTTCCAAGAGAAAGTAAGCGTAGCAGGGGGCGGCAGTAGGTTAGGTGGGCGGATGAGATTAAGAAGTTTGCAGGCAAAGGTCTTGTGTTCGCAAGGAAGGCCGCTCCAGTGGGGTCGGAAGGCGCCAGCAAACGGACCCGTCCCAACCCTGCCTCCCATTCGTGCGGCGGACGTCCTTGTTTACTCCGCGCCGTAGCGGGCATAGCCCGTCATAAGAAGCCTAACCATGTACAGGTGTCGACACGTGTTCGTTGTCAAGGGGTTGACGAGGTTTCGGGAACGCACGAGATACGGCTGAGTATTAACCGACTGACCGGAAACCCACTATTCCCGTAATGACTGTCTTCTTCTCTTTCGATGTTTCGTAAAAACCTTTAGTGATCGCCTCGTCGGCATATGTTTATGGCGTGTGCGAAAGAGAAAACAAATGTTAGGAAAGTGGTAACCGCTGTGCCGTGGGAGAGGGTGGTCGCGTTTGTGCTCTCTGTGTATTTGATTGCAAACGCTAAGGCGCCCGTGTGCTGTGCGATGTCAGCGCACGTTAAAGATCCCCAGGTGGTCGAAATTATTCCGGAGCCCTCCACTACGGCACCTCTTTCTTCCTCTCTACTTTCACTCCCGCCTTTATCCCTTACCTTACGGCGCGGTTCAGGGGTCCAACGATATATGAGACAGATACTGCGCCATTTCCTTTCCCCCCCAAAACCAATTATTATTATTATTATTATTAACCCCTCCTTTCCCAAATGTTTAATCAGCACTCTTTCCCCAATCTGTGATTAGTTGGCGGAAACCTTATTTTCCTTTCCCTGACCACTGATTGGTGACGTGTGTCGCTGGTAATCTTATTGGTGGCTGTCCCCGCTAAGCGCGGAGACATAGGGTTTAAAAACAACTGCTCTGGGTTGAACGAAGGCTGAATTCGTCTGATCAACCGTTTAGTCATGCAAATAGTTTTCTCCTTGCTTTGTTTCTTCTTGTTTTATTTAAGTAGTAAATAAATAGTTATCCTCATCCTTTCTTCGAGTAACGGGAATGTTTGCGAGTTAGAACCATCGGGTCATCAAGATACCCTGATTTCATCATCAACAAGGTGTTTCCTCTCATCACCACCTGAAGAGGGAAACTCAACTCCGTTGTTTGAAGATAAAATTCTAAACTCGTTAAAAAGTTATCACTAGCGACATCTGATAAATTACGAAAAGACACATCTCCCGTCTCTTCAAATCAACTGCCTCACTGATTTAAACAGTTCATCGTGCGGTACGGAGTAAAAAGTTCGTCAACGTCTACGGAGAAGCCGATGGTATCAGAAGCAATCAGGTTTTTCTCTTGGCTGAGTTCTTGGACGATTTCGTGCGATCCTCGAACCAGGAACGGATCTTCAAACTTCAAGCTTGTTACCTGCCTTTGCAGGTATTGTCCAACAGCAGATTGCCAACAGTTCTTTTCTGAGACAATGACTCGAAACGGAAATTCCGGCTTGTGTTTTTACAAGAGAAGAATGGTTCTAGGCTTCCGTTTTCAGATTTCTTGACTAGACTTGCGCCGGAATCGAGACGCATTTCTTGTAGGAGGCGAACTGCAGTGGTCGTCTGGGATTTCTTTTTGAATTTCGTTTCATTGAATTTCTGTATAGCTTGAATAGCCTTTTCTTGGTACATGGTTTTTAACGCTTTTAGAATTTTATCTTCAAACAACGCCCATCAATATTAATGATCGTTTTTATACCCAAAAGGCTGGCATTTGCATAGGTTCTTCAGTAGCTCCCACACTTTGTGACATCTATCTTTGTTTAATTGATAAGCGCGTTAACAATTCACTAAAAGGCCTTCATGTTAAAATAATTTTTAGATTTGTCGATGATTACTTGGTGATTCTTGACAATTCGCGTATTTCGTCCCTTGATGACGCAGCCGCAGAAATTATCGCGGCTTTTAAAGCAGCAGCAAGAGGTTTAACATTCCCGTACGAACTTCCCTGCGCTCACAACATGCAGTTTTTAGACCTCAGAATTACTTTCAGAACGAACCACCTATGTTGGAAATATAACCCTAGGTCACAAAAGTCTCTTATCCCTTTTAACAGCGCTCATTCAAAGATAAAATAACGCCGAATTGCCATGAACTGCATCAATGCTGCCCTAGAAAAAAACCTGCCCGCATCAAATGACTGATAGCGTCAATCAGCAAGTCGAGCGGCTACGCATGTCCGGCTTTCTTGATGATGGTATTCCAGCTGTTTATGAGAGCCTAATGCAGAAAAGAAAGAGGAGTAAAGGAACGGATAATAAAGGAAAGAAACAGAATAAAACTGAGGTAATCGCCAGCCGATACAACGTTAACGTTGCATTTTCCGCACCATCCAAGCTGTCAAAAATTTGGCCAATGATAACGAGAAAGAAGAAGGCGCAGTGCAGTATTAAGCACGTCACAAAGTCCACGAAATGTGTAACGAAGGTCTTTTATAGCATTCCTCTTACATGCAGAAAAGTGTACAATGGCCAAACAGGGCGTTGCTTTAATGAAAGAGCGCTAGAACACTTCAATCTTGTAAAGGATGGTATCAGCGGTTATCTTGCCGTACACTGCCGGTCTTGCAAATGCAAACCTATGTTTAAGAAGGCACAGTTTCTTGGTCACGCCAAGGACAAGCTTCAGCGTGACAGTATCGAAGCCTTTTTTATTAGGAAAGCTGGTTACGATTGCGTCAGCACGCCTTCACTGTCATTGCTGGAGAATGAAATGGCTTTTTTGGATGATTGTGATTAAATTTCACCTCATGATAACTGAATGTATTTAATCGTGGAGCTTTTTCAAATGAAATCAGTTGGAAGTGCTGCACAGTCCTATCTTGTTTGTTCCTTGTCTTCTGTGTGCGCTTTATTCATGCTGCGAAACTTGCCTCCATTAGGTTGAGCTCCCGTCTAAGCTCTATTTTTAATTTTTTGATCTGAACATTAAAGCTTCAGTTTTCCCCCCATGTATTATTAGAGCATTTCTCCAGGACCATGCATTTAGTTTGGACAGCACATTGTTGCCTCTCCGAATTATGCAATTAGCGTCAGCCCCCGAAAGAAATAATCTAGTGTCAACTGCATGTACGAGATATTCTACTTCGCTGTCTATTTAGATTAAGTCGTTGATGCAAACATGCCCCTAGTATACTTTCCTGTGGAACTCAATGTTTGACTCATATTCTGAGTGATAACCCTCATTATGAACAGATTGTGTACGATTTCTACGATAACTTGTTATTAGTTTAAGTGCTGTATCGCCAACACTATGTACTGACAACTTGTATGTCAGAATGAAGTGATAAACAAGTCAGACGCTTTTGAGAAATCAATAAAAATTTTAAGTGTTAATTTATTCTGCTCTATATTGTTAAATCTCAGTTCTCTTCCTTCAACAGCGCCAACTCTGTTGAAGATTTTTGACGAAAACCATATTGCTTTTGGGTTATGATATCGTACCTATCAAAAAATCCTGAATATTGTCACGAAGTGGTGGCTGCACTCCGGAGAGCAGAAAGGCTGCGAAAATGGTGTCGAAACAAAACTCTTTATTTGGGCTCACTTGCGCCCACAGTGGACTGAATCACTCGGCGGCGGCGTAGCAACAAGGGTGTTCGGCGGTCGTCGAACAGAATGCCCGCCGCTTTCGGCCGTGCTCAATTCAAAGCTGATCGGGAACTTTCGAGATAAAGCGTGCAAAGTTACTAAAACATTCCGGAACAACGTAGAATCAGCTCTGCCGGGCTGTAATCAATCGAGATAAATCTAGTCGCGTGTTGCGTCGCAAAGCGATAAAGTGGCGTGGAGGCAGATTTGAAGAAGGAACAAACGCTGCAAAGATTCGCGGCATTACTTCCCTCTCAAAGAAGCATCGACCCGATGCATTGAAGCAAATAATGCGACTAGCAAAAGATAAAACGGATTGTGCGGAAATAAACACTGTGGAATTGCAGCGTCCTTTAGCGCGCATAATAGGGCTTCAGACGGACGACATGGACAACTTGTGGTCGTACGCGGCGTCGCTGGGATGCAGTCATTGCGTCACGGATGACTTCATAATGCAGTTCACCTAGCTGACGAAGAACCTTGTAAAGGCCGAAATAGCGGCCCAAAAGCTTTTCACTCAATCCACGGCGGCGAATGGGCGTCCAAACCGAGACTCGGTCTCCTGGCTTCGCACGTCTGGCGTCGGTCCGCTGCTGGTCTTTGGTCCATAATCGGGCAAGCCTTCGAGCTTCTGCGCGTTGAAGGTAGGCGGCGACGTCGGCGTTCTCTTCTTCGGTAACTTTGGGCAACATGGCGTCTATCGTGGTCGTTGCCTCCCTTACATGGACTGGTCTAAAAGGCGTCATCTGGGTGGTCTCTTGCACTGCGGTGTTGTAGGTAAAGCCGACGTAAGGCAGGATGGCGTCCAAGGTCTTGTGCTCGGCATCGACATATATTGCGAGCATATCGGCGGTGGTTTTGTTCAGGCGCTCGGTCAGCCGTTTGGTCTGCGTATGGTATCGAGTTGTCCTCCGGTGGCTGGTTTGGCGGTAACGCAGGATGGCTTGCGTTGGTTCCGCCGGGAGTGCTGTTCCTCTGTCCCTTCTGTCCTCAGGCAGGGGCCTATTGGTTTACATTCTTTTTCTGGCTGCCCCACCATACTTTTTGTCCCCTCTGTCCATGATGAGTACATCGGGGGCTCCGTGTGGCAAAAGAATGCACTCCACAAAAACTTCGGCGACTTCTGCTGCTGTTCCGGAGAGGTCGGACGTGTTGGTCCGTTATAATGCGATGCTTAGGAATTGGCGTTTGTCCCACCTTCGGCGCTGTCGAAAAACACTCACTGTAGCTTTGAAGCAGATTGCGGATCTGTTCTTGTCTGTTTCGGTGCAGGGCTGGGTTGATTCCGAAAGTGGGCGAGTTCTCTTGGTCAGGCGAATCCTCTGCGGAGGGGTCGGAGAGGGCGAAGGAATCACGTACGTCGAATATTTTGTCGAAGAAAGCAATCGTCGTTTCTCAGTTAATGTTCCGGCATTCTTCGCGGAATTTAGTCAGCAGTATTTCGGTTTAGTTTCTTGGGGTTTAACGTTCCAAAGCGACTCAGGCTATGAGGGACGCCGTAGTGGAGGGCTCCGCAAATTTCGACCACCTGGGGTACTTTAACGTTCGCACAGCACACGGGCCTCTAGAATTTCGCCTCCATCGAAATTCGACCGCCGCGGCAGGGATCGAACCCGCGTCTTTCGGGCCAGCAGCCGAGAGCCATAACCACTCAGCCACCGCGTCGGCCCCGTCAGCAATACTTCGGCCCGGCCATTGCGGAAATGTGCGATGCCTTTTGCGATGCTGATTCCACGGTCTAGAACAAACTGCATGTTCCCCGCGATGATTTCTTCAGAGTTAATGGCTTTCGTACTGCCCACGGTCACGATAACGCTTGAACGAGGCGGGACGCTCACTTCATCCTCCAGGACCCTTAGGAAAACGTGATATTCTAGAGTTTTCATCGAAGGGATGGCCTCGTCCGTCGAAAGCGTGATCAGCTTGGATCGCAGGTCGATGATCGCCTGATGCTCATTAAGGATATCTATGTCCAAGGTCACTTCGCGGGAGCATTGCGGTAGCACAGCAAAGGACGCAGTATAGGTATATCCTTTGACAGTCACTCGCGCTGTGCATCGCCGTGATGGCGTGATGAGGTGGCCCCTGTGCTGCGAATTTGTGGGCCATCTCAAGCCGTCATGACTTTTCTCAGCTGCGCAACGAATGTTCCATTCACCACCGAGTAATGGGCTCCTGTGTCGACAAGAGCGGTAATTTTGCGGCCGTCGAAAGTAAATTCTAAGTAGGATGTCCTTGCTCTTGCATTGCAATTCGGCCTCTGCGTCGGGTCACGGCTTCGTCTCGTATGCGAATCGCGGGTGGGGTGTGTCCTCGAAGCTCTTCTGTGTGGCGGTGTCGTTTTGAATGCAGGTCGCGTCGTGGTCGGGGTTGTCATTTTGTGCGGCGTCGGTGCAGCGAGTGTAGGTTCTTGATGCGGAGTCGCGGGTGCAGCGTCTTCATGGGGCGTGGTCGGTGGAGGATCTTCGGCGTTTCGCTCGTGAGTAACCTCACCTCCAGTGGTTGCTGTCTTTAGTTGCCGCTACGGGGGCTGGGAGACCTTTCTCGTACCGCTGCTGCGTAGCTGCGGCGTGGCGACGCAAAGCGCGAGGCTGACGGCGATGGTGAGCGCGAAATGCGGTTCGGCGAATACTCCTCTCGACGCAGGTACTCGTCGATTTCCTGCGGACGTTGACCGAAGCGTGGTGGTAGGTAGTCAACGACAAGTCCTCGAAAACCGATACGTCGGTACAGGCAGTGACGAAGAATGTGGTCGGCCTCACCGCAATGGAAGCACAGCGGCCGGTTGTAGGAAGTCCTCCAGTCGCATTTCCAGCGGCTTGAGCGTGGCTTATAGGCTGGGTTGGCGGGGGCAGGGCGGCGGCGTTCGGGAACAAGTGGTTCATGTCAGACAGGATGCAGGGGTTGTCTTTGGGGCTGAGGAGTGGGTATTGCAGCGGTGTAGGTCATGGCCCAGGGTTCTGTGGCCGTTGAGGTGCCAAGTGCCTGTTACACTTCTTCCCGTACCACGTCCATGAAAGTCGCTGCTTGCGGCTGTGGGGAGGGTGGCAGTAATCGGCGTAGCTGCTCGTGGGAGATTTCGCGGATCACTTTCCGCAAGTTGCGGCTGGTGGTGGTTGTCGTGTCCAGACAAATTGCACAGACAGAGGAAGAGCGGTTTTACTGCCGCGCCCGGATGTCGAGGGTCTTTTCAATCGTGCAGGCTTCTTGCATGAATTCGTCGACTGTTTTTAGCGGCTGGCGGACGAAGCTGTCAAAGAGGTGTTCCTTTACGCCGCACATTAAAAACTGAACTTTCTTCTCATCGGTCATTCCGAGGTCGGCGCGGCGAAAGAGGCGCTCCATTTCTTCCACGTAACTGTGGACGGGATTATTCGGAAGCTGGATCCTGGACTCGAGGAGTCGTTCGGCTCTTTGTTTCCTCACAGCACTGGTGAATACCTTCAAAGTTCCATCTTGAATAGTTCTCATGTCGTTAGGGATGACTCGTGATTTTCGGATGGATGGATGGATGGATGGATGGATGGATACGGCTGAACCCTTTATATCGGGCGGTGGCTCAAGCCACCTAGCCATGTCTTGTGAAATTTTACTCCTGTCTTGCTTTTAGCCACCAATCAGATAACCTTCGCTTGGTTACTTCTAACCTCTTAAAATCAACTTTCCCTTCACTATCCCTAAACCCCAATGCCTTGGGTAAGTCAGCCCCGCTGCCTTCCACTGTAGGGTGAAGCCATTTACAGAAAAGTATCAAGTGTTCAGCTGTTTCCTCCTCCTCTCCGCAAGCAATGCACAAAGTGTCTATCTCCTGTTACCTGACTCTATACGTCTTAGTCCGCAAAACTCCAGTCCTGGCCTCAAACAACAAAGAACTTCCCCTGCAATTATCATAGATATTTTCTTTGACAATTTCCTGTTTAAAGGTCCGGTATGTTCGCAGTGCAGATTTCGTCAGCATCCCTGTTTTGCACAAAGCTCTCTCTGTTTCTTTAACCTTTTTCTTAACCGATAATTGCCGATTTGCCCCCTTACTGCTGTCCAGATATTTGCTTGTCAATTTTCTAGTTCGCTTTCTCCATTTCGTGTCAACATTCTTTATATACAGGTATCTGAAAACTTTCCTAGCCCACCGCTTTTCCTCCATCCTTCTCAATCGTTCCTCAAATGCTATCTTACTGCTAGCCTCTCTGCTCTCGAAAGACGCCCATCCCATATCACCCTGTACCCCCTGATTTGGTGTATTGCCATGTGCTCCCAAAGCTAACCTCCCTACTCCCCGTTGCCTAATTTCCAGCCTTGCTTGAACATCTGGCCTCATACACAGGACCGCATTCCCGAAGGTCAGGATAGGGACCATCACCCCTTTCCAGATCCCTCTTACCACCTCATACCTATTGTAATTCCACAGTGCCCTATTTTTCATGACAGCTGCATTCCTACTAGCTTTATTCATTACATATTTTTCATGCTCTGTCAGATACTCAACACTGTTATTTATCCACACCCCAAGATACTTGTACTCATTCACTACTTTTAGCCCGAACTCCTGTATTCTATGCTCGCCGCCCTCTTCATTAAATGTCATGACTGCAGATTTTTCCTTACTATACTTGAAGCCTAATCTATCTCCCTCTGTACTGCATATGTCTAACACCTTCTGCAGGTCTTCCTTGTGGTCAGCCATTATCACTATATCGTCCGCATATATTAGTCCCGGTAATGTCTGTTTAATCAATTCCCCTTGCTTGAAAAAAGATAGGTTGAAACCTAGTCCGCTCCCCTTTAGAGGAAGAGCCCTCTAGTGAGGAAAATACAGTCCAATTTTTGGCGAATAATCCCACTTGTTGAAGGATGCCACCCGCTGAAATTGGTCCAACCATTCTTCGGGGTATTCGCCTCTTGATTCACTGAAAGTTGGTGGGACCCGGGGCTGTTGCAGTATGATCGGTGTCATCTTTGATGATTTTGTGGTGCTCGTAGCACCGTCTTTTCGTTGTCGGGTGCGGTCCGGCATGGCCCCGAACTCAGGCTTCTCTCCATGAAGACGTATGCACGCTTGGTGAACTGCTGGCTCGTCCTCCGGTGCGGAGCGCAGAGGGCTGGTGTCAGAACTTGAATAGAGCGTCCGGAACATGGAAGGCTACCCAGCACCTCCAGCAGATGTCACGAATTGGTTACTGCAGCCCGGAGAGCAGAAAGACTGCGAAAATGGTGTCTAAACAAAACTCTTTATTTGAGTGAACTTGCGCCCAAAATGGACTGAATCACTCGGCGGCGGCGTAGCAACAATCGTGCTCGGTGGTCGTCGAACAGAATGCCCGCCGGCTGTGCTCAGTTTAAAGCTGATAGAGAACTTGCGAGATAAAACGTGCAAAGTTACTAGAACATTCCGGAACAACGTAGAATCAGATCTGCCTGGATGTGATCAGTCGAGATAAATGTGGTCGCGTCTTGCATTGCAAACATAGCGATAAAGCGGCATGGCGGCAGATTTGAGAATGAACAAACACTCTTCTTGGGGGCAAGTAGACAGTACGGGGAGTTGGCCTGATGTGATTGAATTTGGTTTTCCTGTTGCTGTGGTGTTCCTTATCACGCAGGTATGAAATGTCATTGATTTCTTTGTACATCGATTGTGGCGGTTCTTTTTGTTGTTTTTGTGTTTTATCACGCCTATAAAGCTTCCTTTCAGTGAATAAAAGTTCAGTTGATAGTCTGCGCTTGTGTTGTGTCTCCTCGTTCGCTTTTGTCCTCGTTTGTTTGCGCTGTCAAGTATGAATCCACACCAACTAGCCCAACTTTCTGTTCTTATGAACAAACACTGCAAAGATTCGCGGCAATATATATATATACTGAGAGATACCAATTTCAATGCGTCATCGGACTATTCACCGAACACTCGGCTCACCCGCAAAAAGCTTGTTGAATCTGCAATATCCAAAGGTAAATATTTGAGTGGGCGTGGGGACAGCGTCGTCATGCGGCTGCTTCACGGAATGCGTTTCTTCATGCAGATAACGGCAATGCTTCATCTCAGCGCGGGACCTATGGCACCGGCTGATGCCATTCCGGCTACACCTGTGACTGTCAACGTTCAAGTTGACAGCGTGGAAATTGGGGAATTCTGGCAACCCTGCTACACTATGGCTCCATCGTACAAGTCCTGCGCATCGTCCACGACATCACCTTTCCATCTGGATAAAAACAGGCTGCAGTGGCCTGCGCCTTTCAGTGGGCGTGGGGACAGCGTCGTCATGCGGCTGCTTCACGGAATGCGTTTCTTCATGCAGGTTGGTAATAAGGAATCCATGTTTACTAAGAAATCAAGCAATATGTGCCTGCTCCTGTTCCCACGCCCGGGAGTTCTGCTGATTTTGCTCGCCCAGTGCTTCGATGTTTCTCGTCAACTACTTTTGGGGTCGGGGGATGTTGAGCTTAATCCTGGCCCCGGGGCGGGCTCTGGCGCTGCTACGCGGTCCAAAGACAGCGCTGTTGATATTTCTCTGCAGAAACAGCTTAACGACATCTTGACTCTGTTAGAAGGCGTTAATTCAAGGACCGCTAAAATGGAGTTAGAGCAGTCACACTTAATAGCCTCTATAAGTGAAATGAAACTGAATCAGGAATCTATGATTAGAAACATTGCCGATATTGACGCGAGGTTGTCGGCAGTCGAATATAAATCATCCAGCGATGCGGCGCATGGGGAATCGCGGATTTTGCGCGAGCTAACCGATCAGCTTGTCAATGAAAATAACAAGTTACGTCTTGGACAGGCTGAGCTGGAAGACCGGCAGCGCAGGGATAATCTTCTGTTCTTCGGTGTACCCGACAGTTTGTCCGAAACGTGGGATGAAACGGAAGAAAAATTATTGAACCTTGTTTCAGGCTGCTTTGATCCTGTTCTTACGAATGACATGTTTGAACGAACACACAGGATTGGTGTGTTCTCGGATAAAAAGTGTCGTCCGATTGTTGTGAAGTTCCGGTCTTTCAAAACAAAACAACAAATCCTAGTGCAGTCTACCAAACTTATAAATAAAAAGGTCACTGTAAGTGAAGACTATTCTTTGCAGACACGTGTCGCTCGAAAGAAGCTTGTGCAGTTCGCGAAGGATGCTGACTTTAAGTATAAGCTGAGGTATACATGGCTTGCACGTGACGTCACATCCGCCTGCTCGTTGACCCGGCGACCATGCTTGTGACCCAGTCGCTCAGTCTTCATTCAGTGCTGTGCTGCCGCGGATGCTTTCAAATTCGTGGCACCGGCACCGTTCACAGCTCTTCTTCATCCGATTTGTGCCTGCTATGGCGCCGCATGAACCTTTAAACGCGGGTTATTACTCTGAACTCATCGGCAGTATTCGCCTTCGTTACGAAGACAAGTGGAAACTGTGCGATGATATCGATCCATACACGCTGCGGCCCGGAGTGGACACAAGTGCCGATGTGAGTGGCTTCCCCGAGATTTCGCACGGCGACATCGTCACGTATCTTGTGTTTTCCGCGAACTTTGTGACTTTGGAAGACATGAAAGCGTACAAAGCTTTGGAGTCCCACAATTATTTTACAAGCGGCTGGGTGAAGCACCTTTCTGCCAAGGAATTCCAGGACGGCAAAGTTGTCCTGCTCGGCGAGGTAAGCATTACGAATCCATTTGATGATTGCAAACCTTGTTAATCTGTATGAGCAAAGCTGTGACGAATGGTCCGTACGCCGTTTGCGCTAAGCTCTCTGTGCGGCGCATCTGAAGCGCGACATTCGGTTATGTGTGTACGCGAGCACGTGAAGTGCCCGCAAAGCGTGAAAGGAGGCAGAAAAACCTTATCGGTTCCAAAAAACAAACAGAAAAACGGAACTTGAGGTCAAATTAGGTGATCAGAATACTTTGCTTCGTGATGACCTCGGTGGCTCGCTCGAGGACCCGGCGTTGAACAGCCAAGTCCGAGATGGGCAGCGCAGTCTCCCACTGATTAAAAGAACCGAGTTGCAGCTCCCATTATGTGCCTTTGTTTTTATTTTGCACAGTCTGAATGGCATTGCAAATGAGCAGGTTCAGACAGACAAGTTCGTGCACCGCAACTCTGAAAAAAAAACGGCTCAAATGTTTTGTTCTAAGACGACATCCCTAGGCAAAGTGCAACTGAACCGCAGCAATTTTGAAACTATAGGTCAGTAAAGCCGACGTTTTTTCTCGTCTTCGCAGGTGAACCACTCACAGAGGCTGGGGCACAAACCTCTCCAAGTGTGGATTTTGTGCAAGAAGGATGGCGCTGTGATCACTGCGCACTGTACATGTATACATGTATGGCTGGAGCAGGGGAAGCATGCTCCCATGTTGGAGCCTGTTTGTTTGCAGTTGAGACCGGCATAAAAATGATGAAGTGAAGAAGTTGCACCCAGAAGGATAATATGTGGCTGCCCGCTTATGTCGAAAAAGTACAATATAAGCGACTCAAGGACATAAACTTCACATCATCTAAAGGGAAAAAGCGGCAGCTTGATAGCAATTCCTTTGAGGCAGGTCCAGTCAAGGAGCGGGCTCATGTCCCGCCACTTTCAGAGCAGGAGCGTACCAAGCTTTACGGCTCAATTCAGGATGCCGGCATTGTTCCTTCAATTTTTTCAGTCCTCCCCGGATATGACGGACACTTTCAAAATCCTGTACCGATGCATGATGCCCGTTTGAGAAACCTCTACTCCGAAGAAATGTTGGCGCATGATTTGGATGTTTTGGTTAAGAAAGCCAATGATGTCATGCCATCAATAATTATAAGTGAAGAGTCCGTAAAGGCCGTTGAAGCTTTGACAAGGCAACAGAGCAGCTCGTCTAATTGGTTTTTGTACCGAGCGGGCAGGGTGACTGCTTCTGTAATGAAAAGGGTGTGCCACACAAGCATTGATAACCCTAGCATATCACTGCTAAAACTGATATGCTATCCTGAAAAGCAGTCGCTGAAGACGCCTGCCATCACATGGGGAGTGAAAAATGAGCCCCGTGCCTTCAGGGCATACCAAACCAGTGAAGCCGAGAAGCACGACATGTTCAAGTGCTCCAAGTCGGGGCTGCACCTGAGTACAAGATATCCGTTTGTTGGAGCAACACCAGACGGTCTTGTTTGTTGCGCATGCTGTGGGAAGGGTGTTGTTGAACTTAAGTGCCCATTTTCGCTCAGGGAAGTGAAGGACGTTAGAGATGGCTACTGCAGGTTCCTGCCTGGAAACTCAATGGTGCAGTCCAGCTACGGCGACAACACGGATATTTCTACCAAGTGCAGACACAAATGGCTGAATGTGATGTTCAGTGGTGCGACCTCGTGGTGTGGACACCTAATTTGTTGCACGTGGAGAGATTACAGAAAGACAGGCACTTTTGTGAAGAAATTCTGGCTGCTGGAAGAAAATTCTTCATTCATGCAATCCTGCCCGAGCTTTTCAGCACCTACTTCACCAGGCAGTATGCTGGTCCAGTGGTAAACTCTCCCAGTGATGTTACTGTTTTTGCCGTGGACCAGAAACTGGAAAGATGATTGCTTGCGACAACGCATCCTGCCACTACAAATGGTTCCACTTTTCATGCGTGGCACTCAAGCGAGCACCAAAAACTACACTGTGATTTTGTCCATAGTGCAAAGGACCCAAAGGCTAAGCAACCTGTAACACAACTTGGACAGCTGCCTCATGTTTCAACCTTGGAAGTGCGTCTTGAGGCTGGAACACACGTGGCCCATATGGGACACGCTGAAATCTGGCGTTGAGAAATGACAATACCGTCAGCAGATTCTGAGTTTGCTTTATTCAGACATGCAGGAGCAGGACTCACAATCACTTATCCACTGAGGCCGAAGCCTGCTGTCCAGTGCTTTATGCAGACATGCTGAAGCAGGATTCACAATCACTCATCCACTGAGGCTGAAGCCTGCTGTCCAGTGGCGTCCTTTGGTGCAGCAACAATTGATGCACACAAGTTAGATAGCACACAACACACAGTTACAATTTTGTCGAGTGGTGCGACTTCATCTCCTGGCCGGCACACAACGTAATCGATTGGCACGACAGACTTCAGAAAAACAAACTTATTCCTAATGAGTCCAATTACTCTTTCCACGTGTATTCGCACGTTTGCGAGCTTTCTTGTGCTCTGCACATCTTCTGCTGAAAGCTGTTTCTTTCTCCTGGTAAACGCTGGCTCGTGAAGCTTTGCACAGTAGAAACCAACGCTTTCGCTGATGTTAAAACCCCTGTTTGCGAGTACGTCTCCAGGCACCAATTTGTCCAAAAACCCACAGTGTTCGGTGATATGTTTGTCACTTGCCCTGCCTCCCCAACCTTCGGATATATATGTAACAACACCTTGTGGAGCAATCCCAATCAGGAACTTGGCTGTATTGCTACCTTTATACTGGGACCATGTTTCACATCTTGGAAGATACGATGATGGCCTTTCTATCTTGATTTCGAAGCAATCGATGATGACTGCTACATTCGCACCAAACGAGTCGTAGAATGCCTGTGGCATTGTCTTTTGCAAAACATCTCGTGTGGGCCAGATTATTTCATCTTTAAGTCTGCAATACGCCACGTGCAGCGACTTGTCGAAAATGCGCGATACTGTAGCCTCTGAAATATTGAACCGAAATGCAAGGTGAGCGTTTTGCAGATTTACTTTTAGCTTCATCATGAACAGAACGAATTCTTGAAATTGTGTGAGCTTATTGTTGACATTGTGTGAAATGAAGCTTGCTAGTGCTTCGAACACAGCAAATAAAACAGAAAAGTTTGGCATCCCAGTGTACAGTCGCACCTTTGCTTCACTACTTTTCAGTGAGTCTTCAGTCACCTCGAGCTGCTCTTTCACTTTCTGCAATGTGTACAGATGTTCATTCAGCACTACAGAATGCTGCTCCAGTGCCTGTATGTCTTGCATGGTCATGTCGGTTTGAACAGCGATTCCTGTATAAAAAAAAGTTTATAAGCTCGTAAACTAGAGTGGCAGCCAGCGAAACTGCATGCTGGCTAGGCATCACAAGCACTAGGTAAGCGGACCGACGCACCAAAGGCCTTGGAATGCATCGTAAGCAAAAACAAATGACCATGCATTACTATGAAAAAAAAAATGCCTACTGACCTGTCTCATTTTCATCGGCGCTGACTTCCTCGGCTTGCGGTGGCTGTGGGGAATCGGGACAGGCACGCGGCGACGCCTCCGATGCCACTGCTGTCGCTTCAACATCGGCCCGTCGCTTGTGAGCGAGTCTTTTTGCTCTGCGATGGTGCCGCGCGGAATCAGCATGCCTGGTCCCGTGGCCGAGACTGAGAGACGGGGCCCAGTCTAGATTTGTCTTGTCGAACAGGTTGGACGGTTCTCCTGCGGAGAGGAGGAGGAAAACTTTTATTTCTATTTACAGTGAGAGGTCGATGGGGCGAGCCGGAAGGGCCCGTCCCTTACAAACACTAGGAGGGAGCCCTAGTCCGGGATCCCTGTAGCTTCCGCAGCGGCTCGGGCTCTAGCTACCAATGCCTGTTGGCCATGGAGTTCGGAGCAGCCGCGCAGGGCAGCTTCCCAGGCCTCTCGAGTGGGGTGGAGGTGGGGTGGGTAGGCAGGATTGGAAGGGCATGCCCACACCATGTGGTAGGTGTCCGAAAACTCCTCCTCACAGTGTGGGCACGCGCCCGAGAAAGGAGAATTGAAGTGCTTAAGTACTGCCGGGCACAGTACAGTATTGGTATAGAGGCGGAGAAGCCAGCGCTCCTCCACCCTGGTGAGGCCTTTACAGGGAGGGGGATAGAGACCATGAAAATATTGATAGAGAGAGGTGATCTCTTTAAAGGTGATGGCCGGATTGAAATTGAATTCCGGATCAGGCTGCGGATGAGGCGACGCCCGGTGAGTAATCGCGCGGGCGGCAGCGTCGGCTGCCTCGTTCCCCTCAAGACCCGCATGAGCCGGAGCCCACACGATGGTACGATGGGTCGGAAACCCTGTGTAATCGCATGCGTGGAGAATTTTGAAAGCACGGTCTGGAATGTACCCTTGCTCAATATTGCGGCAGGCGCCCCTGGAGTCCGTAATAATGACCCGGGACTCTGGATCTGCGGCGGCCAGTGCAATGGCGATCTCTTCCGCAAATGTAATGTTTGGGGCACGGAAAGTAAGGCCCTGAACTGTAGTGTTTTGGTGGATGACGGCCGCCGTGTACCAACCCCCATGGTGCGGGCCGGCCGCATCCACATAGAAGACACCTGGCTTGTGGCCATATTGTTGAGAAATAGCCTCCGCCCGCGCGAGACGGCGACCATCATGGGTGTCTGCAGTCATGTTCTTCGGAAGGGGTCGCACCTGGAGTGCAAAGCGCCAGGCTTCAGGGATGCGGACCCGTTCTTCTGTATGTGTTGCGTAGGAAATGTGTAAGCGGGTTAGAAGGCGGCTCCCCGCAGGTGTTTTGCTTAGGCGCAAGTATTGATTGTTAAGATGAGCTTCTCGTAACTCCCCAAAGGTGTTGGTCATCCCCAGACCGAGGAGACGCTTGTTGGACGTCGTTATGGGGAGGTCGAGCGCTCTCTTATAAATCTTGCGGAGAACTACCTCTAAGGCATTCTCATCGCATTTGCGTAGGTGGAGGTAGGGAGCCGAATATAAAATCCGGCTGGTCACGAATGCATTGGCCAGCCGCAGGGCATCTTTGCATCGTAGTCCCCCCCTTTTATTGGACACCCGGCGGAGCATCCGACCCACCTGGTCCCCCACCTTACGTAACTTGTTTAGGGTAGTGTCTATCTTGCGCCTATGATGAATGAAAAGCCCCAGTACCCGGATCTCCGCGTGTTCAGGTATCGGTCCGCTAAGTAGGGAAAGGGCAATTTTGGTTGTGCACTTTGAGTTGGGGCGTATGTGCACAAATTCAGATTTGCTCGGGGAGCATTCAAGACCACAGCGACGAGCGTATTCGTCCACTATAGCTGCCGCTTGTGGCAGGTTGGTCTCGATGTCTCCAACCGATTGTTGTGTTGCCCAGAGGGTGATGTCGTCCGCATACAGAGCGTGCTGCACACCGGCGACCTCCGCCAGCTGGGTAGGGAGCTTCATCATGGCCAGATTAAATAGTAATGGCGAGAGGACAGCTCCCTGTGGGGTCCCTCGTGTACCAAGTTGATATGGGCCATATTCTGTGTCTTGTAGCCGGATATAGGATTGGCGATCTGTAAGGAATTGTTTGATTTAATTGAAAGTATTGCGCCCACAATGTGTTGGCGACAAGTGGGATAGGATGATCTCGTGGGTCACATTGTCGAAGCCCCCCGCAGGTCAAGTGCGACGACTACTTTATCATTGCTGGGGTGCTCGACGGGGTCGAGAATCTCCTTGTGAAGTTGCAACAGGACATCTTGTGCGGACCGATGTGGGCGGAAACCGTACATGGTGTCTGCGAAAATGTTTTGTTGTTCCAGGAAAGCCGACAATCTGTCGCGGACCATAGTCTCCATCAGCTTCCCCACACACGAAGTGAGGGAGATGGGCCGGAGGTTGTCGGTGTTAATGGCTTTACCTGGCTTGGGAATGAAAGTTACCAGTGCCGTTTTCCAATCTATGGGGAGTGGTGTGCCTCCAATCCAGATAGTGTTGAAGTAATCGAGGAGAGTTTCGTAGGCGGGATCTGGGAGGTTGGCAATAAGCTTTACCGTCACCTTGTCCCGGCCTGGTGCTGTACCTCGCTTCATTTTAGCCAGGGCCGCTTTTAGGTCATGGAGCTGGAACGGTTGATCCAAATCCGCGTTCTCGGAACCTGCATACGAGTACGCCTGACCACGGGGATCCTGGTGTATACTCAAATATTGGTCGCGGAGCGCATCGGCCAGTTTGGCCGTGTCTCCAGTGAAGTTATGTATAGCCCTTTGAAGCTGTTTTTGTGTCTCAGTACGGGTTTGTGCCGGATCAATAAGAGCGCGGAAGAGGCGCCACGTACTGCGACTCGACATTTGCCGAGCTGCAGTGTTGCATCGGTGCACCCAATTGGAGTCGGCGAGTTGGGCCGCGTATTGTGCCGCCTGTTGGGTGATATCCGCAATTCGAATTTTGAGTTTCCGATTGTGTTTTTGACGACGCCAGCGGCGGACTAGGCTGTGTCGTGCCTCCCAGAGGTGGAGGAGGTGGTTATCCACCGCCGGGCTCGCCTCTGAGAGTTTAACATTTTGCTCGACTGATTTCAAGTGGGATACTAGGTGTTGGGACCACGTTGAGTATCCTTGGTCCATTATCGATTGAGGATTGGTGTAACTGTTCCTAAATTTCGTCCAGTCGGGTAGTTTTGCATCGGCCTGTGGTCTTGTGAGTGGCTTGGTATGGATTGTAGTGGTAATTATGCAGTGGCCACTACCGAGGGATTCCTCGGCTTTCCTCCAATCTGCATAGCGAATATTTTTCGTAAAGGTGAGGTCCGGACACGTATCGCGTGTAACGGAGTTACCTATACGAGTGGGTTGCGCGGGATCCGTGTGAAGAGTAAGGCCCAGTGTGGAAACAAGCTCCGCCAACTTGCGTCCGCGTTTCTCTTCACGTGTGTACCCCCATAAGGTGCTGGGAGCATTAAAGTCCCCAACGATTATGAGGGGATCCCGATTCGCGACCTTCAAAGCCCGGCTGAAGATATCTGCGAATGTAACATTTGGTAGCTTTGGGGGACAGTAAATGTTGAGTATGTGCAATGGGGGGTCCTGTTTGCGTAGCGGAAGGATCGTCACCATTACATAGGAGAAAGTAGCGCTAAGATCCAGGTCAACCTGAGAGGCCGTGTAATTTTTATGTACGCAGAGGCAGCTATGCGCATCCTGCTGGTACACCGTGTAACTGGCAAGGGTGGCGCCATTTCCTGGCTCCTGAAGGGCCACCACAGCAGGTAATTCTGGGAACGTTGTAAGGAAAAGGCGTAGATCGGCTCGCTTTGTGCGTGCCTTGAATTCGCGACAGTTCCACTGTACAATTTGAATAGGGATCGAATTGCTTCGCGGATGCTTCCTATTTCTAGGGGCGCCCGCCATGATCAAGGGTAGAGTTGTGAGTTTGGAGAGAGGAGGCTTGAGAGCCAGTGGCTCCAAAGAGAGGAGCGTTCTCTATACTGAGGATGGCACAGGGGACCTCTTCTTCTTCTCCGGCGATTCGACGCCTAGACGCTTTGAGCTGCCGGCCTGCGGAGGTTTTGAGCGGGCCAGCGCGCTTGGGAGCGCGGGTGAGTTGAGCGAACTGAGCGGTTATGAGGTTCGGGATAGATGCCGCAAGGTGGCTAATTTTGTTGAGTGCCGCCGTAAGTGTGGCATTGATTTGCGTTTCCAATGCGGATATTCTGTTGTTAACTTGAGTTTCGAGCGCGCTCACTCTCGCCTCGAGTGCCGTGAGGGCATGCGCAGCCTGTCCTGAAGGGGTTGCGTCGCTTTCCATTGCCTCTGCTGCGGGTGAGGCAGAGGTGTGGTTGGGGGAATTTTGGCGGGCCTCCGCTATTGCGAGGCGCTTTTGAAAATTTGCAACCTGCTCGCGGAGAGCAGATATTTCTTTTTGTTCGGCAGAGATTGGCCGTTGTTGGGATTGGGAAGGGGGAGCGAAGGGAGAAGCTGCCCTGCCGGCGCCGCTCACCTGGGAGTGTTGCTTGACAACGGTTGCCCACGTCTTGGAGCCGCCGTTTTGTGGAGGTCCGAGGGGCTTCGCTGCACCGGCTTGAGGCGGTGGTGGCGCAGCTGGAGGTTTCCCTTGGCTCCCAGTAGAGGAATTCACAGGCTGGTCCATGGCTTGGGCGGCAGCCTTGGCCTTCAGCTTGTCCGGGCGACGCTTGCCACGCTTGCGTCGGTTTCGCTTCGATTTACGCCCGCGCTCGGCCTGCGTGGGCTGGATAGCGCGATATTTAGCAGTACACGCTGGGCCCCCCGTGGCATGGGCCGCGCCGCACACTGAACACTTTGGGTTGCACTGGTGAGGGGCCCGCTCCCCCTCAACGAGTAGAGCCTGCTGTTCGCACAGGCCGCACCGGTCCAGCCTCTGGCCGGGGCAGGCGTCCACGCGGTGGCCGACCACACCGCAATGTCGGCAGGCTGGAATGGTTCGCTGGTAAGGCCTAACTTGTACAAGCTCCGAGTCGTAGTGCACGAAACGTGGCTTCTCTGTTCCGGCGAAAGTCAGTCTCGCTTTGTTGGATGTCCCAAATTTTCGCACTTCCACGATGGTGCCGAAGCGCCATTGGAGCCTAGTAAGGAGCGAGTCCGTAGTTTCAGAGTTACGGATGGTAATGACGCCGTAGCAGACGTCCTTGTCGTCTTGGCGCAGGTGCCCCACAAGGGGGACCTTCCCGTCGGGTCCATTAAGTTCAAATTCGCCGATGATACGGTCGGCTAGCTCAGGTTTCGCAGTGTGAACAATAATGAGGTTTTGTTCTCTTACCGGTATTATGGTAAGATCTGTTGCGGGTTGCGCGCCCAGGAGAGCCGTGAACGCCCGGCCGTAGCCGGTCTCCTGGAAAGTCTCGTACAACGAGACGCGGGTCCGGGGCTTGATGACGACGACGTAGTCGTCTGGAGCAGGCTTGGGAATAACAGGCGGTTTCCACTTCGTGAGCAGTCGCCGACTGCGGCCCGCCGCGCGCGGGGCGGGTGACTGCTGGTTTCCGGCGTGAACGCCGGCCGCGTCTACGGACGCCGGCTTTAAGGCTTGGTCTTGCGCTCGGCGCAGCACTGCGGCGTTCAACGCGGCGCTGCGAAATCTTGCCGAATCTGGGCCTCCGGTTGCCGCTGGGGTAACCGTTGCCGAAACTGGGCCTGCGGTTTCCGCTGGGTGAACCGTTGTCCAGTGCATGTTCTCGGGGTCGTAGCCTCGGCAGAAGATTTGCGTAGCAGCCATACTGGCGTCAGTGGCCAGAGGACCCGATGTGCCGGGTACCGGTTCGGCCGTTGGGCCTAGCCGCGCCACCGGCCCGATCGGGCCATGTGTTGCCCGAAAAGGGGGTTTAACCGGGCCCACCTTGGAAAAAAACTGGTGTCCAGATGTTCCCGACAGCTTTCGGTGCACGTTGGGGATGATCTTGCTAGGGTCAGGCGGAAACTTCCGCTGCTCCGGCTGAAAATCACCGAAGCCGACGACCAGCACGTCTGACTCCCCCCAGGACACTGGCGCGTTTTCTCTCCTGCGGACGCAAAGCTGTTTTCAAAGCGTTCCACGTAGTCGTGTTGGCTTTTTTTCTATAAAACGGAGATACATACAGTGGGCTCACCTTTTATGAAATGCACACCGCAGACGCGCACATTGGGGCTTCCGTGGTTGAAATTAGCACGTTTTATGCGTGCTAACCACAAGCTGCGGCGCTTCGCACTCAGAGTCTTGGTTCGCTCGCACTGGTTTTCGATCACTTTCGGCAGAGAGAAAAACCTCGCGCTAGTTGGCCTTTTCTTTCTCCCTGTAACGTCGCTGCGATTGGAGCAGCCCACAACGACGCAGTTGACCATGCTGAGACTGCAACGCTTACGCACACGCGGAAAACAACACAAGCTGGCACTACCACGACCACTCCAGTGCACACGGAGCGGCGGTGGGTCATGAATATGGCGGCCGCATATCCCAGCATTACTTTTGATGACGTCGGTGCAAGCCATGTATAACAAACTGTATTGTAACAACAAATGCTACGCCTTTGACCCTATTCGCGATAGCATTCTCGAGCTAGCTGGCCCACCGGGATCTTTAGTGGCCCCTTATCGCACTGCTTCTGCTTCTGGCTCGCCACACGCTTCGCCATAGAGATACGGGAGGGGCAGTGGACGGGCGACTGGAGATAAGACAGCGCTTTCAATTCTTTTCACAAACATCAGAAGCATAATACCAAAGCGGGAAGATCTAAGCTCTGTCATCGACTCATGTGATGCCGATGTTGTATTGCTGACCGAAACGTGGCTCTCTGCAAAGATAGAGAGCAAGGAACTGTTCGATTGCAAGAAGCGCTACCATGTTTATCGTTCTGATAGAGGTCACAGAAGTGGAGGAGGTGTTTTAATAGCCATCGCCGATAATATTGTGTCTTCGCCCATTAGTCTTTCTAACACCTTAGAGTTGGTCTGGGTTGAACTTCACGTTCATTTCAGGAAACTGATTCTGGGCATATGCTACCGTTCCCCGTCTTCGTGTGCAACTTTCGTTGAAGATTTGCATGATGCTCTTAACATGATCTCAGTACGTTATCCGGGTGCGGCAATCCTTCTTGCTGGTGACTTCAATTATCCCAGCATCGTGTGGGCTAATACATCGCCGTATCCTCGCCCCTTTTCTACCGAATGAAATAACTTTTTGCGAACCTGTTTGGATTTCAACCTTTCGCAGCTAGTTACTCAGCCAACTCGAGTCAAGCCATCATGTTCCAGTGTATTAGACCTTGTGTTAACCAACGCGCCGGATCTTATTCCTTCAATCTCGTACTTACCTGGTCTTAGTGATCACTCCTTGCTTCATTTAGATGTAAAAATTAAAATTCCTAATCGCCGGAGCATTTTCAAGTCTATTAGAGATTACAAACGGGCGGACTATGATGCCATTAATCGTGAATTAGCTCTTTTCCTAAACAGTTATTTACCAGAATTTTCACAGCGTTCTGTCCACACTAATTGGGAATTGTTTAGAGACACTGTTGAACGTCTCACTAATACATTTGTGCCACTAAGACTTTTTCGGTGTAATAGCCAATCACCGTGGTTCAATAACATTTTAAAAAGGCTATCCAATAAGAAAAAAACGTTTGTTTCGCTGGGCCAAATCATCGAATTCGCAACAACGATGGGACGGTTACCTTACTGCGGCCGCTGAGTACAAATTAGCTCTGAAAAATGCTAAGGACTCCTTCTTTAACAGTACTTTGCCTGCTCTGCTGATTAATAACCCTAGACAGTTTTGGAAGACTGTGAACCAGAAAGATAGTTCGTCAATACTACTTACATCTTCTGACGGCGTTGCATATTCACCTAATGAATGCGCTAGTGTTCTTAATAGTGTTTTTGTTGCTGCTTTTTCTGGCATTGTTTGCCTTACCAATCAGGAGTGTCCGGTCTTGGATGCTTTTCCCATGGATCCAATTCTTTTTGACACAACTGGCATCCTGAGAATAATTGAGAACCTTAACATTTCTTCCTCCTGTGGCGTCAATAACATTAATTCGAAATTTCTGGTTAATACAAAGATGTACAGTTCAATGATCCTTACCAAACTGTTTGACCAGTCTCTGGAAACAGGCTGTATTCCCAACGACTGGAAGGTTGGGAGGGTGATTCCGCTGCACAAGTCTGGCGATAAACATTGCCCTGATAACTTTCGCCCTGTGTCGCTCACCAGCATTCTATGTAAAATCATGGAACATGTCATCTACTCTCATCTTGCTACCTTTTTAGAATCCAATTGCTTTTTCAGTAATGCCCAACACGGCTTCCGTAAATCTTTTTCATGCGAAACGCAACTCATATGCTTCACAAATGACTTGCATTGCATTCTAGATCGCGGGTCCCGTGCTGATTCTATATTTATGGATTTTTCTAAAGCATTTGACAAGGTTTCACATGAGCTTCTTTTTCTTAAACTAAACAGCCTTAACATCGATTCCACATTACTTGCATGGTTGTATTGCTTTCTTTCAAACCGAAGTCAGTTCGTAACAGCAAATAACGTCAATTCAGATTCCTCGCCTGTTGGCTCTGGTGTGCCTCAGGGGTCCGTTCTTGGGCCTTTCCTCTTTCTCATTTATATAAACGACTTACCCACTACTATATCGTCTTCCGTTTGTCTTTTTGCCGATGACTGTGTTATTTACCGCGAAATTAATGACGATAATGATGCATCTGTTCTTCAGTCAGATATTAACATGGTACTGGATTGGTGTAACCTGTGGAATATGAAGCTAAACATTACTAAATGCAAGCATTTGCCCATTTCTCGTCTGTCTACTACACACTCTACCTACTACATTAATGGCATCACTCTTGAAACTGTGTCGTCTTATAAATATCTGGGTGTTCATGTCTCTTCTAACCTGTCTTGGAAACCTCATGTTGACTACATTATAAATAACGCTAACCGCATCCTTGGATACCTTCGCAGAAATTTTTCATTTGCACCGAGTTCATTAAAACTACTACTTTACAAAATTTTGGTCCGCTCTAAATTGGAATATGCTTCATCGGTGTGGAACCTTGGGGTCGAATCTCTCATTTCTGACTTAGAATCAGTTCAAAACCGCGGTTGTCGTTTCATACTTTCCAACTATCATCGTACTAGTAGTGCAACTGCCATGAAAGCTAACCTTTCCCTACCGCTTCTTTCCCATCGCAGGTCAATAGCTTCATTATGTACTTTTCACAAAATTTATCATAATCCTTATCTTAAAGAGAGGTTGTTAAAAAGACCATCATATATTTCAGCACGCATGGATCACCGCCACAAAGTTTGGATCCGTCCTTGTCGCACGAGATGTTTTCACGATTCATTCATACCCAGAACTTGTGTCAGCTGGAATCACCTTCCCCACGATATTGTTGAAATTACCGATACTGTTGCGTTTCGAAACGCTGTTATTAATTTTATATAAGTCTCTGTCTATATCTATGTTTTATTTTATTTGCTGCTGTTTTCTTTTGTGGTTTGTTTTGTGTAATGCTGGCTTTTGCTAGTGCTGTTACTAATCTTAAATCAGTGTGTACTGTAACTATATTCAAATTTTTTAGCTGCTGTTTTTGTTTTTTGTACTTATATGTTATTCCCACTCCCCTCTGTAACGCCTAACGGCCCTGAGGGTAAATAAATGAAATGAAATTTTAAACTTCGACATGGCAGGTTGAGCATGGAACATACTACCTATATTTATGATCACTGTACAGAGAAAGTAGTTGAATGTCCTTCATAGCTAAGGGTTAGGTCTCAAGAGGAACCACCAAAATGTCATTTTTCCCTTTTATATACTAATATTAAAAGAATTCTGCTAAAGCTTGACACAGTTGCTAACCTTGTTTCCACTACAGATAACAACGTTGCCATTCTAAGTGAAAGCTTGTTAAATGCTTCGATTGTCAATCCTGAAGTTCAGATTGCTTTACCTGACTTGGATATCTCCCGCTGCGTTCACGATGAGAGGCGTGTAGGAAGGGTGTTAATAGTAGCTAACCGTATAGTCTACACTGCTTTAAAATTGATATCTGCTCTGCGTTTGAAATACTGTTCATTTGAACTAATATTTCCCGCCCACCTTTATAATAGGAGCTTGTTACCGACCCCCAGGCACTGATTCAAGCTTTGTCGCATATTTCCATGAGGCACTTTCCACTCTGGCACACCTCTTTCCTAGCACACCAATGCTTTTGTGCGGGGATTTCAAGTTTCCAGCCATAACGTGGTCGGACGTATCACTAAAAATGTCGAAGGACAACGCGAAAAGTTTATTTCTTAACACGTATATATATATACATACACCCTCCGCGAGGCGACACCTCCTCTCTCTTTACACCAGCGGTGCACATCTTGTGGAGCGAGCGGCGACGGCAGTGGCGTCGACGGTAGCGCCGTCTGTTGGAGCGTGGCTGTGGCGTTGCTAGGCAACGGTGGCTCAAGGTCGTCCGTCGGCCACGGCACACGGCATACGGCTGAAGTGCGTGACGAGTCGAAATGGCTCACTGGCTGCCGTAGTAAAGCTTTCGTTTTAAAAGACAGAACAGCAATAAACATGAGACGCGTGCACGAGCACGCAGCCACACACTTGCCTTCAGCTACCTTCTCTTCCCAAACCACTCACACACAGCTCTCTAAAGAGTGCAAGCGTGCCGAGCATTTTGGAACATCACAAGTTTCCGAAATACTGTGAATTTGTCGAGAGTTCAGCGATGTTTTCTTTGTGAAGTTTGAACTGATCATGAAGTGTCATTTTGTGTTTAATGTCACATTCAGAAAACGGGTTCACTATGTGCCGCAGAGTAAGAAGCCATCCCCTGCAACCTCCCAGGCAACTTTAGGCCACTATAAAATTGCTAAGCTCCTATACATTTGTGCAAAGTATTCTCGTTAAATCAGGCATTCTCGTAAAGTATTCGTTTGAGCTAGGAGTTTTAAGTGAAATATGAGCTTTGTAAAATTGTTATAGGGAGTTCTTAGGGCGAAAATGCACTAATAAAGATTTATGGCCGTGACGTAACGACAACATAACGAGCTGTGCTTTTTTTCGGTACGGTAATGGTAACGCGTAACCTTTCATAGCCTAACGAGTAACTTATTCGGTCACTTTGTTTCGGTAACGCCTACAACACTGCATTTTTTCCACAATCAGCGAAAGACTGGAATGAACTGCCTGAAAATCGGGTCAGCACTCCAGTGCGACAAATTTCAAGACAGCCATTAAAAATTCTCTTTTGTGAAGCCACCCACTCCTCATGTAAAACCCCTGTTCAAGGGGCATTTGACGAAAAAATAAATAAATAATTATTGCCCCTCTGGCTTGTACCTCAGAATCAAATAGCCGGCAAGTTAAAGGATCCTTTTAACATCAAGGTATTGATGTACAGATTTGAAAAGGTCGCCTTATTAACACAAATAAATTATATATATATATATATAGAATTTAATTCACGACGTTTCGGCTAGAGGACCAGCCTTCTCCTCCAGCCGAAACGTCGTATTAACGTCGAATTAACCCTGAAAGGTTTATTCGACTTAACCCGAATGAAGGACGGTCCACCGTCTGAAACCGTTGGTGAATAAACCTAGATAATCGAACCAGTTGTGACCTCTTCACTGTGCAAGTTTTCATTGGCCCGTTGAGCAACCCTGACTGTTTCCACTATATATATATATATATATATATATATATATATATATATATATATATATATATATATATATATATATATATATATATATATATATATATATATATATATATATATATATATATATATATATATATATATATATGGTAAAGGAAATGAGGGACTCGTTTAGACAAACTTAGGAAGGGAGCCAACAGTCACCGAAACCAAGGTGCATAGGGGTATGTTTAATTTTTTTAATGTATAGTGCTAATCAGAGGGATAATAATACTTATATTATTCTATCGAATAAAGAAGATTACTTATAAAGCAGCAGAAAAAAACAACCATGCCGCCGGTGGGATCCGAACCCGCGGCCTCCTAATATCGCGTCCTGTGCTCTTACCAACTGAGCTACGGCGACGGCTGTCCGGTCTGCAGCTCTCGTGGGTATTTATGTTTATTGGGTGTAAGCGAACCTTGAGAGTGTTCACCAGCGCCACCATCGTCCATAGCGGCGGACGTAGCACGTCCTGTATTACCGCAAGTGTGACGTGGCACGTCATCTAACGGCGAGGGCGGGAACTGTGCGAGAGCCCTCTTAAGCTACCTATGGCATCAAGACTACCAGAACCGAGACCCTCGTTAAGCAATTAGCAGACAAGGTAAAGGAAATGAGGGACTCGTTTAGACAAACTAAGGAAGGGAGCCACCAGTCAACAAAACCAAGGTGCATAGGGGTATGTTTATTTTTTTAATGTACAGGGCTACTCAGTGGGATACTAATACTCGTATTTATCTATCCCTTAAACAAAATTACTTATAAAGCAGCAGAAAAAATAACCATGCCGCCGGTGGGATCCAAAACCCACGAGCTCCGAATATCGCGTCCGGTACTCTTACCAACTGAGCTACGGCGACGGCTGTCCAATCTGCTGCTCTCGTGGGTATTTATGTTTATTGGGTGTAAGCGAACCTTGAGAGTGTTCACCAGCGCCACCCTCGTCCATAGCGGACGCATCTCGCATAAAAATGCGAGATGCGTGCACTCGCGTGCGCCGGTCATACAGAGTAAACAAATAAACAGAATAAAACGTAGACAGGGCAGGAGACTTCCGTTATGTGGCACCTCTTCGGCACCCAGAGTCAAGGCCGAAGCAGCGAGGCCCTTAGCTTAACTAGGCACACATGCACTGTGCATGGAAACGCCCAGACACACACAAAATAAAAAATAAAAAGCGTCAGAACATCCGAGTTTGGGAAATTGTCATGGGGGGGGGGGGGAATGTGAATGGCAGGAGCATTTAAGCGAGGGTTCTTCAATTGCACCCTGCTCGGCAAGGTGCTTGAACTGGGAAGATACGGGTGGTATGGGGTGGGGGATGACGAAATTTTTGTAAGCGGACGGGCGAAGCTTGAAAAAGATGCCACTGGCGAGAAACGACTGAGGTATGTCAAGCTGGCGCTCGCAAGGTCAGTACTGGCTCTGCAAGGGGCGGATGGAGGACAGTACACCTGGACTTTCATTAACACCGTGAGGAATTGTTCAACATCTGTAAATAAAGCACGACTCGCGTTGCTACCTTTCCCGGGTGTTGTGGAACCCACCCTGTAGGACCGTTAACTTAAGTGCATCAAATGGGTGGTTTTTCTCATTAATTTGTTTTGACAAGGGTAGATTGGGTAGGGATAAGATATGTGCGCGGTGGTTATTAAAGCGAATTCGTAGAGGGTTGATGGTCTGCCCAGTGTACTGCATACTGCACACACTGCATTCTAGGAGGTATATTACGTTGCAGGTATCACAATCAAAGTTTCCATTAATTTTCCATTTGAAGCCTGAAGCTGTGCTTACTGCACAGCTTGATGTTTGTATGTGGTTGCAGACCTGGCATCTACTTTTTCCACAGGGCCGGCGCCCCAAAACCGGCTGGTTATTTGTTTTTTAGTGTGTTTGAATGTTTTGAATGTTTTTTGATCGTCTGTAGACTGCGTGATGTGGAGCAGTGAAAATTTTGGCGAGGCGCTCGCTTTTTTCGAGAATGTTGAAATGTTTTCTGAGGATTTTGTTTACGTTAGGCGGGTTATTGGTTGTGGTAAGTACGAGATTTTCCCGGTGATCTGTTTGCTCGTTGTATCGACGCTCCTCCAGTATTTGGTCTCGGTTGAATTTAGCTGCCCTTTCAATGGCACCGTCGACAATGGCTGGATGGTATCATTGCTTAATGAGGACTTCTAGCTTGCGTTTGGAATTTTTTACGAAGTCTTCATCTTGCAAACATATTCTTCTAAATCGATGTGCCTAGGAGTATCGGATGCTTGCTTTAGAGTGACGAGGATGGCAGCTTTGGAAGGGTAGGTACTGTTGACGGTCCGTCGGTTTTCTATATACACCGTTGGTAAGTGAGCCTTCGTTTACGAGATCTCAACCTTTAGGAAGTTAATTGTGGTGTTGGAGTATGTATAAGTGCATGATAATATGTTGGGGTAAACGCGGTTGAAGTTTTCAATAAAACGTATGAGTTCTTGCGCTGTGCCAGTCCCTATTAAAAAGATGTCACCCAAGTTGCATTTGTATAGGGTGGGCTTAATGGGGCAATCTTTCAAAAATTTAGATACAATACTATGCATGAAGATGTTGGCGTAAGTGGGGCCCATCCTTGTACCCATGGCTGTGCCGTTAATTTGCAAATAGCGTTGATTGTTGAATTCGAGGTTGTTATATTCGTGTACGATTTTCGACAGTATTTCTAAAACACGTGGAGCAGGGGATTCCTCCTTCTGGATTTGTTCATACGCTTCGATCAAAGATTTGATGCCATAGGAATGAGGAATGTTTGTGTAGAGAGAAATTACATCTAGTGTTGCCAGCAAGGCTCCTTCCGGTAGTTTGAGACCTGCTATTGTGCGAAGGAAATGGTTTGTGTCACGTATGTAGGATGAGTGTGTTGTTGGAATATGTCTAGTTTGTGTGTCAATGTAACTGGAAATTGGTTCCGTAGCCGTGCCGATGCCGGATTCTAAAGGGCGGCCAGGATTATTATTTCTGTGGATTTTCGGTAACATGTACAATCGGCCTGGCGACGGGTGTGGTGCGGTGAAGGCTTTAGATAACCGTAGGAATATGTCCCCATTCTTCGCAAGTTGATCCAGAGTCTCTGCTACAAAAAGTTGGTGTTGCGAAGTTGGGTCTGCTTCAAGACGTTGATAGAAACAAATGTTAGGGAGCTGTCTCAAGCCTTGTTCAATGTATTTTTCGCTGTCCATGACAACTATACCACCACCTTTACCCGCTGGCTTTATATATATCTGTCCTTTATATATATCTGTCCTTCTGCTGAGAGCTTCCAATGCATCCCGTTCGTTTTTAGACAAGTTCTGCCTCTCTGGACTCTGGTTCTTGCAGGCGTAAATTATGTCCTTCGGGACGGCGTTAATATACATGTCCAAGTGTTTGTCCCTTCCTATATTAGGAGTTGAGTGGTGGTTAGTAACGAAGAATTCTCTGCTATCCGCGGAAGCCTGTGCCCGATCAAAAAAGTATTCCCGGAGTCGCAACATTCGTGCAAAGTTGTCCAAATCTTTTAACACCGAAAATTCGATGCATTTAAAAGTGGTAGGAAAAAATGTAAGGCCACGAGAGAGGACTGACCTTTTTTCTCTTGTTAGGGCCTCTGTTGATAGATTAATGATGTTATGCTGGAAACTAAAGTCGGTGCTTGTAACCAAAAGATTATTAGTAGCTGCTTCCGTTCCAGATCGTTCTACGCGTGTTTTTTTTTAACTGTTGATGTTTGTGCCGTTCTATTGGATTTGTTGTTGGAGCGTACTTTAATAGGGGGTTATTATTAGTAGCTGCCTCCGTTCTTGATTCTTTTTCGCTTGTTATTGAATTTGACCACGCAAGGTGTGGAACCCCGTCTCGAATGAATTTTTGCGTGTGGTCTCGCGTACCTCAGTCGCTCTCTATTTCTCAAAGAGCATAAGCTCGGTGGCCTCAGGCGCGGTAAGGGGAATTTGTTGTCGAGCACGACTCTCTTCTATTCTCAGAGCCACCAACGCCTTCTTGAAGTGGGCAATGGTACCTACAAGCAAATTTAAAGAGGCAGATTGTAGTATACGATTCCAATTATCCTTCTCCTCTCCACACAGGTCACCCATTGAAGGTGTTAACTAGACTTGTAAACCTTTTGGTGCGATTTTTGATTGAATATAAGTCTTTAGGCTATGAATATGTAGTTCGTGCCTAACTCTCTTATCCACAATTTTTCTTAATTTAAAAGATTTGGAGTTATTTGAGGAAGGCTGCCGGTAGGATGAGCGGAATGGCGGGAGCATTTAAGGGAGGGTGTTCAATTGCACCCCGCTCGGCAAGGTGCTTGAACTGGGAAGGTAGGGTGGGAAGGGGTGGGGGATGAGGAAATTTTTGTAAGCGGATGAGCGCCCATCCGCTTACAAAAATTTCCTCATCCCCCACCCCTTCCCACCCTACCTTCCCAGTTCAAGCACCTTGCCGAGCGGGGTGCAATTGAACACCCTCCCTTAAATGCTCCCGCCATTCAAATTTACACCCCACATGACACTTTACCGAACTCAGATATTTTGCCACCTTTTCCCTTTTCTTTTGTGTGTGTCTGGGTGTTTCCATGCACAGTTCACGTGTGCCTAGTTAAGCTAAGGGGCCCGCTGATTCGGCCTTGACTCTGTCATGGCTCTCCCCGGAGAATACTCGGACCGAAAGAACGGGCTAGGTGACAGGTGTACCCACACAGACGCACATTTAATACACCCTACGTAACACACAATAGAACGCAAGACTAACAGAACTAACACAAAACACAAAGAATAAAAATACACACGACCCGGAAACACTTCTACCAGCGTCTACTATTACCGTTCTACTGTTAGTGGTCGGCGTTCATGCTCATGGTTGGTTCGGTGCGGCTGCGGCGTTGTATGGATCCCGTAGCCGGCGTCGAGGCGGCGTTCGACGTGCTTGGGATGGCGTCGCTGGCTGCGTCGTATAAGCTCCTTGTGCAAGAGCCCGTGGAGGTGATGCCGGAGGTGTTGGCGTTGGGGGCACCAGCCGGATGGGTGGCAACAGCGCTGGAGACACCCCTAGCCGTAGCAGATGGTACCGTCCTCCGTTGACTCCCCGAAACGGGCTCAGGCATGGCAGGAAGTCCACGATGCGAAGCCGTAGAACGCGAGCTCACCGGAGCAGTAGCCTGCGTCGCTCTCTTCTAGTCGAAGCGTCCCTGACCCGCCGGAGCCTCCGCTCCTCTGTTCTTCCCCCCCGTGCCTCGCTCTCCCTCGCCCTTTTATGGCCTTGGCGTTAGTCCTCGTAAGCCTTGTCGTCGTCTTCTCCTTCTTCTCTCCTCCACCAATCATCTTTCTTCACCTCACCGAATGCTTCTTCTTCTTCTTTATTCTTCGGTTAATCCACGTCTTCTTCACACGTCTTTCCTTCATAATTTTATTTTAGACTCTATTATATGTGACAAGGCCCCCCTAGCTCAGGAGTTTTTATATGAAAAACTGCTCACGTCATCCTCATCTCCAAGCCATCCAGCCAACCGACTATCTTCTGTGGCGATTTTGGATTCAGCACACAACACACCGCAGATGTCAGCACACACCAAAAGCACACCACTAAAACAGCACAGCAAATTGCACTTACAGAACATCAACACACCACTGCCGTTGTCCGTGCGCTGCCCTTAATAATCATGTTGATATCCACAACACACTCCCTTGTATAATCACATAACAATAGCAACAACAATAACAAATCAACAACACCAAAAAAAAAGATGCATTTCATAGATAGCTGCTAGAGCTGTTTTGTTGGCTCTATCGGTAGAGAGGTCTAGCTTGCAACCTATGACATCCGTTTTTCCCCGCACATCTGAATACACCTCGCCCTTGATATGGAGTAGAGCTGTGATCTTCTGTCTTCACTAAAATTGGGGTTAATTAGTGGCTTACCCAATCCTACCCTTTTCTTCCCACTGCACGTGGGCGCCTCGGCAACATCATCTGTCTCCTCGGCTACTACCGAACATGCTACCTTGGGGGCGTGCCGTACGGGACCCCTTTCTTCGTATTTCTTCAACATATTTACATGGACAACGTCCATAGCGTCATCTATCAATAATTCATAATCCATGTTCTTCTTCTTCCGCGTCTCAAGGTACGGGCCCTTCCATTGCATCAGTAATATATTATGATCCGTGGGTAGTAGTACAAGAACCCTGTCGGCCGGATTCAGATTTCTGTGAATGGCTTTCTTGTCATCATATTCTTTATAGCGTTCGCGCGCCCTTTCCAGGCCATGATGTGCAAGCCTCATGTTTCCTTCAACCTGTCCCGCAACTCAAGAACGTATGTGTATGTTTTCTTGAGATATGATGCAATCTCCTTAATAGCCCACAGCTCCTTGAGTATTGCAAGTGGACTTTTAACGGTTCTGCCATATAACATCTGGAAAGGCGAAAGACCAAGACTCGTTTGCGGTACTTCGTGGTAAGTGAAGAAAAGAGCTGAGAGATGTCTATCCAAATCAGCTGGTCTCACCTGGCACATTTTCTTGATCATATTTTTGACGGTGCCGTTGAACCGCTTTACAAGCCCATTACACATGGGATGGTAAGGCGTCGTCAGTAACTGCCTCACTGTCAAAAGGGGTTTAACCTCCTTCATTAATTCCGATGTGAAGTTCGAGCCCCGGTCACTCAAAACTTCCCTTGGGAACCCATAACGCGAAAACAACATTTCCACAAGACCCTCCGCCAATTGGATACTGTCAATAGTTCTCAGTAGAATAGCGGCAGGATAACGAGTGGCCGCGTCAACCAGAGTAAGCACATATATATTGCCTTTGGCGGATACTGGAGAGATTGGCCCAACAATGTCAATTGCAGCTCGCTGAAACGGTAGGTCAATGGCTGGCATCTTTCCCAGAGGTACGGGACCAACTCTTCCCTTCGGAACTGTGCGCTGGCACACGTCACATGAGCGAACAAAGCGCTTAACGTCACTTTGAACAACCGGCCAAAAGAACTTCTCGGTGATCCTGGATACTGTTTTTTGAACACCCTGGTGTCCAGCCATAATGGCGTCATGTCCTAAGCGTAGCACGGTCTCTCGCATATCTCCAGGTAACACCAGCTGTTGTACCCGCCTTCCTGAACTAAATATGCATTCTTGGGCAGAAGACCATTTACCAATTGATATTCGAATGACGTACGACACCTCTTTCTTTTCACGTTTTCCCCGACTCTTTCGAAGCAGGCCTTCAAGCTCGGGTCTTCTTTTTGCCTAATTGCAATTTAGCCCGGTGTTACGCTCAGGCACGTAGTAACAGGAGTAGAGAGCGGACGCTGCGTTGCTCGGGCTGTCACTTGAGCTCTTGTCTCCACTGCCGACGGGAAACTGACTGCACCCGTCTGAGTTGTCGCGGGCCTTTCCTCCTTTAGATATTCTTCAACGTCGAGCATCCTCCACTCGGGATCGGGGTCTTGACACTTCTTGCACGCGTAATGTTTTCCAAGATGAGATCGTAGATGGGTTGGTCCACGCATTTTGCCCCTACCAGCAAAGTATAATATGGCGTGGACACTAGAATCCTGGCTTCAGGAAGGTACCTTGCTGTGCTATCTACAAGAGTGACGGCCGACGCTTTCCCTCTAAGATCCTCGTCCTTCACCAGGCTTCTCCGAACCAAAACTGTGTTGCTCCGCTGTCTCCAAGCACCAATATAGGACGGTCCCCTATTTGCCCAACCACCACCGGCATTGCTGCTTTAGACTTGGGTGTTCCACTCACCGCCTCATTTTCCAGCGGCGTTTACTCTCCTTTCAGCTGTGGAACTTCTGGTGGCGCGAAAAGTTCTACCCTAGAGTCGACAACGCATGCAGCTCGGTCCTGCGTTCTGTATCGGCACTCATCCAAAGTATGACACCTCCTGTTACAACCTTGACACACAACCTGTGTTTTTTGGGCAGCGCTACTAGTCCGATTGTGAACTGCACGGTGTCCCACCTTGCCGCAGAGAAAATATCTTACTGGCGCCTTAGATGCACCGCCATAAGCTCTTGGTTTTGCCGCATCTGTCTCTAGGATATTTTGGGTTTCCTCCTTTGCCTTTACTCAAATTTCTTAGCCCTTGAGCCTCCAGGAATTGGTCTGCAGTGTCGGTGAAGCGGTTTCCGAACCCTCAGGTTCCGCGGTGCGAAATCTCTCATGAAAACCCTCTGCCGTAAGCCTGAATCGTTGGAGGAGCACATTTTTTACTTTCTCCTAGTCCATGGAATCAGCAGCAGGCATCCTTCCACGCACATTCAGCGCCTCTCCGACTAAACACATGCTCAATGCTCGTGGCCCATTTACTGAGCTCCCAGCCTTGACTCAAAGCTATCCGCTCTAATCGTTGCAGATATGCGTCCAGATTATTTCTTTTGCCATCGGAGGGAGCCATCAGCTTCCTTGGACAAATTCTGGATGGTCTAGGAGATTCTATACCCACTAAGGAACGCTGATCACTGTCCATGATCTCTTCATATCCTGCCGCGACATGCGCCTGTTTCCACAAAAGAAACTCCTTCTCCCGTTCTATCCTTCTTTTCTCCTGTTCTTCTGCCTCGCAAGCTATTCTGGCCTCTCGCTCTTCTACCTCGAGAGCTATTTTATCTGCTTCGCGAGCTCTCTCATCTGATTTGCGAGCTCCTTTATCCTCGCGCTCTTCTGCTTCGCGAGCATCTGCGCGTGCTTGCGACGGTTCCTCTCTCTGCCTCTTTCCCTTCTCGTCATACAAACGCATCACCTCTTCCTGGCTTAACCCTAGCTAGAGCGCCAGTGCTATCGGTTTTGCCAAATCCATACTTTCTGCCGTCGAGAGATCGGAAAGATCCGAAACAAAGCAAAACGAAAAAGGAAATGAATCTTGGCACAGTTTCGCCACTTATCTTTGTCACGGATCTCCCCGGAGAACACTCGTACCGAAAGAATGGGCAAGGCGACAGGTGTACCCACACAGACACACATTTGAAATCTAAGGTTCGACGAAATCTCGTCTGGTCGGGTGAATACATTGGCGAAAATAACGAAGCGCCGACCAAAAGGTGTTGTCAAGATGGAAGGACGTTTCGACTTCCACACGGAAGTCTTGTTCACTGAGGGAAAAATTTTCGCACACGAAGCTTAAGTACGTTGTGCTAATCGTCGCAGGCATCTAGCGTACGAGGGCGGTAGATTGCCGATGTTACGGTTGAGCGTCTAATCTGTTGTCTGGATAAACAAAGACTCCAGATATTGGCATGACATCCAGTTTTTCTCACGGCCGATAATTGCCGCTTCTTCCCAAGCGATATCATGCTTCGTGTTTTCAACGTGTTCAGCCAGTGCGTTGGAACAAGCCTTCTTTTTCTTCACATCATTCTTGTGCTCATTCAGCCGTCTTTCAAAGTTTCCGCTTTCATCTATGTAGGAGTGAATGCAGTCTGAGCTGGGGACTTTATAAATTACTCCGGGAAACTTTTCCTTTTTTAGCTTGTCCTTTACGGACACCAACTCGTGACGAAGCTTGCACGCAGGCACGTGAGCTATATGCACATCGTAGGTGCAAAAAACGCGGGCCAATGACTCGCTCACGCCTGGCACATGCAGTCAGGAGCCTGTGGAGCAATACGGATATCGTAATCCTACCTGCTGACAAGGGCAACGCCACCGTCATCCTAAACCACAGCGACTACGTTGAGAAAATGACGAAGCTTCTGGAGGATGATGGCACGTACATGCGACTCAAGCGGGACCCTACACTCAAGGTAGAGCGAGAGTTGCAAAAGCTTTTGACAGACGTCTTCCAGTTTGTTCCACCACAGCACAGGTTGTTATACTTCACGCTCCTCTGCCACAATGGATCTGCCCCTGCTTTATACGGCCTCCCGAAGATCCACAAGCCAGGCGTTCCAATGCGACCATTAGTGGATTTTACCCGCTCTCCCTTGTACCGGCTTTCAGGCTACTTGCACAAAGTTTTTTCGCCACCCGTTGGCAAGAGACCGACTTTCGTACGCAACTCCTTTGATTTTACTGAAAAAATACGCGAAATCACGATTGACAGCGACGAGATGATGGTGTCATTTGACGTCAGATCACTGTTTACCAGCGCCCCGTTGATCTGGCGGTGGAGGTATGCCGTTCAGCGCTTCGGGACGACGACGGACTGAGTGCTAGGACACCCATCGATCCATCGGACCTGTTGAAGCTTCTGCAGTTTTGCTTGAAGAACACGTACTTCATCTTTCGGGGCACTGTCTACAAGCAGGTTCATGGCACTGCCATGGGAGCATCTATCTCGGTCACAACCGCAAACCTCACAATGGAAGCACTGGAAAGCCGCGCTTTGGCTTCGTTCGAGCCGCGCCCGAAGGTCTTCCTGCGGTACATTGATGACTGCTTTTGCATAATCAAAAAGAACGCCATGGCTGCTTTCACGAACCATTTGAACAGCATGGAAGATTACATCCAGTTTACCGTCGAGGAGGAGATTTCTGGCCGTCTTCCTTTTCTGGATGTCATGGTGGAGCGACGTGATGACCGCCTATCATTCAAGGTGTACAGAAAGGACACGCACACAGGCCAATACCTTCACTTTAATTCAGTCCATCCTACGTGCCATAAACGCTCCGTCGTTTCTACCCTCGTCCGTCGTGCGGAAAGAATATGCTCGAAACCCGAAGAAAAAGCCTCTGACATACGCCAAATGCGACGCGAGCTCAACAATTGTGGCTACCCACAGCACTTCGTGAACGCTGTAATACAGCAGACAACGAGACCAGCTCAGCCCGTTCGCCTACCTTGCCGTGCCCGAGCTGCAATACCCTATGTGCCAGGCGTGAGCGAGTCATTGGCCCGCGTTTTTCGCACCTACGATGTGCATATAGCTCACGTGCCTGCGTGCAAGCTTCGTCACGAGTTGGTGTCCGTAAAGGACAAGCTAAAAAAGGAAAAGTTTCCCGGAGTAATTTATAAAATCCCCAGCTCAGACTGCGATCACTCCTACTTAGGTGAAAGCGGAAACTTTGAAAGACGGCTGAATGAGCACAAGAATGATGTGAAGAAAAAGAAGGCTTGTTCCAACGCACTGGCTGAACACGTTGAAAACACGAAGCATGATATCGCTTGGGAAGAAGCGGCAATTATCGGCCGTGAGAAAAACTGGATGTCACGCCAATATCTGGAGTCTTTGTTTATCCAGACAACAGATCAGACGCTCAACCGTAACATCGGCAATCTAACGCCCTCGTACGCTAGATGCCTGCGACGATTAGCACAACGTACTTAAGCTTTGTGTGCGAAAATTTTTCCATCAGTGAACAAGACTTCCGTGTGGAAGTCGAAACGTCCTTCCATCTTGACAACACCTTTTTGTCGGCGCTTCGTTATTTTCGCCAGACGCACATTTAATACACCCTACGTGACACACACACTAGGACACGAAACTAACACAAAACACAAATAATAAAAATACACACGACCCGGGAACACTGCTACCATCGTCCACTACTAGCGTTCTACTGTTAGTGGACGGCGTTTGTGCTCACGGTTGGTTCGGTGCGGCTGCGGCGTTGTATGGATCCAGTAGCCGGCGTCGAGGCGGCGTTCGACGTGCTTGGGCTGGTGTCGCTGGCTGCGCCGTATAAGCTCCCGGTCCAAGCGCCCGTGGAGGTGATGCCGGTGGTTTTGGCGTTGAGGGCACCACCCGGATGGGTGGCAACAGCGCTGGAGACACCCCTGGCCGTAGCAGGTGGTAGCGTCCTCCGTTGACTCCCCGGAACGGGCTTTGGCAGGGCGGGAAGTTCACGATGCGAAGCCGTAGAACGCGAGCTCACCGGCGGAGCAGTAGGCGGCGTCGCTCTTTTCCAGCCGAAGCGTCCCTGACCCGCCGGAGCCTCCGCTTCTCTGTTCTTCCCCCCCCCCCCCCGTGCCTCGCTCTCTCTCGCCCTCTTATATCTTAGGCGTTAGTCCACGTAAGCCTTGTCGTCGCCTTCTTCTCTTCTCCACCAATGATCTCTCTCCACCTCACCGAATGCTTCTCCACCATTCATCGCTCTCCACCTCAGCGAATGCTTCTTCTTCATCTTCTTTATTCTTCGGTTAATCCACGTCGTCTCCTTCACACCTCTTTCCTTCATAATTTTATTTTAGACTTTTTATTATATCTGACAGACTCTGGGTGCCGAGGAGGTTCCAGATGACGGAAGTCTCCTGCCCTGTCTTCATTTTATTCTATTTATTTTTCACTCTTTATGGCCGGGGCACGCGAGTGCATGCATCTCTAATTTTTATCTTTTCGGAGATTGCGCCACAATCTGTTCCTGTGCAAGTTGCTCTCCCCTGCTCTGTTGTCCCCTTGACGGGTGGCTATTATCCCCTGCTGCTCCTCGTTTTTCTTTTCTTTTCCCGGGCCGGCTCCCCGCAGCTCGTCAGTGGGCGGCGGGGAACAGCGCGTATTTCTTTTTCCCTGTTTTCCCCCTCTTTCTTTCCATTCTAGTATTTTTTTTTTGTGCCCATCTTCTTTCCAGCATCCGTTTGCTTTTTTTCATGTGTCGTAATGCCAACTGTTTAAGAAGAGTAGGAAGATCGCTGAAACTTCAGTCTTAAGGTAGGACAGGCTCTGTCCGAAACGTCGACTCAAAATAAATCTTTGGCTAAATGAAGCGTTTCTAAAATATATATATATATATATATTAGCAGACAAGTTAAAGGAAATGAGGGGCCCGTTTTGACAAATTTATGAAGGGGGCCAACAGTCACCGAAACCAAGGTGCATAGGGGAACGTTAATTTTTTTTTTTTTTTTAATGTGTTATGCTTATGAGTTGGATAATAATACTTAGATTAATAAATTGCTTAAAGAAAATTACTAATAAAGCAGCAGAAAAAACAACCATGCCGCCGGTGGGATCCGAACCCACGACCTCCGAATATCGCGTCCGGTGCTCTTACCAACTGAGCTACGGCGACGGCTGTCCAATCTGCTGCTCTCGTGGGTATTTATGTTTACTGGGTGTAAGCGAGCCTTGAGGGTGTTCACCAGCGCCACCCTCGACCATAGCGGCGGACGTAGCACGTCCTGTAATACCGCGAGCGTGACGTAGAACGTCATCTAACGGTGCGGGCGGAAACTGTGCGAGAGCCCTCTTATGCTACCTATGGCATCAAGACTGCCAGAACCGAGACCCTCGTTATGCTATTAGCAGACAAGTTAAAGGAAATGAGGGGCCCGTTTTGACAAATTTATGAAGGGGGCCAACAGTCACCGAAACCAAGGTGCATAGGGGAACGTTAATTTTTTTTTTTTTTAATGTGTTATGCTTATGAGTTGGATAATAATACTTAGATTAATAAATTGCTTAAAGAAAATTACTAATAAAGCAGCAGAAAAAACAACCATGCCGCCGGTGGGATCCGAACCCACGACCTCCGAATATCGCGTCCGGTGCTCTTACCAACTGAGCTACGGCGACGGCTGTCCAATCTGCTGCTGGACAGCAGATTGGACAGCCGAGCAGCAGATTGGACAGCCGTCGCCGTAGCTCAGTTGGTAAGAGCACCGGACGCGATATTCGGAGGTCGTGGGTTCGGATCCCACCGGCGGCATGGTTGTTTTTTCTGCTGCTTTATTAGTAATTTTCTTTAAGCAATTTATTAATCTAAGTATTATTATCCAACTCATAAGCATAACACATTAAAAAAAAAAAATTAACGTTCCCCTATGCACCTTGGTTTCGGTGACTGTTGGCCCCCTTCATAAATTTGTCAAAACGGGCCCCTCATTTCCTTTAACTTGTCTGCTAATAGCATAACGAGGGTCTCGGTTCTGGCAGTCTTGATGCCATAGGTAGCATAAGAGGGCTCTCGCACAGTTTCCGCCCGCACCGTTAGATGACGTTCTACGTCACGCTCGCGGTATTACAGTACGTGCTACGTCCGCCGCTATGGTCGAGGGTGGCGCTGGTGAACACTCTCAAGGCTCGCTTACACCCAGTAAACATAAATACCCACGAGAGCAGCAGATTGGACAGCCGTCGCCGTAGCTCAGTTGGTAAGAGCACCGGACGCGATATTCGGAGGTCGTGGGTTCGGATCCCACCGGCGGCATGGTTGTTTTTTCTGCTGCTTTATTAGTAATTTTCTTTAAGCAATTTATTAATCTAAGTATTATTATCCAACTCATAAGCATAACACATTAAAAAAAAAAAAATTAACGTTCCCCTATGCACCTTGGTTTCGGTGACTGTTGGCCCCCTTCATAAATATATATATATATATATATATATATATATATATATATATATATATATATATATATATATATATATATATATATATATATATATATATATATATTAAGGAAGCTAACAGTCACCGAAACCAAGGTGCATAGGGATATGTTTTTTTAAATTTATTTTTTTAAATTTTCAGTGCCAATCAATCAGTTTAAAGAAAATTACTTATAAAGCAGCAGAAAAAACAACCATGCCGCCGGTGGGATCCGAACTCACGACCTCCGAATATCGCGTCCGGTGCTCTTACCAACTGAGCTTCGGCGACGGCTGTCCAATCTGCTGCTTTCGTGAATATTTATGTTTACTGCGTCTAAGCGAACCTTGAGAGTGTTCACCAGCGCCACCCTCGACCTTAGCGGTGGACGTAGCACGTCCTGTTATACCGCGACTGTGACGTAGAACGTCATATAACGGCGTGGGCGGAAACTGTGCGAGAGCCCTCTTATGCTAACTATGGCAAGAAGACTGCCAGAACCGAGACCCCCGTTAAGCTAGTAGCAGACAAGGTAAAGGAAATGAGGGGTCGTTTGACAAACATATTAAGGAAGTCAACAGTCACCGAAACCAAGGTGCATAGGGAAATGTTTCTTTATTGTTTTTTAATTTGTAGTGCCAATCAATCGGTTTAAAGAAAATTACTTATAAAGCAGCAGAAAAAACAACCATGCCGCCGGTGGGATCCAAACCCACGACCTCCGAATATCGCGTCACACTTCCCCTTACGCAACCGAACCCCGCAGGGCAAGTTGAAAAGCACCGCGCGAAAGGTAGGGCTTCAGCCGGGCAACATGAGTCACTTCAATTCGTGCAGAACGACGGCCGCTTGCCGTGAGATGCGCTATGCTGCAATTGAGCTCGCCAATTTGCTCAATCATAACATAGGGTCCATCGTAGTGACAGATAAGCTTAAGGGACAATCCCCTCTATCGGACAGGCCGCCAGAACAAGATCAAAGCCGAGGCTGTACCTGACCTGGTGGCGGCGGGCATTGTAGTGCGCTTTGGACCGATCTTGGGATTCGAGAATTCGAAGGCGGGCGAGACGCCGGGCCTGTTCTGTGAGACGAAGTGTCTCAGCGATGGAGGAATCTTCATGAGGCTCGGCAGAAAATGGTAGTATGGTGTTCAGGGTGCAGCGTAGGCGCCAGCATATAGTAAAAAGAAGGGGCTGAAGCTAGTAGTCTCATGGCACGTGGTATTGAAAACGTAGGCGATGAACGGCAGGAAGCTGTCACAGCTTTTGCACTTTGAACCAACGTACATTGAGAGCATGTTAGTGATCGTGCGGTTCGTGCGCTCTGTTAGCCCATTCGTCTGGTGATGATAAGGCGAGGAATGGCGAAAATGCGATGCACAGAAACGGGCGCCACGACGTCAGCTGTGAACTGCCGACCACGGCCACTGATGATAACTTCTGAGAGTGCATGGGGGTGTGCTATGGAGCGCAGCATAAAAGAGGACACATGATACGCTGTAGACGAGCATCGGGCTGCCGTTTCGTAATACCTTGTAAGGTAATCAACGCAAACCATTATCCAGTGGTTCCCATGACAGTATTTGGGAAATGGGCCCCGGAGGTCTATGCCCGCTGGCTCGAACGGTGCGCCGAGTGGTGTCACAAGGTGAAGCTGACCAGGTGCAACGCTAGTAGGGCGCGTATATCGTTGACACTGAGTGCAGCTGGCGACGTACCGCTCAGTCGTGGCTCACATTTTCGGCCAATAGAAACATGCCTGCGTACGGTGGAGCGTTTCTTGCCTACCGTAGATGTCCAGATGTAGGGTCGTCGTGCATGGCCTGCAAGACAGAGGTGTGCATGCTCTTCGGAACTACCGGGAGGAAGCGCTGGCCTTTACGAGAACAGTTTTTTTTCCATAGGAGACCATCTCGCACACAAAAGTGGTTTGTACTGGAGTAGTCTTCAGCCTCCGCAAGGAGAGACTGCACGGTTGAATCTTTCAGCTGCTCCGCTTTGAATGTGGTGAAATCAGGAAAAGACGTTGACACTGACGCGACGCAGTGGTCACAGCAGACCGACTGCTAAACGGGAGGCGATGTAGCACCTCGTAGTTTTTTGGTGGTGTTTACATAGTATACGGTAGCCGTGCGCCGGCCACCGTATCTATCACACTTGTCTAGACTCCGTCTCAGGCAGGGGCAACCGCGAAAAACAGTCCGCGTCAGCGTGCCGGCGACCAGGCGACTGTGTAGTCAAACTCTTGTAGCCGGAGAGCCCACCGTGCAAGGCACCCAGACGGTCCCGAAGGTTAACGAGCCAGCAGAGGGCATGATGGTCGTTGACGAAAGTGAACAGGCGTCCGTATAGATATGAACGGAAACGCTGCGTAGCGAAGACGACTGCAAGGCATTCCTGTTCGGTGACCGCATAATTGCGTTCCGGGTTACTGAGCGAGCGACTCGCATACGCAACAACGTGCTCTTTGTTGTCGCAGCTGCTGGATGAGCACAGCGCTGAGGCCCACACCGCTGGCGTCGGTATGAATCTCTGTGGGGGCGGAGGGATCGAAGTAGCGAAGTGCCGGGTGGGACGTAAGAAGGAATTTTAGGTGGCGGAAGGCGGAGGCGCACTAAGTGGTCCACTCGAAAGCCTCATCTTTCTGAAGCAGGCCTGTCAGGGTGCATGTGATGTCCGCAAAGCAATGAATAAAGCTGCGAAATTACGGATATAAACACAAGAAACTTCGCAGCTCTTTGACAGACTGTGGTGGCTTGAATGACACGACAGCCGCGGTCTTAACTGGATCAGGTCTGACGCCGTCTTTGTCAACGAGGGGTCCAAGCACTAACGCTTGACGCACAACAAAGTGGCACTTTTCACAGTTAAGCACAAGGCCAGCTTTGCGCATACAGTACTCGACGAGAGCTAAATGGTCGTCGTGCTCACTGAACGTCTTTGCGAAACGACAAAATCGTCGAGGTACCACATGCATATTTCCCATTTAAAACCACGGAATATAGTGTCCATAAATCTCTCGAAGGTGGCGGGAGCATTGCAAAGGCCGAATGGCCTTACATTAAATTCATAAAGGCCGTCAGACGTAATAAACGTTGTTTTGTCTTTGTGCGCGGGATGCAGAGGAATTTGCCAGCATGCCGAACCTCCCCCAGGATGTTACGCTGGGGGTTTATTCAGACCACGACGGGCGACTGAAAACCAGCTGTGTCCGCTTGCCGACCACGAGACGCATCCACCTCGTTCTCCTGATCTTCTGCGTAGTGAGGGATTAAGCGATGCCGACAAAATAGAATAGGCATCGCCTCTTCATGGGCGTCACAATATATATATATATATATATATATATATATATATATATATATATATATATATATATATATATATATATATATACGAGGGTGGCGCTGGTGAACACTCTCAAGGTTCGCTTACAAGCAGGACATAAATACCCACGAGAGCAGCAGATCGGACAGCCGTCGCCGTAGCTCAATTGGTAAGAGCACCGGACGCGATATTCGGAGGTCATGGGTTCGGATCCAACCGGCGGCATGGTTGTTTTTTTCTGCTGCTTTATAAGTAATTTTCTTTAAACATCGATGAATTGCCACTACAAATTATAAAAAATAAAAAAAAAACAGATTAGAAACATTTCCCTATGTACCTTGGTTTCGTTGACTCTTGGCTTTCTTTATATATATATATATATATATATATATATATATATATATATATATATATATATATATATATATATGTATACGCCATCTGGTTTGTACCGCAGGTTAAATTATCCAGTAAGTTAAAGGATCTTATTGACATCAAGGTATTTATACACAGATTTGAAAAAGTCGTTGGCCATAAAGCAGAAAAGTAATAATTTCTATGGGAAACCAGCGGTCGCATAAATTTATTAAAGAACAATAAATAAGTATATCAACTGAATAATACTCAGGACAGTTCCCCAATAAAATATGCTTAGAATATTGAGGTTAGGAAGGATAGAATATTTGTCCTTGCTAACATTACCGACATCTGGAGATATTACTTCAAATAGCAGACTTATCTTAACGATGAACATGAATAAAATTGGGCCGACAAGCAAAACAAAGCTTGCCAGGTATTTTCCGAGATCAGGCCGATATGGTAACTAAATGCAACAAAATGCACTCAGTTCTAAGTTGAATGAAGGGCTGTTGCTCATTTAACAAACAATATGCATTATTAGGAATGGAACAGAGCATGGGCCTTCTTAGGCCTTCAGTTTTATAGTTGATAAAAATATAATGAAAAACTTTCTTAATCTAGACTTACCAGGCACTAAATGTCTTTCAGGAGAATTTAAAAAAAATTGGAACGTTTCATAAATCTGTGTCAAAGTTCTTTTTTGGAATTTTTAAAATTTACTATGATTTCAACGCCTAATTACAACTCATCTGCCCGCTCTTAAAGTACTAATTCTGTCCGACGATAGTAAAAAGGACATTAATGCTGGGAAAAAATTCAGCGTCAGGTTCGCACTTTTTTTGTCCCATTATTGTCCCAAAGACTGCTCTCATGTCCAACATTCTCGGATAAAAATTTTGGATATTGAAAAATTGTAAGATACTCTTATAGAAATATTCAAGGTAATGATGCATTCTTTTGATGCTTAACTAAATCTTTCTTTTAACGTGTTTCGATCGATCGCATCGAGCAATTAAGACTGCCTTAGAAAACCAATGGGCAACTCTTCTGATGAAAGCAGATATGTTAACTGCAAAAAAAAAATGCAAGACTGAGGTTAGATGGTATGTGGATATATTGATTTTTATACTGAAATGTCATATCAGATAAAAAAATTGCTTTCATAAACTGTTTCCCGCTCAAAAATACTTTTGTACTGAATATTGCGTATATGTTCGGTGCCCCAATTTTCAAAAATGTTAGATATTTTTGCTGTGAAATTATAGTAGGCAACAAATATTTTTGCATGCCTCCAAAGAGCAAAAGATTCTTAGAACTGCAGAAAAAGTAATGAAGTTCTACAAAATGCTATTTTACCATCTGCGGGAATCCGAATTAGCCATTTGGCGAAGTCGGCAAAACATCTTCGACCACGTGTGATATACAATTTCTACAAAAAAAAACTTACACTGTTTAATGAAGCCATTACCTTCAATATTTCTATAACAGTGCCTTAAAATTTTTCAGTATTCAAAATTTCTGTCCAAGAATGTCGGACATGAGGGCAGTTTTTTGAACAATAATGGGTTAAAAAGAAGTGTAGACCTGACGCTGCAATTTTTTCTCAATAAAATCTCTCCTTTTTATTATCTTCGGAGAGAATCTGTACTTTAAGAGCGGGCAGATGATTTGTAATTAGGCGCTGAGATGATCTAAAATTCGCGATTCCAAAAAGAAAACCTTTGGCGGAGATTTTAAAGAAACATTAATTTTTTTTTTAATTTCTCTAAACGACCTTTAGTGTCTAGTATTTCTGGATGAAGAAGTTTTTCATTATATTGTTGTTAGGGGTGGAGCCACCCCTAACTGGACTTAAAAATGGTGTCCTTGGCATCCTTACTACCAGCATGTGTATGTCCGGACCAAAGTCACTGGAACTCTGAAAGTACCGCCGGTGTTTTCTCTTTGCTGCCGCGCCGCCTATTAGCCAGTTGAGACCACGTGGTTAAATGCCATGGATGGTCCACCCGCAGCCGACGGGGCGTAGTGGCGCAGTGCTTCGGATGTGGTTGGCCGGCGTGCTTCACGAAGTAGTAAAGCGCTCTGAGCACAAAACAGGAACAAAGTGGTAACTCTGGGCCTCCAAGGATGCCGCGATGTTGCGCCATCGGATACAGCAATCGTAGAGAATGCGGCAAAGCCCTATTTGTGATCCTAAGCGGGAAGTCTGACAGTAAAGGAAGGGCTGTATGGCTGCACCGCATTTGCCGCCACAAATATATCTCAACAAAGGACGCCCGGCTCTGCGAGGTAAGCATCGTGCAAACTTATGTGCTGTGACCTCCGCCAGTTATTTGTTTATTCTGCATTTCACCAGTTGACATCCCTATGTGGCCTGGTTTGTACGGTTGATGATGATGATGATGATGATGATGATGGCCTCTGGTTGAATGGCACGTACCCACGGTGGGGGATTGGCCAGGGTACATTGTACGGTTCTCTAAATGATTTTGTGCGCGCGCCCTTGAGTATGCATGCGCGTGAGTGTGCATGTGCGTGTGTGTACATGTGCGTGGGTGTGCATTTGTGTGTGCGCTAGCGTATGTGCATGTGATGCATGTGTACTCGCGCGCCCGTGTGTATCTGACAGCTATGTTTACGGAGACGTTGTTGTACGATATTTTTTCTCTGCTGGTCATCGGTCTTAGCTAATGAGGATGAAATAAAAATAAATCGTGGAGTTTAACGTCTCAGAGTGATACATTACCATTGAGGGACGCCGAAGTGGAGGATTTTGGGTGAATTTATACCACCTGGGATTCTTTAACACCCAATTGCAGCGCAGTGCACACGGGCGTTTTTGTATTTCACCTCCATCGAAATACGGCCACACCGGCCAGGATCGAGCCCGGGACCTTGGGATCAGTAACCGAACGCCAAAGCCAATGAGTCACGGAAGCTGGTTTACTTCAGTAAGAATGCTCAGTGAGTGCTGACATATTCTAGGAAACGCATCGCTCGAAAAATCTGTAATTTCACCGCAAGATACTGTATGTGATTTAGTATGCTTAGAGGTTTGCAAGACGTGCAAAATACATTTCCACATTTTGGGGCAACATACTTCAGTTGCTGGCTTGGTTCCCCCTCGTTGGCAAGACCACTTTGCTGCAGACCAACTTGAAAAGTAAAACTTGGTGCTGGGCTAGTTGGTTAAGCATTTCTTTGAAACAGGTCAGAGCTAAAAAAGACAAACACAAGGCGGGAGAACAAGGCGAGAACGCTAATCACTGTCGTGTCGTCGTTCTCCCACCTTGTGTTTGGCTTTTTTAGCGCTGACCTGTTTCAAAGAAACAGCTTGAAAACGTTTGTGTTGATGGCAAAAAATGTTCAAGTGGAATGCAATTCTCAGCATTTTTGCTTACGCACCACCAAAAAGCGAACAGAATATGCCTTTCTCTCGTGTACCTCCAGCTCTGTCACATACTGTTACTGCAACAGCTGAACAGCAAGATGATGAGCTGAATAAGTATATTATTATTCTCTTATTGAAACGATTTTGATAATTAAATTCGAGGTATTTTTTTCACCAGGTCCAAATACTAACCACCACTTACTGGAAGGGAAAGAAGCGCAACCAATCTGTGAAACTGACACCGGCAGCCAAGGTGACCTTCACATTTGGAAGGGAAAGGTTTGTGCTGCTACTGGTTGTCTTTTGCAGCGTTGCTTAAAACAAAATCATTTCGAACATGTGCTGGACATGCAAGTTTTCTGGAAAGATTTACGAACTGAAATACAATGTGCAAAATGACTATCCTGCTGGTCTCATTGAAGCTGCATCATGAGAAAGAAATGACCCGGGTAATTGTGACTGTGGGGAAGTAGATGCAGCTCTGACTGTGGTAAAGTAGACTTGGAGGCAAAGAGACGGAGAAAGGCCGAGTTTTAACGGGGCCAGCTAAACGAATCCATAGGATGCCTTCTTGAAGAAGACCAAATCTATATGCTGGAAAGGGCACCAAGATACGTTCTTCTTGGAAAAATGCTACGGTGGAAGGCGCACTGAAGCTGCGACTCGCACGTGTCTCTGGTGGTACCTGCGGGAAACTGGCCGGCCTCTTCCAGCAAAAAGGGCCCTGCAAAGCCACATAAAGGACGTCAAAATGCCTACAGGTAAAAAAAAACATTATTTGCATGACCTTTAAGTATCTTAACTGAGTGGTACGGAAAGCTGGGCTAGTTGGTTACTGCTATCCATGGCAAAACAGCGCGGAAAAACACGAGGATGGAACAAACACGACGACACGAGCGCTGACTTTCAACTGGTGAGTTATTACGCACATATGTATATATACTGTTCCCGCTAAACACTAACCAGAACACAAAATATTGAAGAAACACTGCGTCATCACTGAAAATCATAAATCTACATTTCCACAAATGCATGCTTCATAAAGGTGATTTCGCGGTTAGCCACTGATAATGAGGGCTTGCGAATGCGTGCTGCACCCCCCTTGTCAATGTAATATGCCTCTACAAGTTTCCTTACTATCTGATCCTTATGTTTGAACATGACGAATGTCTGATGAAGCAATGGGGCGCACGTACGCTTAAGTTGCCTGCAGTGCAGCGCCAAATTCGAAAAGGCTGCCCTGTCCAAGGAATTATGATGCTCCCTCAGGCATTCGTTGAGACATGGCCCATGCTGGCCAACATACCATCCACCGCATAAAAGGGGAATCTTGTATACAACGTCTTCGGCGCACTCATCCTTCCTTTCTACGTGTGCTATGGTACAACCATCACCGATCCTCCTTCCTAGTAGGTTCTCTCGATTCCGCTGCAAAGCTCGGCAAATGTTGCTTAATTTACTGCGAGACGAAAATACAACATCAATTTGAAATTGTCGCCTTACTTTCTTGAGACGGTGTGATAATGCGTGGGCGTAAGGGATGACAGCGATCTTCCGGCAATTCGAGACTTCATTTTTCTGAGGAACACGCTTATGGTCTGATTTGATTTTGGCCATCAACATTTCGCATAACCTTCCGATAGTTGCCTCAGGAAAACCAGCGTCATTAAGCCTGGAAATTTGGCCTTGCGCACTTTCCTCAATAAGATGGACACACGACTTGGTGAGAGCGGCGCGAACACAAGACAGGGCGATGCGGTCCTTTACCAGCTTAGAATGTCCAGACTGAAAACTGAGTAAGGGCTTGACGGAGCGAGGCGAAGAGAGCCAGCAAACGTGTCCGGGCTCAAGTCTCAGCTCCACATCCAGGAACTGTATCCTACCTTGGTTAACGGTCTCCGTGGTGAAAGCAAGTCCTTGACTATTTCTGAGAAATGTGTTCACGACATCCTGCGTGCATCCTTCGTTTTCTACAAAAACGAGGTAATCTTTCACGTATCTGTGTACTTTCAGTACACCGTCCGCTAACTCTCCTGCAATTGCGTTGTCGATTCTGCTAAAGAACATATCACTTAGCAGCGGAGCCACGCGAGAACCAATGCATATCCCGGAACTCTGTATAAACACACCGTCATGCCATGCAACAATGGTAGACCGGAGGTACATACACAGCAGTACAAGAAAAGCATCAACCGATACATCACAAACATTGCGGAAGCGCACTTCGTCATTGTCCTCACATATACATTTCCTTACAAAGGACAGCAAACAATCATAGAGAATAGAATAGTATAAATCCTCGACACGAGCGCCTTCAAATGCAAGGGAAGCAAGCGCCTTCTGTAAGTAGCTGGAAACAACAAGCTGCCAAGTTTCCCTCTGCGAAATTATGAACCGAAACAGAAATTCTATTTTATGGGTTTTAACGGTAAAATATATTTCAAGCGTACTGCGTTTCGATTTCTTTACGAATTCACTCAAACGGTCAAGACTAACCTTTTTAAGAAGGGCAGCGGCACGTCTCAACTCTTGCGGCATTCTCTTTCACTTGTCGAAAATTCTTCGACATGGCAGCAAACGCTTTGTCCGAGGACACATTCTGTTTTATCACAACAAAGCACCCCTCTTTGTCTGCTATCAGCGGTCTCAGGTTCTTCGCGGTCAGGTGGTTCACCAATGCGCCATACCCTTTTGGAGCCTTACGCTTGCCAAGGGAACCTTGAACAGCTGCGAAGCACTGGGAGACGCACTGCTGGCGCTGCCTAACTGGCATACTGAAGGCAAACTGAAGAAGCGCCAGGAAGGTGAACTAACCATCCGTGCCTTCAGAAAGAAAGAAAGACTAAATTGCCGTTATTCCTTACATTCATTGCCTGTCCCACAATCTCAACAAAATTGGGACGAAAGATAATGTTCATGTGGTTTTTTCTGCCCTTGACAAACTAAGTGCGCTGTCCAAAAAAAAGCTTTGCCCACCGATAAACGTCCCCAAAAGCTTCAGTGCACCAATAACCACAGGAAAAAATTCGTGAAATGTACTGAAGGCATTGTTTATGACATCCCTCTCCCTTGTGGTAAGTGGTATGTTGGTCAGTTTGGTCGTTGCTTGAATGAGAGACTTCGCGAACACAAAAATAACTTGAGAACTTTTACTGGCAGTAATCTGGTTTCGCACTTTAAGGAGTGTGGTTGTGCGCCATTTCTGGAGAAGTGATCGATCGTTGCCAGACACCGGCATCAGTTTACATGTGAGATTGTTGCAGCAGTTCGTATCGCTGCCTTGCACGATAAATGTGTAAGCAAGCCGTCTCTCTCCCTGCCCAAAAGAGAACTGGCCTTCTTAAAGAATCGCTGAATCGTGCATGTCCGTGTTCCTCGTTCAGCTGACTTTCACTATCTTTTCCGGGCGCATGCGCCTGTTTCCCCTGACGGATCACGTTCGTCTTGGTCGCCTAGGTTTCTTTCAGTCGGAAGTTAGCGCCTGTGTTGTGTGCGCCTTTCTTTGTCCTTTGTCCCGCTTTGCTCCACCATCACATTCTTTGATGTAATCCGCAGAAGTGACAAAATTGGCATCTGTGTAGACTGCGTTAAATCTGGCATGATCGCTGGGAACCGAGCAGTATGGCGGTTGTGCGGCATAGTCGCCACAAGATATGGGTGACCGAAGACATCTTGCCCGCACTCATATGTAAATGGACGAGGCCTCCACTTTTAGTAGATGCTCCACACTTATTAAAAAATCTTCGTGGCCACCGAGTTTTAATACGGAAAATCTGCTTAGATGCTGAGACTGTTCAGAAGCACAGGCTTCCATGTAACGAGGTAAGCTTTTCATTGCTCCGTGGTACTTGCTAACCAGACTTCACAGGTTACACCTAGATATAAAGCTCATTTGCATACTGCAGATGGAAGAATAGATCTACCGTATCGACAAGATAGATATTTTTAATTTTATGCGGTATGCTAACTGGTATTGTACATTGTTTTCTGCTTATGTGCAGGTGCGGCTTCATTACATGAAGAGCTTGTGTGAGACCGACGAAAAACACGACCTCAAGCTGGTCTCATTTCTCAAGCCAAAGTACCTTTCGCCAAACCATTACGAAAAAATGAATGTAGGCTAAGTTTATGCAATATTTGACCATGGCGTAGCTTCAGCAATTAGTATTTTTGTTGAGCAAGACAAATTGCTGAAAGAAGCTCTCACAACAGCTTGGTTTTTGCGATCATGCACCTCAAAAACGCCACTCAATGACATTTGCCCGGAAAAGGCAATGAGGTAGTGAATTTTATTCAAGGTGTCAATGAAGTGTTCACGAAGCTGCAGATATTCGATGCAGGCAAATCTTCCTCAGTATGGCAACCAGTAAGTCTGCGGTCATCGCCACAACCAGTACAGCACTGTGGTTGAGAGAATTCATGATAAAAGAGAGAGGCCTTAAATATCTTTTGCTAAGCCGCTTTACCCTAGATGCACTGGAAAACTTCTTCAGTTCCATCCGTCTCAAATTCCCAGTACCAAAGGCACGTCAAATCAAGCATGCACTGCGCATGATTATATTGGCTCAGTTTTTCCAACCAAGCAAAAAAAGGACCTTATCAAATGAATGATGGAGTGTGGCTAGCTCAGTTTGTTTCCACAAAACCTAATGCCGTCATTCTTCTCGAGGAAGAATTTGAGCAAAATAATGTAAGCCTTCCAGAAGACGGGACAATGGCTTAATATGCATACTATTATGCACATTAAGCCATTGTCCCGTCTTCAATCTCCAAGTTAACAGGACCTCTGTCCTTCCGTCTTCCAATCTATCAGACTACATACTATTACCACTCCTTTTCGCATCAAAACTTTTCTGTATCCAGCAATTAACCGCCTGTGTCTCGGCCATTCCCCCGTAGTGGGTATGTGTTAGCAACGTCTGAGGCCTTCCTGTTTTCCTTCCTTCCTTCCAGCTGAGGAGCAAGGAAGTCTTTACTATTTGGCAGGTTACGTAACACGCAACGTTCTCAGGGAAAACAAGCTGTGAGGTGTGTGCAGTGCTGCTTTGAAAGGCAGCAGTGAAGACAGTGGTTGATTTTTAAAGATGAAAAGCAATGTGGAAGGCAAGGAGACCCTGTGTATCCTGTCACAACCTGTGACAGGTCTTCTTCAGGAGGCAGAAGGATATTTTCGTAGCAATGATAAGCAGCTTACTGAAGGCAAAATGACTGTTGAGTGTCTGCGGCAAGTCGTTAAAAAGCTTGAATGTAACATAAAACTCTCGTCTTGCCACAGAGTCATGGAGAAGGTTATTGGAGAGTTCTTCTTGTGCAAATTGAGATTCTCTCTCAGAAAATGAAATAATGAAATGCTTAACCTGCTGAAGTAGAAGCCAAAGTGTGGTTCAAAAAGTATTGGCATGCGAGCAGCTCTCGCCAAAATTGTCTGATCGTGTGTTCCGAAAATGATTTTTTTTTTCAATTTTGTAGTGCGGTTTCTTATTAGGGTGACGAAAACTGCATCGTTGCTACATGGCGTTGAACTGTCGAAATTCATTAGCTGCAGCAAAGTGACCAGCACTTTAATCAAAATTCCAGTGCAATTAATCTGATTTTTTAACTACTTTAAATGCTAGAGGAAGGATTAAAATGAGACGAGATAACTATTACGCTATGAGTGGAGTGTATCAACTATAATATAGCTAACTAAAATAACTATGTGTCCCTAAGACATGCCGTAGAATGTTGACGCGTGTGCAATGCTGTGTGTAACCGATACATATGCAGAATTTCTACTTGGTGGGTTTTAAAGTGTACACACCACAGGCGTTTATTTAGCTCAACCCAAATTGTTTCTAGGCTAGCACTAGAATTCCAAAAAGAGTTTATTGGTCTCCTGCATTAGTAGGTAGTTGGTGACGGACCAGTTATTTAAGTGCAAATGCAGCTTGCAGCCTTTTTCATAGCACCATAAAATATAAAACACCAAGATATGTAGTGCTTATCTTGGTGTTTATAAATAAAGCCTCCTGGTTTAACAAGAAATAGTTATGTTATTTTTTACACGTTTATTTTATATATATTGCTTGTTCATGTCTGTGAAGAGTGGTAAAAGACGGTTGAATTTTAGTTTTCACGTTTGTTCAGGTTATGTTTTTTTCTATTACTTTCAGCTTTTTACACATTTTATGAATTACTGTGAGTACGAAAATGTTGGAAAATTGGTGTCTGGTAATTTGTCTTCTGTTGTGGTTAAAACTTATATGAAATTGTGGTAAACTTTTATTCATTCTAAGCATGCAACAGAGTGTGAATAGGTATTGCATAGAGACGGGACATATGTCCAGCACAGCTCATTGTAGAACTTCCTTTCGAGTTGAAGATACACCATTATGCAGGCGTCAACCGGATTAGAGCACTAAATATTTATATTTTCAGGGAATAAGCAAGCAATAAAACCTCTGTCGGGTTATTTAGCCAAGTGCATTTCATTACGGCTGTATAAAGTAAGAAGGCAGCAGCAGAAAGGCTGCGTCAGCTGTCACCTGCCGGCGTAGGCGGGGTGGAACAAAAAGCACTTTTGCGCCGTGCAAAACAAGTGCACTTCGCACACGCTGACCACTGACAGCTTGATCTGGGCTCGCAGCACAAGTGATAGTAGAGAGATTTATAATAGTGTATGAGCGTTTACGTACGCTATACGCAAGCATTTAGCTGGAGGTTGCAGTGTAAATCGCATAATCACATTTAGTTCATCGTATGCCAACCTGAGTACAACGATAGTTCAGGCTGCAGTGGCGCCATCCGGTTTTAAAATGCGAAAAAAATTTGCGACACACTTTTCGCATTTAGCCAAGTTCATCCAAGTCTTATCGCGTAGATAACAAGTTCCATGGCCAGTTAAGTTGACTCAGGCCTAATTTTGTATAGGTGACTGAACCTAGCGAGGTTTTTGATAACGGGCCCTTCTGCCTACCGCCGAAACAATACATTTGGCAAGGCCACCTTGTCGTAAAAATCCAAATCAAGGCAATCCACAGTCGGCGGTGTCTTGTTAGGGTTAAGAACTGCGTAATCGGTACACAGAATCAAAAATTGGGCAAGTTTATCCCTCATTCGTTATGCTGTTGGCGAGGCAAAGCGAATATCACGTGCACCGTTTAAAAGCAATGATTATACCTGAAACCCCAACAACATTGACGAATTCTCTCCGATGCGGGTGACGTGGGTGCCGTCATCTTGGCAATGTTATTTTTCTTAGCGCAAGCAAGAGCACGCACGCTAAATTCGAAAAACAGCGTATGTAACGGGCAAGTACGTAAACCTCTATTTGTAATAGGGTTTGGCCCATGCGCAGTGCGAAGGACGCTATTTTGTAGCGTTCGCTATCCCTTTGCGCATGTGTGCGTACATTACACTAAATGTCTCTAATAATCGTAGAGAAGAAAAACAAATGCCTGCTTTGTGCTCGCGCATCCCTCAATTGCACTGTACCTAATTCCAGACCATGCGCCTACCTGCTCTCAAACTTTTGTGCATGCTATTTTTGCAGTCCACCTGATCAGCCTCCTGCCAAAGGCGGCGGAAGAAAAAATTTCAGACAAGCAGTTTTGCAGAACAAGGCGCCTCACAAAATATTTGCAAGAAACAAATGTTAACACGAAGCTGTGTAAGCTTGCAAAATATCCGCATTGACAAATAAGAAACAAAAGAATACATGAATACTAATTCAAAATCTGTGGGCATGGATTGCATGCCAGAGTAAAAGAGTTTACAAAGCATTTCGTGAATAAGGGTAGAAGAGAAGGCGACGTACGTACCTATAGGAGAACGCAAAAAAGAATAGTGGGTGAGAGCAAGGGAAGGCTGAGCAATTAGCAACGAGTAGTACTTTACTATGAGTACGATGGTTCGGTCAATCGCTGTGGAACAAATGCGCTGTTAAAGACGCCGACGAGCACGGTACAAGCACTGGTCTCTTCAGTGAGATCTATGGCGCAAACTCCCGGTGGTTGACGAATCAGGCTCTGGGTGGAGTGAGCCTGTGGAGTTTTCCGCTAGACGACCATTTTCATTCGCACAACGCGTCCGCGTGCTAAGGCACACGCTTATTCCCTAAACGTTGTCCTCGGCTTTTCGTTTCTTCTGCGACAGGCTGCATATCTCTGACCATCTCTCCCACCGCCTATAAGCAGCCGCGAAAGGGTTTTATTGGGCCGTGTGGTTAGAGGGTTGGCCGGCGCGTGGACCTTGGGGTCGCTCAGTTACCCCCTACGAGGCTCCGACCGGCAACTGACAACACGGAGGGAAGAACAGGCGGCAGGAAACAGCGAGCAAAAAGGGAAGGTTTGCGACGCATCACACTTCCAAGCGAGCCGATTAACTAAGCGCAGCCGCTCTTATGTATCCATCCTGCCCGATTTAATGATTTCCGGGTACAGAAAAGATTGATTTGCGAGCCTCTCACGATAACTCGTTGGAGGCTCACACGAAAGCGTTAGGAGGAGCCTGCTTCTTGCGTTGTCCACCCACACACGGCAACACAAGAAAACCAGAGGCCGCGCAGCTGCCGTACGAACTTTCAAGGCTTTCGTAAACCGTCCTCTCATGTAAGGTCTCAACCACGAGTACTTTCATTGGTTATTTTTGCGCAATAACGATGAACAAGGCGGCCGCAAGGGAGATTTTGTTCGCCTAGCAGAGGACGCGCTCGCCGCGGTTAACGATTTCTGGCAACGGCCCAAGGTTGCCCGCGCGCCGCCCGCTGATGGCGCTATTTTCAGAGTTCCAGTGACTTTAGTCTGGCCAAAGGCGGGATGAGGGCTGGGGGAAAGAACCCAGACAATGTGGTAGGCTGAACCCTGCGCCTTTGTGCCCTTGCTTCCTGGTGCACACAATAAAAGTACCTTGGGGCATGGCGTCAACCCTGCTCAGTTTCTCACCCTAGTATGTGCAGGACAGGTGGAAACAATGGTAATAAAAATATTAGTAGAATTATTTAAGGCTGTTTATTTATTTCTGTATTCTTAATTACTTTTAATTATTATTTTTATTATCATTTCCTCCTGTCCTGCACACATTAGCGTGAGCCTCAGGGTAGGGTTGACGTGATTCACGCATTGCCCACAAGGCACATCTGTTGCGTGCACCATGAAGCAAGGGCACGAAGGCGCAGGGTGCAGCCTGTCACATTGCCTCGGTCGTTTCCTCCTCCGCTCATCACCCCTTTGGCCAGGCATATATATGCCTGCAGAAAAGATGTCATACGCACCATTTATAGGTAAACTTAGAGGTCATTAGGCCGACATAATCGCCAGGGCCTTGCCTTACTCCGGGCTCCAAGACCAATATCCCCCTTCCGATTAGTTACACCTCGTCCCGGAAAACGAGACTGCCAGCGACATTCCTGGCTCCGAATCCCTGTCCGTCTGACACATATCCTTCCTTCAGTCAAAGCGTCTTTCATTAAATTTTTGATCTTTGACCTTGAATCAGCTGCTTTATAAGTAATTTTCTTTAAGCGACAGATTAATCGAAGTATTATTCTCCAATTGATTGGCACTACAAATTAAAAAAAAATAGAAACACTCACCTTATGTACATTGGTTTCGGTGACTTTTGGCTTCCTTCATATATTTGTCAAAACGGGTATCTGATTTCATTTGCCTTGTCTGCTAATAGCCTAACGAGGGTCTCGGTTCTGGCAGTCTTGATGCCATAGGTAGCATACGAGGGTTCTTGCACAGGTTCCGCCCTCACCGTTTGATGACGCTCCCCGTCACACGGCATTACAGGACGTGCTACGTATATATATATATATATATATATATATACCAAAAGTGATTTCTGGCAGCTGATTTGATCAATATATTATAAAATCACCAAAAATTGAAGAAACATAACAGGATTTATTTCACAACGTTTCGGCTGGAGGACCAGCCTTTTTCGAGTATAGTACAGCGTTGGAAACACGCAGTTTTTATAGAGTGCGCGAGGTACAAAGTTTACAAGTTTACAGCAAAGCACGAGTTTAAAACACCAGGGGGGGGGGGGGGAAGAGACAGGAAGAACATTTTTTTCTCTTTTTTTTTAACAAAGGAAGAGAGAGAATCGGTGACAATCTAAGAAGGCGTCTCCTAACCGGAATGCAAGTGTTCCAAGGGGCCGAAAAATTTTTTTTAATAACAAAAGAATAATAAGATTAAGATAATGAAAATATAAAAAAGGGTGAGATTCTTTCTCACCACCTAAGGGCTTGGTTTCGACGGCCTTCTTTCGTACATCACACACACGCACACACGCGCACACGCACACACACGCACGCACGCGCACACACACACGCACACGCACACACAAATAGCAGACAGGGTGAAGTAAATGAGGGGCTCGTTTGACAAACTTATTTAGGGAGCCAATAGTCACCGAAACCAAGGTGCATAGGGGAATGTTAAATTTTTTTTATGAGCTGTGTTTTATCAGTGGGATAACAATACTTAGATTACACTATCGCTTAAAGAAAATTACTGATAAAGCAGCAGAAAAAACAACCATGCCGCCGGTGGGATCCGAACCCACGACCTCCGAATGTCGCGTCCGGTGCTCTACCAACTGAGCTATGGCGACGGCTATCCAATCTGCTGCTCTCGTGGGTATTTATGTTTGTTGGGCGTGAGCGAACCTTGAGAATCTTCACCAGCGCCACCCTCGTCCATAGCGGCGGACGTAGCACGTCCTGTAATACCACGAGTGTGACGTGGAACGTCATCGAAAGACGAGGGCGGAAACTGTGCGAGAGCCCTCTTGTGCTACCTACGGCATCAAGACTGAGCCGAGACCCTCGTTAAGCTATTTGCAGACAAGGTAAAGGAAATGTTGGGCTCGTTTGACAAACTTATTTAAGGAGCCAACAGTCACCGAAACCAAGGTGCACAGGGGAATGTTTAATATTTTTATATACGTGTTGTGTTTTATCAGTGGGATAATAATACTTATATTAATCTATCGCTTAAAGAAAAGTATTTATAAAGCAGCAGAAAAAACAACCATGCCGCTAGTGGGAATACGAACCCACAACACCTCCGAATATCGCGTCCGGTGCTGTACCAACTGTTTGTATATATATATATATATATATATATATATATATATATATATATATATATATATATATATAAGCACCCACAAGGCAAGTGAGCTTAACGGGGGTCTCGGTTCTGGCAGTCTTGATGCCATAGGTAGCATGAGGGGGCTCTCGCACAGTTTCCGCCCTTGCTAGATGACGTTTACGTCACACTCCCGGTATAACTGGACCTGCTACGTCCGCCGCTATGAACGAGGGTGGCGCTGGTGAACACTCTCAAGGTCCGCTTACACGCAAAACATAAATACCCGCCAAAGCAGCAGATTGACAGCCGTCGCCGTAGCTCAGTTGGTAGAGCACCGGACGTGATATTCGGAGGTATATATATATATATATATATATATATATATATATATATATATATATATATATATATATATATATATATATATATATATATATATATATATATATATATATATATATATATATATATATATATATATTTAAGAGAAGTGGGCACTTCTACAAAGACACTTTTATTTATCAACGTTTCCACCGCGGTGCGGTCTTCTTCAAGACTGTAGTGGTCTCGCGTCAGATGGACGTTTTATGTTCGTGAGCTCAAGAGGAGGGAGAAAGGAGTGTAACACGCAAATAAAAACAACAGTTCAAAAAATTGAAAAAAAATAAAAATAAAAAATAAAGATGGTGGTGCGGGGAGCAGACAGGGACAATATTAGGGGAGGAAGCAAAAAAATAGAAATAAATGAAAAAAAGGGAGAAAAACTAGTATAGTAAGGAAGGGTGGGGTACAAAAGGAGATGGCGAAACGAGAGAAAGGGAGAGGAAGACGGTGCGGGGGACATGGGCAGCACGGCAACCACAGGCGTACGAAAGCAAAACGTGCAAACAAAACACAAAAACAAAATGCACAAACACAAAGGGCGCCGCAGCAGATGCGTGGCCAAAGAGGAGCCGCTGCGCAAATGACACTTGCAGTGACGAACAGGCCAAACCAGGCGCCTTTTGGGGGTCTCACTAATTTCCGGTGAGCCGAGGGCTAGAACGTTAAGGAAGGAGTGGGCTACGTTAACGAGCACATGTGTAAGAACTTACTCACGGGGTCTGGGTTTCACTGAACGGTGCACCCCTCTCCGTGGGCGGGTCGTTGAACCGACCTCGCCGGGAATACTTGTTTGTAGGGGAGGAGGGCTGTGCTAGCTGTGTGCAAAGATTTCAAATTGTCGGAAAATGTAAGGAAAGAACGTCAAAAGCTTATCAATACTGCACGAGGCAGGATAGTGTAAGTAAGGAGGGGTATGATTGCCTGGGATATACACTAGGAGTTATAAAAGGTATATCGGAGTTAGCCAATTAACGAGAAGTGTAGTATTATTTTGTTTGGAGGTCGTGAATAAAAGAAAGGGTACCAGGCTTTTCGTTAAGACCTTCTTGAATAGTATTAAACTTGTGGATAAAATAGGATTCACGTTGTTCACGTTCTCGCCTGTTTTTGAAGCCCCCTTGAATAATTGTTACTTTTAGTTGGTCAAATGGGTGTCCTTCTGCGTTTACATGCTTGGATAAGGGTAGGTTTGGGAGAGACTTGGCGTGTCCGCGGTGATTGTTAAATCGAATGCGGAATGCAGTATTCGTCTGTCCTATGTATTGCTGGTTACGCACAGTGCATTCAAGAAGGTAAATATTGTTTGATGAGTCGCAGTCTAAGTTACCGTTGATTGAATGCTGGAAAACTGACCTCGTACTAGTTGCGGAACACGTAGTCTGCATGTGCTTTCAAACTTTGCAGCGACCTTTACCACAGGGCTGGCATCCATATTTTGGGGTTTTATGTTCCTTGGAGTGGACTAGATGGTTCTGAATGTTTTTGGCAAGCCTCTAAATCACGCGGGGTGCGCATGTAAATATTTTCGATAGTCGTTGACTTTGCTGGAGAATGTTAAAGTGCTTATAAAGAATTGTGTTTATGTTCGGTGCGTTACTGTTAAATGTGAGGATAAGGTTTGTAGTGTAATCATTTCGGTTATCTATTCGGTGCCCCTGGAGTATTTGACTACGGTTAAGATTTGAAGCTCTGCTTATGGCGTCATCGATAAGGGAACGGGGATAGCGCTGTGTTAAGAGCACGTTGCGCATGTGTTCGGAGTTTTCATGAAAGTCTAGGTCGTTTCAGCAGATTCTTCGAAAACGATGGGCCTGCGAATAAGGGATGCTGGTTTTGCAGTGACGGGGATGGGCGCTCTGAAAATGTAGATATTTTTGTGAGTCGGTTGGTTTTCTATAAACGGTTGTACGAACTGACCCCTTGTCCACCAGAATGTCAACATCAAGAAAATTGATTTGACTGGCTTAGTAGGTGTGCGTAAACTTCATGTTTGGGTGCACGGAGTTGAAACTGTCAATGAAATGAATAAGTTGTTGTTCTGTGTTTGTCCATATTATAAAAATATCATCCAAATAGCGCTTGTAAAAGTACGGCTGAATTGGACAAGAAGAAAGAAATTTTGACTCTATAGGATGCATGAAGATATTGGCATAATTTGGGGCCATTCTTGTTCCCATAGCGGTGCCACTTACTTGAAGATAATATTGAAGATCAAGTTCGAAGCTATTATATTCTAACACAATTTTGGCTAGTGTTCCTAACACGTTTGTGCTTGGAGATTCATGAGGTCTCTGGTGTTCATAAGATTCTAAAAGGGCTGCAATGCCGTTGACATGAGGAATGTTTGTGTATATGGATGTTACATCCATGGTCACAAGAAAGGCTCCTTCTGGTAATGTTATATTGTCTATCTGGCGGAGAAAGTGGTTTGTATCTTTGATGTAGGATGGATGTGTGGCTGGAATGTGGCTAATTAGAGTGTCAATGTACTTTGATATTGATTCTGTGAGAGTGCCGATTCCTGAAATTATTGGCCGTCCAGGAATACCGGCTTTATGTAATTTAGGGAGCATGTAGAAACGCCCAGGAGAAGGATGGGTAGCCGTGAGTGCCTTGCATATTTTCGGGGAGATTTCATTGTGTTTTGTGAGGTCGAGGAGAATGTCAGATATAGCTTTTGAGTGCTCGTCGGTGGGGTCGCCATGCAGTTGTTTATAAAAATGGTTGTCAGAAAGCTGCCGGATGCCTTCTGCTATTTAGTCATCCCTGTTCAAGATAACAATGCCTCCGCCCTTATCAGCTGGCTTTACGACGATGTCGGTACGGTTGCTGAGCGCCTCGAGAGCAGTACGTTCTCTTTTAGGAAGATTGTCTGGTCCTAACCTGCGGTTATCAAATTTTCAGTAATGTGATTTTGAACTGCCTTAATATAAATATGCAAGTGTTTTTCGCGCCCGATGTTGGGAGTCCAATTTTGGTTTCCTGGGTGGAAGTCCGAGTTTTGGTGGTTGTTTTGGGCTTATCAAAGAAGTATTCTCTCAGGCGAAGTTTTCTGGCGAAGTCGTCAAGATCTTTCAGGAGTTGGAATTCATTGTATTTGCCTGTGCGGGGGCAAAAAGTCAGCCCTCTAGATAGGACGGCTCGCTCATACTCTGTGAGCGGTGTTAGAGATAGATTGGTGATGTTGTCTACTCTGTGATGGCCCTGTTTTGAGAGTGTTTGCCCTTGGCTGACCTTTGACTGAGCGATATCGGGGTTGGGAGAATTTGATCCAACCGCACTTAGTACTTTTTTCCTTCATTCGTCATGAGGAACTTTGTCACGTGTAAATTTTCTAATTTTGATTATGCCAATTTCTGAAGTTTTTTGTTTTTAAACGTTCTAGTTCCTCGGCCTCCAGCACGGAAACAAGAAGATTATTCCGAGCCCGACGCTGCTCTGTTCCCAGTATTACCGAAGCTTTCTCAGAAACAACTCTAGTTTGGGCGAGTTGGTTCCTGTTGAAAGAAAAACTGGTAATGGCGCAAGAAACGGGGACACAGAAGGCACACAATCGACAGGACTGACGACAACTTACAACTGGGTTTTATTGCACCTAGCCTGCCTTTTGTACCACAACCAAGCCATATCAACAAATGCGTGAACGTTGTACATATCAAACTGCAATTCATGCGAACACTGGCAACAAAGTAACGCTGATCACTACAGAATCTAATCTACACAGAGCTTGGGAGCCAACTTCTTTTCTGGCCAGCAAAAATAATAACATCATCCAAGGGGCATGACAATTCCACACTATCAATTTATGAAACGCGTGAAGAAGGCGAAACCGTGCGGTCAACGAGGGGTCAAACGACAGGCCCAAGCAGTGTGAGGCAACGTTCTCTGTTCATTCTAGAGGCGCAAGCTTACACTGCAAAATGAAACCTTGTCTTTCTATTCCAAATGCAATTTCATTTCATTTTTACAAACTGCAAGTTACATACTACAGAGATGCATGGTTCATGTTGAAAGAAAAACTGGTAATGGCGCAAGAAACGTGGACACAGAAGGCACACAAAAGACAGGACTGACGCCAACTTACAACTGGGGTTTATTGCACCTAGCCTGCCTTTTGTACCACAACCAAGCCATATCAACAAATGCGTAAACGTTGTACATATCAAACTGCAATTCATGCGAACACTGGCAACAAAGCAACGCTGATCACTACAGAATCTAATCTACACAGAGCATGGGAGCCAACTTCTTTTCTGGCCAGCAAAAATAATAACATCATCCAAGGGGCATGACAATTCCACACTATCAATTTATGAAACGCGTGAAGAAGGCGAAAAAGAGCACGAATTGAACGACTATGAGTTAAAACCACGTGAAAAAAGATGACAATAATGAGGGATGAAGTCTGAAGATACAGCGCCTAGCGTCAAGTGATAAAAACAGAATATCATTCCTGTAAAAACCAGTCGTCTTAGCGTCTAAAAATCTAAAAATTGTAAAACACCGAAAGAAAGGAAGAAACAAGAGCACAAAATCAAGGGAAATTTGCGAACTACATAAAACCTTCTATAAAAGACGTCTCGGCACTGCTAAGAATAATGGAAGGCCTGCTAACGCATTTGTTTCCAGCTTTTTTGATGAAATTGCCTCAACAATCTCTCTCTCAGTTTTATCTTTTCCACTCTTCAAAAATCTAGTTTTCTCGAATTCGGGACGGCACTTAGAACAGCTTTTGCAGTGGTCAACTAGGAAGCTCCTTTCGTTGTTGCGCAAGTTTCGGGAATGTTCACTTGCACGCTCATTAAAACAACGACCTGTTTGCGCGATGTAAACGAGGCCACAGCTAAGCGGTATCTCATAAACCACTTGTGTCCTGCATTGCGTGAACTTTTTTTGGTGTTTTATGGTGCAAGCCGGCCGCTTTTCTTTATTGGTCATGGCACAAAGTCTTGAAAGCTTACAAGGCGCGGTGAATACAACCTGAACATTATGTCTGCTCGCTATTTTCTTAATATCATACGACACCTTGTGAATATACGGTATTACTGTTACTGATGAATGCGAAACTGGCTCCCTGATGCGAGTGAGTTGCTTAAGTTTCTGCAAAAGCATTTCGCAAACCGCCGAAATTAGACAAGGCGGATAACCTGCCTGTTTTTGCCTTTCAACTTGAGTGCGAAAGCTTATTGACAACGTGTGGGGGCAAGATTTGTTTGAGGCAGATTGCGGGAGTTAGAAACAATCGCGCGTTTCACAAGCTTTGAATGAGCGCTGTCAAATGGTAGCAAGCCTTTCTTAGAACGCGGGTTGTACATCCAACAGAGACCTTTTTCCGGAAACAATAACTTGATATCTAAAAACTGGGGTTGACCGTCCGTAGGGACCTCCTTGGTAAACGTGAGACCCTGGCCGTGGCTTGAGAAAACGGACACAATCCTCGTGACGGCAGCGTCTAAATCCTGTTCCGGATTGTCCTTCATAATTACCAAGAAATCCTCGACATACCTGTGTATGGAAACTACATGAGGGTCACTGATATGTCTGCTGATGTCCGCTCCTACCCCTGAAAGGAAGATGTCGCAAAGGACGGGTGCAACAGAAAGTGAACCTGCCAAGGAAAACCGGCGTTTTCAAGAGATGAAGCGTATGGCGGAAAGTTCTACAGAGTTTCTCTGGCAGCGTGCTCTTTTGAGCCTTATTCCCCGTGAAAAGAGGCAGCCTGCTAAAAGCCCCAGGCTGGTTACCATGCTAGGAAATGCAGTTGTGCCTGAAGAAGTATAACGGATTTTGGAAAAAGGCCCAAAGTTCAGCCTGGCTCCTTGTGCTCAGCGTCAAGAGCTACTTGCCATGGTAAGAAGGGTGGCTAACAATGCCCCAGACCAGGAAAAAGGAAGAATCATAAGCGACGGCGTTGCTTGCCTGAAGGCTACAGCACATGGCTGTCGTTCAAAAAAGCCGCCATTGCAGAAGCTTTCAACTGCACTAAAGGACAATGATCTCGTACCGCTACAGGCTGATAAGGAGGGTGGCTTTGCTCTCCTGTCCGCTGGTGTATTCCGTGAAAAGGCATTGGCTGCAATCAACAAACAGGTCCCGTTTAAAGTCCAAAAACAAAAAGGAGAAGCTCTTCAAATCCTAGAAGAGTTGCATCTAGACGGCATTAAGAAATTGGCAAAGGGTGAAAAGAGAGGATTTCTTGAAGTGTTCTTCACTGTAAAGACCCACAAGCCTGGATTCCCGCTGCGCACCATCGTGTCAGAAAAAGGAACTTGGCAACGTCTCGTTTTTATGGAGGAAAAACGCTAAGGCGCCCGTGTGCTGTGCGATGTCAGTGCACGTTAAAGATCCCCAGGTGGTCGAAATTATTCCGGAGCCCTCCACTACGGCACCTCTCTCTTCCTTTCTTCTTTCACTCCCTCCTTTATCCCTTCCCTTACGGCGCGGTTCAGGTGTCCAACGATATATGAGACAAATACTGCGCCATTTCCTTTCCCCAAAAACCAATTATTAAAATTATATAACGTCTCGTTAGCCGCTACCTCCAGACAAACCTTGGCACCTGGTAACCGATTACCCTTTCCTTGTACGCAGTTCATCGGACGTTATTAAGCATTTAGAGGCTTTGCCCGCCCACAAGTACACCGCGTTCTCCATTGACATAGAGGAACTGTACTATTCGGTTCCTCACCAAGGACTCCTAAGAGCGGTCAGGGATAAAACCCTGTCTACAGGAGAAGTTCGCTTCCAAAATGCCGCTGGAATATGCACTGATAATTTCATTACGCTATTAGAATTCTACTTGAAATCCACCGCAATTTCCTACGAGGGAAAGTTTTACGTCCAGAAGAAAGGAATCTGCATCGCCTCTTCTGTTGCACCCGTCCTTTGCGACATCTTCCTTTCAGTGGTAGGAGCGGACATCAGCAGACATATCAGTGACCCTCATGTAGTTTCCATACACAGGTATGTCGACGATTTCTTGGTCATTATGAAGGACAATCCGGAACAGGATTTAGACGCTGCCGTCAGGAGGATTGTGTCCGTTTCCTCAAGCCACGGCCAGGGTCTCACGTTTACCAAGGAGGTCCCTACGGACGGCCAACCCCAGTTTTTAGATATCGAGTTATTGTTTCCGGAAAAAGGTCTCTGTTGGATGTACAACCCGCGTTCTCAGAAAGGCTTGCTACCATTTGACAGTGCTCATTCAGATTGTGAAACGCGCGATTGTTTCTAACTCCCGCAATCTGCCTTAAACAAATCTTGCCCCCACACGTTGTCAACAAGCTTTCGCACTCAAGTTGAAAGGCAAAAACAGGCAGGTTATCCGCCTTGTCTAATTTCGGCGGTTTGCGAAATGCTTTTGCAGAAACTTAAGCAACTCACTCGCATCAGGGAGCCGGTTTCGCATTCATCTCACTCGCATCAGGGAGCCGGTTTCGCATTCATTAGTAACAGTAATACCGTATATTCACAAGGTGTCGCATAATATTAAGAAAATAGCGAGCAGATATAATGTTCAGTTTTCAAAAATTATATAAAGCGCACTTAGGACAACAGACAAGGGAAACCTATGGTGGTTTTGCATGAAAGAGAGTTTTGTTATCTTGACGCACCTGTATGAGCACTTTTACTGTCACGCCTGCGCGATGCCTTTTGTTTTGTTTGTGATTGTTCTTCCTTTTGTGTGTTTCTCGAATAAACGCGCAGTAGCGAGTAAGCGCTTGTGTTGTTTGGTCTCCCTTGTCTGTTGTCCTAAGTGCGCTTTATATAATTTTTGAAAATGAACAACCAACTAGCTCAGATGTCAATTCTGCTTCAGTACATTTCTAGTACCTTGAGCTCCTCTTTAAGTGTTAATCCTCTTCTGAATAATCCTGCCATCCTGGCAGCTTTAATAGCTGTTTGTGCGCACAAGGCGCGCTTGGCCTCCTGGAATGCCAAGCGTGGAATTTGTCCTTCGGAACTGCAACCTTTGTGTGGTGGGCTGCCGCTGTCCAAGAGCCATAGCCGCAGGATATGCCGCATCCTTTCTTCAGAATGGTGGCGTCATTCCCGCTTTTACAAGGATTGCTTGCGTGTGGCCTGCGGGGATCTTCCGAGCCATCGCAGACATTATCGTGAGTGGTGCGACCTGGCGGACAAGAATATCGACTTCCTATGGAACGCTGCTCGCCCTTGGGTGCATGACAAAAAGAAAACTTCTCCCCTTGGAGGGAAAGTGCTGGTCTTAGGAGGAGGCCATCTTCCTGATGTTCATCACAAGGTGCTGGAGCTCGGACCGAAGTTTTGCCTACATCCAAACCTTCATAAGGTGGAAAAGATTTCAACTGCAAGAGGCATTTCTAGGCATGTTCCTGAGGAGGACCGTTCCAGGTGCATAGTAGAATGTGTAGATGCGATGAAAAGATGTGGGGGTGGGAAAAAGAGCAACCGTTGCTTGAAGCCTATGGTAGATTTTTTTACATCCAGTGAGCAGCGGGTAGTTGTGTCCGACAAAGAGGGGTACTTCGTTGTGTTACCTGAACACTTGTTTAAGAAAAAGGCTTATTCGGCAATGGAAGCACATTTTAGACCTGTTAAAGTCAAAGATACAAAGGTCAAGGAAAATGCTCTGAAACTCTTGTCGTGTTTAAACCTAGAGAATTTGCGCTCTAGCGTTAAAAAGGCTGAAGGCCTAAGGCTCGAAGTCTTCTTTTCAGCCAAAACGCATAAGGACGATATACCCTTCTGTGCTATTGTCACTGAGCGGTCAACTTGGCAACATGTCGTTTCATGCTTCCTGCAAAAGCACCTAAAAGGTCTTACCTTAGCGGACCCATATCAGACGCCAAATTCTTTGGCTGTTGTCGACTACCTTAAGAATCATAATCCTAAAGGAGCGTCTGCATTTAGTATTGATGTTAAGGACCTCTTCTACTCGCTGCCACATGACACACTGATGAAATTTGTTAGTGATTGCATTACCGATGATAATGATGAACAATGCTTTGTCAATGCCTGTGGTATTTCCGTTCCTTCGTTTTTAGAAGTGCTGTCGTTTTATCTGGCTTCTACTTTTATTGACTGGAATGGGCATTTGCTTATTCAAAAGACAGGTGTTTGTATCGGATCCAAAGTAGCGCCCGTCCTCAGTGATATCTTCCTGTCTCGAGTTGACTCTTATATTGAAAAGAATCAGAGTGGCCTTGCAAAAAAGATTTTCAGGTATGTCGATGATTATCTGGTGTTTGTTGACCGACATGAATTTACAAGGAGGGTGGTCGACATTATTAAGATTTTTAAAGAATATGGGCGTGGATTACAGTTCACCTTTGAAACTCCTACAAACGATTGCCTGCAGTTCCTTGACACAAAACTTCATTTCGTGCAGGATCATGTGTGCTGGAGGTGTTCTCCGAGGTCTGATAAACCACTCTTAAATTATCAATCAAATCACTAAAAAATTGTGAAGTGCGGCATTGCTGTCTCCTGCCTAGGATCGTCTTTGCTCAAGTCGTGCCCTCACGAAATGAAGGAAAATTTCTGCGAGCAAGTGAACAGAGTAAGATTGGCTGGATTTCCAGAGGACGTGTTGTTTCTAGCTTCTAGCAAGGTGCTAAAAAAAGTAAAAGAGTTCAATAGGTCACTTCTTAAGGGTTCTGAGGAGAAAAAGAAAAATATTGCAGTCATACCTTATGTTCATCGGTTTTCTCATCAACTAAAAAACGTGGGGAACAGATATGGTGTTAATGTTCTCTTCTCTGCCCCTCAGAAAGTTAGTAGTGTTTGTGCGAAGGTTGCTGCGCGCTCTAGCAGCGGTGTATGTGATAAACGAAAGCGGTGCTGCACTGCGAATCACAAGAACCGCTATGTCAGATGTTCAAAAGGAGTGGTGTATCACATTCCCTTTTCTTGTGGCCGGACCTATATCGGTCAAACGAGCCGCTGCCTTAATGTGCGCTTGCAAGAGCATTTTTTGTCATTGAATAAGTCGCCTTCATCTAATCTCGCTAAGCACTGTTCAAAATGCAGCGGCTGCAAGCCTTTGCTTGACCAAACTAAAATCTTGTTCCGACACCCTAATCAGCTAACCAGAGAGATTTCAGAGGCCTATCACATCCGTAAGAATCAGCACACGTGTGTTGCCGACCCTATGGTGGTTTTGCATGAAAGAGAGTTTTGTTATCTTGACGCACCTGTATGAGCACTTTTACTGTCACGCCTGCGCGATGGCTTTTGTTTTGTTTGTGATTGTTCTTCCTTTTGTGTGTTTCTCGAATAAACGCGCAGTTGCGAGTAAGCGCTTGTGTTGTTTGGTCTCCCTTGTCTGTTGTCCTAAGTGCGCTTTATATAATTTTTGAAAATGAACAACCAACTAGCTCAGATGTCAATTCTGCTATAATGTTCAGGTTGTATTCACCGCGCCTTGTAAGCTTTCAAGACTTTGTGCCATGACCAACAAAGAAAAGCGGCCGGCTTGCACCATAAAACACCAAAAAAAGTTCACGCAATGCAGGACACAAGTGGTTTATGAGATACCGCTTAGCTGTGGCCTCGTTTACATCGGGCAAACAGGTCGTTGTTTTAATGAGCGTGCAAGTGAACATTCCCGAAACTTGCGCAACAACGAAAGGAGCTTCCTAGTTGACCACTGCAAAAGCTGTTCTAAGTGCCGTCCCGAATTCGAGAAAACTAGATTTTTGAAGAGTGGTAAAGATAAAACTGAGAGAGAGATTGTTGAGGCAATTTCATCAAAAAAGCTGGAAACAAATGCGTTAGCAGGCCTTCCATTATTCTTAGCAGTGCCGAGACGTCTTTTATAGAAGGTTTTTTGTAGATCGCAGATTTCCCTTGGTTTCGTGCTCTTGTTTCGTCCTTTCTTTCGGTGTTTTACAATTTTTTAGATTTTTAGACGCTAAGACGACTGTTTTTTACAGGAATGATATTCAGTTTTTATCACTTGACGCTAGGCGCTGTATCTTCAGACTTCATCCCTCATTATTGTCATCTTTTTTCACGTGGTTTTATCTCATAGTCGTTCAATTCGTGCTCTTTTTCGCCTTCTTCACGCGTTTCATAAATTGATAGTGTAGCATTGTCATGCTCCTTGGATGATGTTGTTATTATTTTTGCTGGCCAGAAAAGAAGTTGGCTCCCAAGCTCTGTGTATATTAGATTCTGTAGTGATCAGCGTTGCTTTGTTGCCAGTGTTCGCATGAATTGCCGTTTGATATGTACAACGTTTACGCATTTGTTGATATGGCTTGGTTGTGGTACAAAAGGCAGGCTAGGTGCAATAAACCCCAGTTGTATGTTGGCGTCAGTCCTGTCTTTTGTGTGCCTTCTGTGTCCCCGTTTCTTGCGCCATTACCAGTTTTTCTTTCTCAGAGTGCCAAATTGTGATTTTGAGTAACTCTATGGAAGCTGATTTTAACTTATGTCGTTCTATTTCTTTTTGTCTCCTTCTGATAGATTATTCATTGCTGGTATCAACTTCACTTGTAGACCTTTCGGTACGATATTAGCCCGAAGGTACGTTTTTAAGGTTTTAACATGAAGGTCATGTCTAAGCCACTTATCAATTATTTTTCGTAATTTAAGAAAAGCTGAAGATTTGAAACAGGGCTGCCGGTGATATGAGAACAAGGAAGGCGGAGTACTCACGCGGCCTGTGTATCAGTCCCGGCGCACTCGCTGGGCGGAACCACAACGCTTCCGGAGGTCATATGATAACACAGGGATGCTGGGGATCAGTCCACAGTTATATGACGGGCTGCTGGTGATGGGTTGCTGTTCTGGTGCAGAATCCACGGCAGGTTTCCGTCTCGGTTGCATACTTCTCTTCGGGCTTGCCTCTCGACACGATGGATTGTTTGATGTGCTCGCCTGGGCTGAGGTGTTTGCTGTAGGGGAATGTGCTGCTGCTGTGCCACTGGTGGTCTGGGGTGGCTGTTTTAGTGCTACGCTGCAGTGTCCCCTTGATGTCCGCGTGGTGAGTGGTGGCCTGGTGGTGATGTCTGGACGGCTGGCTGCTGCTTGTCTGGTAGACATAGCATTTTGACTTACGACTTGTGCAAATGTTCGAGGCTCTGGAGTACTCACCGAATTTTGTTGCTGCCGAGGCTGTGGATGTTGTGGCGCGTAGTCTCTCCATTGCTCCAATGTGAAATGCCCCCGCACAGGCAAATACAATGAATTCCAACTCCTGAAAGACCTTGACGACTTCGCCAGAAGACTTCGCCTGAGAGAATACTTCTTTAATAAGCCCGAAACCCCCACCAAAACTAGGACTTCCACCCAGCAAACCAAAATTGGACTCCCAACATCGGGCGCGAAAAACTCTTGGATATCTATATTAAGGCAGTTCAAAATGACATTACTGAAAATTTAAGAACCGCAGGTTAGGACCAGACAATCTTCCTAAAAGAGAACGTACTGCTCTCGAGGCGCTCAGCAACCGTACCGACATCGTCATAAAGCCAGCTGATAAGGGCGGAGGCATTGTTATCTTGAACAGGGATGACTAAATAGCAGGAGGCATCCGACAGCTTTCTGACAACCATTTTTATAAACAACTGCATCGCGACCCCACCGACGAGCACTCAAAAGCTATATCTGACATTCTCCTCGACCTCACAAAACGCAATGAAATCTCCCCGAAACTATGCAAGGCACTCATGGCTACCCATCCTTCTCCTGGGCGTTTCTACATGCTCCCTAAATTACATAAAGCCGGTATTCCTGGACGGCCAATAATTTCAGGAATCGGCACTCTCACAGAACCAATATCAAAGTACATTGACACACTAATTAGCCACATTCCAGCCACACATCCATCCTACATCAAAGATACAAACCACTTTCTCCGCCAGATAGACAATATAACATTACCAGAAGGAGCCTTTCTTGTGACCATGGATGTAACATCTTTATACACAAACATTCCCCATGCCGACGGCATTGCAGCCCTTTTAGAATCTTATGAACACCAGAGACCTCATGAATCTCCGAGCCCAAACCTGTTAGGAACACTAGACAAAATTGTGTTAGAATATATTAGCTTCGAATTTGATCTTCAATATTATCTGCAAGTAAGTGGCACCGCTATGGGAACAAGAATGGCCCCAAATTATGCCAATATCTTCATACATCATATAGAGTCAAAATTTCTTTCTTCTTTTCCAATTCAGCCGTACTTTTACAAGCGCTATTTGGATGATATTTTTATAATATGGACAAACACAGAACAACAACTTATCCATTTCATTGACAGTTTCAACTCCGTGCACCCAAACATAAAGTTTACGCACACCTACACAGCCAGTCAAATCAATTTTCTTGATGTTAACATGCTGGTGGACAAGGGGTCAGTTCGTACAACCGTTTATAGAAAACCAACCGACTCACAAAAATATCTGCATTTTCAAAGCGCCCATCCCCGTCACTGCAAAATCAACATCCCTTATTCGCAGGCCCATCGTTTTCGAAGAATCTGCTCTAACGACCTAGACTTTCATGAAAACTCCGAACACATGCGCAGCGTGCTTTTAACACAGCGCTATTCACGTTCCCTTATTGATGACGCCATAAGCAGAGCTTCAAATCTTAACCGTAGTCAAATACTCCAGGGGCACCGAATAGATAACCGAAATGATTACAATACAAACCTTATCCTCACATTTAACAGTAACGCACCGAACATAAACAGAATTCTTAATAAGCACTTTAACATTCTCCAGCAAAGTCAACGACTATCGAAAATATTTACATGCGCACCCCGCGTGATTTAGAGGCTTGCCAAAAACATTCAGAACCATCTAGTCCACTCCAAGGAACACAAAACCCCAAAATATGGATGCCAGCCCTGTGGTAAAGGTCGCTGCAAAGTTTGCAAGCACATGCAGACTACGTGTTCCGCAACTAGTACGAGGTCAGTTTTCCAGCATTCAATGAACGGTAACTTTGGCTGCGACTCATCAAACATTATTTACCTTCTTGAATGCACGTAACCAGCAATACATACACCAGACAAACACTGCATTCCGCATTCGATTTAACAATCACCGCGGACACGCCAAGTCTCTCCCAAACCTTCCCCTATCCAAGCATGTAAACGCAGAAGGACACCCATTTGATCAACTAAAAGTAACAATTATTCAAGGGGGCTTCAAAAACAGGCGAGAACGTCAACAACGTGAATCCTATTTTATCCACAAGTTTCATACTATTCAAGAAGGTCTGAACGAAAAGCCTGGTACCCTTTCTTTTATTCACGACCTCCAAACAAAATAATACTACACTTCTCGTTAATTGGCTAACTCAGATATACCTTTTATAACTCCTAGTGTATATCCCAGGCAGTCATACCCCTCCTTACTTACACTATCCTGCCTCGTGCAGTATTGATAAGCTTTTGACGTTCTTTCCTTACATTTTCCGACAATTTGAAATCTTTGCACACAGCTAGCCCAGCCCTCCTCCCCTACAAACAAGTATTCCCGGCGAGGTCGGTTCAACGACCCAACCACGGAGAGGGGTGCACCGTTCAGTGAAAACCAGACCCCGTGAGTAAGTTCTTACACATGTGCTCGTTAACGTAGCCCACTCCTTCCTTAACGTTCTAGCCCTCGGCTCACCGGAAATTAGTGAGACCCCCAAAAGGCGCCTGGTTTGGCCGGTTCGTCACTGCCAGTGTCATTTGCGCAGCGGCTCCTCTTTGGCCACGCATCTGCAGCGGCGCCCTTTGTGTTTGTGCATTTTGTTTTTGTGTTTTGTTTACACTTTTTGCTTTCGTACGCCTGTGGTTGCCGTGCTGCCCATGTCCCCCCCCACCGTCTTCCTCTCCCTGTCTCTCGTTTCGCCATCTCATTTTGTACCCCACCCTTCCTTACTATACTAGTTTTTCTCCCCTTTTTTCATTTATTTCTATTTTTTTGCTTCCTCCCCAATATTGTCCCTGTCTGCTCCCCGCACCACCATCTTTATTTTTTATTTTTTTTTCAATTTTTTGAACTGTTGTTGCTATTTGCGTGTTACACTCCTTTCTCCCTCCTCTTGAGCTCACAAACATAAAACGTCCATCTGACGCGAGACCACTACAGTCTTGAAGAAGACCGCAGCGCGGTCGAAACGTTGATAAATAAAAGTGTCTTTGTAGAAGTGCCCACTTCTCTTAAATCTTTATTCTGCGGAGCCAACCTATATATATATATATATATATATATATATATATATATATATATATATATATATATATATATATATATATATATATATATATATATATGTAATGAGGTGGATGAAGCAGAGGAATGGAGAGGCGTCGCAGCATATTTCTTTTTTACAGCCCGGTCCATTGCTCTGCATTTAAAGTGATGGAAATTTATTCAGTCTGTCTATCTCAGCCTGACCGAGAAGTCGGAGGTAAACAAGTTATGAAATTATCGACAGATCAGTCGCAGGAATTCCGGTGGCGGTGCGCACAGACAGCTCGGTTACAACAGGGTTACATCCGCTATAACGGGCAATTTTTGATAGGGACACATGCCAGTATACGTCAGAGTCGCTCCGCAATCACCCAATTAACGACGAAAACTCGCGGATTGGCGAGGCAAACAAGTGTTGCGCTAAGATACAACGACAAAATAACAAAATGTGTACGTGATGAACGCTACCCATACACTGATGTTTATGATCGCTACGACCAGTAAAATATCTCGAGGTTGGGCCTAAAACGACCAAAGGAGTGAAGAAAAGACTGGAAGAGAAGAATGGCAAAACTCTTAAAATTACGAAATAACTGTCAATCACAGCTTGGCATCAGGTGAGCTGCACGGTCCTGCTAGAAGGGTATGGTCGGTTAAAGGAACAGTTAGGAATAATAGAACTTGGCTTGTGTCAATAACGTGCCACGTTCTAATCACAATGATGCCATTCTCGCTGAAACCGGTTTTTATAACCTATAATCAAAATAAAGAAATTACTGTGGATCCGGAAGTCTTCGTTACAGCGCCATTTTCACATAGGCTGCCCGTCTTCTTCGGAAAGCACGTCAATAGTTTGAGTTGACTGTCAGGCAGATTTTTAAACCAAACCTTCTCGTAGATGAATGGGTCTTTCGTTGCTTTAGAGATATCATAAAACTCCAAAGAGCCGGAGAATCAACCTTTACCGCGAACTCTAATATGATGACGTCTTCAGTGTCACTTTAACCCAATATATATCTTGCGTAATGCGAACAGTTTAGCAAGTAAAAAAAATGCCTTGGGAAAAGCGCGAATCTCGCTCCTGACCACATCGTCAGCCATCACTGCCATGTTGTTCTCCTCTTCCCGTTTCCCAGTGCAGAGTAGCAGGCGAGATATCCATATTTCCTGCCGAGCACTTTGACCTTCTTTTCATTAAACTTATCTCTCTCTCTTCAAGCAAGGGTGCTTGACAGAAACGACGTTGGACGAACGCTTCCTGCAAATCAAACTGAGGAAAACAAAGGGGAATGTTTCTGTATTTTTTAAAATTGTATGGATCAGTGGCGTATTAATGTGGTCATTATTTTACACCGGAAAGCGCACTCATTAGAAACCGGAAGAAAATAATCCGCATACGATTAGGATAGGCAGCAACGCGAAATTGGAGCGCAGCTCTTTACACTCGACCTGCCATCGCTGGCAGGTGGCGTGTTCCGCTGGCAGCCTCCCTACGGGATCTTCCCGGGGAAGCCACCCTCCTGGTGCCCATTCCTCCGCTTTCGGCGTGGCAGGCACCGTTTCGCTCTGCTGCTCCCTGCCACTACTGGTAGGTGACGTGTTACACAGACTACGCCGACGACGACGACTCTATGCCGCCGGTTGGATCCGCACTCACGATCTCGAATTTCGCGCGTGTCCATTGTTATGCCAACTGAGCTACGGCGACAACTTTGTAATTATCTACCTTCATCATCATCATCATCATCCACCCACCTAACCTTCTGCCGCCCCTTGCTACGCTTTCCTCCTATCGAATCCAGCCGGTTACCTTAATGACATCCAGTTACCTAGGCTTCTTATTACATGCCCTGCCCACGCCCATTACTTCCTCTTTATTTCAACTAGGATATCGTAGCCCGCGTTCGTTTGATGCTGAACCCACTTTGCCCTCTTCCTGTTTCTTGACATTACACCTGTCATATTTCTTTCCATAGCTCTTTGAGCTTTCCTTCAGCTGAACCCTTTTCGCTAGCCTCCACGTTTCTGCCCCGTAGGTGACTGCCGGTAAGATACAGCTTTTGTACACTTATCTCTTGAGAGACATTGTTAAACTGCTATTCATGATCTGAGAGAACCTGCCATATGCGCTGTACCCCATTATCTTTTTAGTTATTTCCTTCTCGTGATCCGCATCCACGATCACTACCTGCCCTAATCTTTTACCAGTTCCAGCATATCGCTACCAATTGTTAAGTGCTCCTCCCTTCCGAGTCTGTTGAACTTTACTTCCGATTTTCTACATGTTAGTTTTGGTCCACAGTACTGCTCAGCCTGTCTTATTGATGACGTCTTGTAGTTCATCTCCTTAGTGACTTAGCAACGCAACGTCATGAGAGAATCGCAGATTACTAAGGTGTACATACGGCTCTTCTACACCCTAAATCCGCAATCCCTGCAAGACTGCTGTAGTTACGACTATGTGAAATGCTTTCTCGTAATCTATAAAGGATATATATAGGCGTTGGCTATGTTCTGAGTATTTCTATATCACCTTATTGATAGTGTGAATATGGTCTATGGTTGAGTACCCTTTAAGAAAGCCTGCCTGATCATTTGGCTGATTAAAATCTAAGGTTGGTCTGCCTGTATTCGCGATTTCTTTGATAAATACCTCACTAAGGTATACATACGGTTCTTCTACACCCTAAATCCGCAATCCCTCCATGACTGCTGTAGTTTCGACTATGTGAAATGCTTTCTCGTAATCTATAAAGGATATATATAGGCGTTGGTTATGTTCTGAGCATTTCTATATCACCTTATTGATAGTGTGAATATGGTCTATGGTTGAGTACCCTTTAAGAATGCCTGCCTGATCATTTGGTTGATTAAAATCTAAGGTTGGTCTGCCTGTATTCGCGATTTCTTTGATAAATACCTCATAGGCAACGAAGAGTAAGCTGAGCGGTATGCAATTTTTCAAGTCCTTGGCGTTTCATTTCTTAGGATTAAGATATTATTAGAGTTCTTCCAAGATTCCGTTACGCTGGCGGTTGTAAGGCATTGCGCATATACAGGGTGACCAGTTTTCTAGCGCAACCTCTCCTCCGTCCTTCAACAGATCTGCTGTTACCTGATCCTCACCAGCTGCTTCCCCCTTTTCATTGCTCCTGAAGCCTTCACTTCTTTCTTTAGTGGCGGGATGTCCCGGCCAGTGCCATGCGCTACTGTCTCTCTGATTAACGCCTCATCCCATTGGCTACTGTATAGATTTGTGTAAAACTCTTCGGCTACTTTAAGTAACATCTCCACATTGCTAATGACATCTCCTTTGTAACCTAACCTTGAGTGTTTTTTTAGTGAAATCGCATTCATTTATTGGTCTTTCATTACATATAATGGAGGAGATAAGGCAAAAAGCTGCGTACGCAGCTTGACTAAGGCCTTATCCCCTCAAAGGCAAAACAGTAGTGAACACAGACCGAACACCGATCAGAAACTTGTAACAAAGAATAATGAAGACAATAGTTACAAATGTACAACAGATTCAAGTATCTGCGCAAAAGAAAAACAAATTTTGGTTAGGAGCAAACACAAAATGCAGTGATAGGCCAAGTTGACAATGTACACAATGAAGAAATTATGGGTACGGAAGGAGCATGACAGTAGCACAGCATATTATGACGTGAAGCAATGAAGGCACATAAAAATGTCTAGCACATCATTTGACATAGGAAAAGAAAGGAAAAAACGGTTAGGTTCATGCAGTGATAGGCCAAGTCGACAATGTACACAATGAAGAAATTATGGGTACGGAAGGAGCATGAGAGTAGCACAGCATATTATGACGTCAAGCAATGAAGGCATATAAAAATGTCTAGCACATCATTTGACATAGGAAAACAAAGGAAAAAACGGTTAGGTTCATGCTGTGATAGGCCAAGTCGACAATGTACACAATGAAGAAATTATGGGTACGGAAGGAGCATGAGAGTAGCACAGCATATTATGACGTGAAGCAATGAAGGCACATAAAAATGTCTAGCACATCATTTGACATAGGAAAAGAAAGGAAAAAACGGTTAGGTTCATGTAGTGATAGGCCAAGTCGACAATGTACACAATGAAGAAATTATGGGTACGGAAGGAGCATGAGAGTAGCACAGCATATTATGACGTGAAGCAATGAAGGCATATAAAAATGTCTAGCACATCATTTTACATAGGAAAACAAAGGAAAAAACGGTTAGGTTCATGCAGTGATAGGCCAAGTCGACAATGTACACAATGAAGAAATTATGGGTACGGAAGGAGCATGAGAGTAGCACAGCATATTATGACGTGAAGCAATGAAGGCACATAAAAATGTCTAGCACATCATTTGACATAGGAAAAGAAAGGAAAAAACGGTTAGGTTCATGCAGTGATAGGCCAAGTCGACAATGTACACAATGAAGAAATTATGGGTACGGAAGGAGCATGAGAGTAGCACAGCATATTATGACGTGAAGCAATGAAGGCACATAAAAATGTCTAGCACATCATTTGACATAGGAAAAGAAAGGAAAAAACGGTTAGGTTCATGCAGTGATAGGCCAGGTCGACAATGTACACAATGAAGAAATTATGGGTACGGAAGGAGCATGAGAGTAGCACAGCATATTATGACGTGAAGCAATGAAGGCATATAAAAATGTCTAGCACATCATTTGACATAGGAAAACAAAGGAAAAAACGGTTAGGTTCATGCAGTGATAGGCCAAGTCGACAATGTACACAATGAAGAAATTATGGGTACGGAAGGAGCATGAGAGTAGCACAGCATATTATGACGTGAAGCAATGAAGGCACATAAAAATGTCTAGCACATCATTTGACATAGGAAAAGAAAGGAAAAAACGGTTAGGTTCATGCAGTGATAGGCCAAGTCGACAATGTGCACAATGAACAAATTATGGGTACGGAAGGAGCATGAGAGTAGCACAGCATATTATGACGTAAAGCAATGAAGGCACATAAAAATGTTTAGCACATCATTTGACATAGGAAAAGAAAGGAAAAAACGGTTAGGTTCTTGCAGTGATAGGCCAAGTCGACAATGTACACAATGAAGAAATTATGGGTACGGAAGGAGTATGAGAGTAGCACAGCATATTATGACGTGAAGCAATGAAGGCATATAAAAATGTCTAGCACATCATTTGACATAGGAAAAGAAAGGAAAAAACGGTTAGGTTCATGCAGTGATAGGCCAAGTCGACAATGTACACAATGAAGAAATTATGGGTACGGAAGGAGCATGAGAGTAGCACAGCATATTATGACGTGAAGCAATGAAGGCATATAAAAATGTCTAGCACATCATTTGACATAGGAAAACAAAGAAAAAAACGGTTAGGTTCATGCAGTGATAGGCCAAGTCGACAATGTACACAATGAAGAAATTATGGGTACGGAAGGAGCATGAGAGTAGCACAGCATATTATGACGTGAAGCAATGAAGGCACATAAAAATGTCTAGCACATCATTTGACATAGGAAAAGAAAGGAAAAAACGGTTAGGTTCTTGCAGTGATAGGCCAAGTCGACAATGTACACAATGAAGAAATTATGGGTACGGAAGGAGTATGAGAGTAGCACAGCATATTATGACGTGAAGCAATGAAGGCATATAAAAATGTCTAGCACATCATTTGACATAGGAAAACAAAGGAAAAAACGGTTAGGTTCATGCAGTGATAGGCCAAGTCGACAATGTACACAATGAAGAAATTATGGGTACGGAAGGAGCATGAGAGTAGCACAGCATATTATGACGTGAAGCAATGAAGGCACATAAAAATGTCTAGCACATCATTTGACATAGGAAAAGAAAGGAAAAAACGGTTAGGTTCATGCAGTGATAGGCCAAGTCGACAATGTACACAATGAAGAAATTATGGGTACGGAAGGAGCATGAGAGTAGCACAGCATATTATGACGTGAAGCAATGAAGGCATATAAAAATGTCTAGCACATCATTTGACATAGGAAAAGAAAGGAAAAAACGGTTAGGTTCATGCAGTGATAGGCCAAGTCGACAATGTACACAATGAAGAAATTATGGGTACGGAAGGAGCATGAGAGTAGCACAGCATATTGTGACGTGAAGCAATGAATGCATATAAAAATGTCTAGCACAACATTTGACATAGGAAAAGAAAGGAAAAAACTGTTAGGTTCTTACTCGCTGAACATTAAAAATAGCGATAAGAACACAAAAGTATGGTACAGCTGCACATTGCTTAACATATAAAACTAATAAGGACATTACAAAAATAGTGTCGTGAATTATCATGAAGGAAAAAAAAGTTGTTTTAAATGTTTGAGGTGAATGTTAAGAATGTCTATATTTTCTTGAAGAAAATTGTTGAGAAGAGTTGGTATCTGATATTTTAGAGATTGTGTTGCATAATTAGTTCGATAGTGCTCTACTTTCCAGTATAAGGGATTTCACGCATTATAACCCGATGGCTCTTTGATTTCCAACTCACCAAGGTTAATAAGATAATTATTGTGCTGTAGTTTGCCACGAATCAAACATTTACAAAGCTGGTATCTATGTATATCATTAACGCTTAGCAAACTCAGGTTATGGAGCAAGGGTGCAATCGGATGATCATAGGCAGACCGTGTCATAACACGGATTGCCTTATTTTGGAGCCAGGACAGTTTTAACTTGTTGCTTAGTGTGGTAGTACCCCATACAAGAATGCAATAATTTATGTGCGACATGAACAGAGAATTGTATAGGATTAATGCTATTTTCTGAGGAAGGCAGTCTCTATGGCGATGAAAAATACCTACCATATTTCCTAACTTGGAAGCTATGTGGTCCACATGGGCGTCCCAAGACAAGGTTTCTGTAAATAATATGCCTAGCGTTTTAAAACTAGGTACTATCTCTACTGTGCAATTATTGAGGGTAAGTGTTGTGTTTTGCGGAACAGATCGAGACTTTGCGCGATAAATAATGGATTTAGTTTTTGTTTCATTAATTACTAGACCATTTGCCCTTGCCCAGTTAGTAACTTTATGTAGAATTGAGTTACCGGTATCAAGAAGTTCTGTGCACGTGTCTGATGAGAGTAATATGGTGGTGTCGTCTGCATATATTACAAATTCTGCTCGTGCATCACTTGCTGAAATGTCGTTATGATATATGTTAAATAAAAGTGGACCCAATATACTGCCTTGTGGAACTCCAGAGTTAATTGGCAACGGACTTGATGGGTGATCGTTTATGCTTACGTACTGGGAGCGATTACTCAAATAAGACTTCAGTAAGTCTAAAGGTGGGCCGTATATACCATGCAGAAGCGTATATACCAGGCAGAAGAGACCGTGTAGCTGCAAAATGTGTCTCATACCCAATAACCTATTATTAATAAACTTGTCAATTTTGATAAACTCATAAATCTACTAGAGAGCTTGCTCAGGCCTACAAATATTGCAAAGCCACTCAGTGAGTTCATTAGTAACCCTGAGGTCACTCTCATCGGAGGTGAAATCTACTTCTTAGAATGGTAACAGATTCTAGTGCGCCCCGCTGCGGTGTCTCAGTGGTTACAGCGTTTTCCTGCTGAGGTTCCTTCCTTCCACTAGTCGCCGCTGTGGCTCAGTATCTATGGCGCTCAGCTGTTGACCTGAAGGACGCGGGTTTGATCCGAATCAACAGGTTCAGGTGTACTCTGCGTAGTCAGTGCACATTAAACACAGCATGGTCCAAGTTAATCCAAAGCCCTCCACAACATGGCATCCGTCAAAGCCCATGTTTCTTTGGGAAGTGAAACACCATATTACATTACCAGTTGTGTCGTGGTACGTTTATTTTTATTTTTTTCGGGGGAAGGGGAGGGGTACGGTTGGTTTATGGGATATGACGAAGAGTTTTTGTCAAATCTACACAGCCCGAGTGGTTTGCTTTTAGAAGAGTGATCGTTCATGCCTTAACCGAAAGTTTTCTTTCTTGTACCACAAAAATATTCATTTTAGGCAACTTATCCCATATTATTTTGCAAAAGCTCTGCATTTTTCTTTGCGTTAATTTATAAAAGTTTTTTCGCAGATCTTTTTGTGATCATCGGAATCTGCCAGGTTCACTTGATGCACATGCATGCTCATGTCTTCTTTTCCGCGCTCCAGCACGTATTTCAAGCAGGGGTGACCTGTAAGAACAGTGGCCGCCATAACCACAATTAAGCCTACTCGCTGAAATAAGAAAAAACCGCCCCGTTGGCTAAGTGGCTTTGGGGTTGGGCTGCTGATTTTAATTAAGATCACGGGATCGAATCCTGATCCCGGCAGCCGCATTCCGATGGAGGCGAAATGCAAAAGAATTACCAGGTCATGCTCTGCAAGAGCAAGGTTTGAATGCGCCAGCAAGCAGGAGACTACACTAACGATTTCTTTGCTATTTCTACTCGATAGCGTATACGGTTTTACAACATGAACTGGTGGGCGAGTTGGTCAGACATAGTTCTTGTAAACCAGCGCAACGGCTCGAAGCCAAACAGAAAGGGACAAAACACAGCGCTGTGCTTTGTCCCTTTCTGTTTGGCTTCGAGCCGTTGCGCTGGTTTACAAGAGTATACGGTTTGTTCGGTCGAAAAGCCGTCGGCGTAATAATAGTCGGCACCGCGTGTCGGAAATAATCGGGGGCTGCATAAAAATATTGTGTCATGGTAATTTGTGCTTCTAGTGATTTATGATTGATTGAGTTAAATCCTTGTAAAGAAATGAATATTGGATTAATTAAAGAAATGAAAAACTAAAAACAGAGGTTTAAAGGTGTCAAAATGCTGACTGAAAAGGCAATGCTTGATTATGCTGATTAAGAATATTAAGTGTGTGTAATTGATCAGTTATTTAATTGAACGAATTGAAAAAAATGAAAAATGCGTTCAAAGGTGTCAAAGTCCTCAGAATGGAAAGCCTAGCCCACTACGCTATCACGTCATACCCTTAAGGCGAAGCTTAAGGTGTCCTCTTCACTGTTTCAAATAACAAAAAAAAACATTTTGTTGGCCATTGCAAACACTTTCTTCACTCCTAACTATTGCTGAACCACTGCTACCACCGTCTTGTTCACACCGCATTATTCTTTTTCTTTTGTTGCTTTCAAGTCAATGCCAGATTTCGGTGGTCGCCCGGACCAAATTCTGTGTGGTGGTGCTCAGACACGCCAATGCATTGCCCATTCTGCCTGGTTCAAATTTTATGATTGAAGAAGGAAACCAGCGCAAAAGACGAAGACACAGGAACAAGGAACACAGGACACCGCTGGACTGTGTTCCTTGTTCCTGTGTCTTCGTCTTTTGCGCTGGTTTCCTTCTTCAATCATGTACCGACTCGCCCAGCTCTCCACTCTACTAAATCAAATTTTATGTGAGGCCTATGCGACTGGGCGACGCGCTGAGGTTTCTATAGGCGAGTGCGCAGTAATAGTAATAATATAGTAATAGTGCTCTATTGCGCGAAAAGTTTTTTTTTAAAGTACAGAAACTCCGGCCTGCCAAAGCCTCATAAGGCTTGAGTGGCAGAACCCGACAGGCAGCGGAACCGCGCAAACATACCCACCGGCATAAACGCTCATTAAAAATTACAGAATATCAAATTAGTACAGAGGCAAAATAAAATTAGACAGGAAACCAAAATGCCATAAGATATACCAGAAATCCGTGCAAAAAGTACAGCAGCTACGAGTGAAATCATGACTTAGTTGACAGGTGGTAAAGCCTATGTACAACGTCGAAAACCACTAATTAGTGTATCAAAGCACTTTTTTAGTTTATATTCAGTTTTTGCCTGGTGAACACTTAGAAGTAACCTGTTAAAGTAATCGGGAACGTAATAATCTCTTACTCGCTTTCCGTACCTTGTAGACCATCACGGAATACAAAAAGGTTCCTTCGGTCGAAGAGACCATGTGGGAACATACGGAATCATATAGTCACTACACCAAAAACGTTTCAGGACAATCGTTTCCATCAAAAGGCGATCAAAATCTGGTAGTCAAAATACCATACAGACATCAGAATTAGAGTGAAGGCCTAAGTCATAGCCAATATTTTTTAACAAAGATCGTAGAAGAGAATTGATCCTATACTTCCAGAGAACAGCACAGTGGCCATAAATCGTTATGCCATACCGCAGTACGCTATAACCAAGAGTGTTTACAATAACTTTGCGTATTGAAAGCAGCATGTAGTACCTAATGTTGTAAAGCACACAGGAGACGGTTCTGAGATTTTTACAGACGTGGGATAAGTGATCATTCCATGAAAGAGCACTGTTGTAGTATACTCCTAGGTACTTCACTCTAGTTGTATTAGCTCAGGGGCACACACTGACAATGGGAACAATCAGATCCGTGCAAGAATAGCCGGCAGTTTAAATCTACCTTCTTCATTGGGCTGTGCAAGCATATAAGTTAAGTCTTAGAGCTGTTAACTTTGATTAGGTTGAGTGAGAACCAGTCCATAGCAATAGTTGCTGCAGCTTGAAGAGAAGAAAGTGAGTCAGAGTAGTTCGGCGACGGGGATACGAGGACAGTATCGTCAGCGTACTGATACAGGCCCGTAGGCACAACATTTGAAGGTCATTCACGTAGATCTTAAATAACAGGGGACTAATTATGGAACCTTGAGGAACGCCAGCTTTTATAAGGAAACAAGCGCTCTTTGCTCGCCAAATCGAGACTTATTGCGTTCTGTGCAGTAAAAAATTTTCCAATAGCCAAAGAAAGACTCCACGGAAGCCTATCCTGGACAGTTTACACAGTAGCACACTGTGACATACACTATCAAAAGCCTTGTTGACACCCAGAAACAGTGCACACACTACTTGGTTACGTTCAAAAGATCGATTTAACCTGTCAGAGAAGTCCTCCAAAAGCATTTACGTCCATTTGCCTTGTGCAAAACCATACTGAAGCGGTGACAGGATTTTGTGCTTATCTAAAAAAATTGTCATTGTAGACAGCAGATATTTTTCTAATATTTGAGTCAAACAGGGCAAGACTGAAATAGGACGATAATTCTCATACCTATTATGTGCACGAACTTTGTGAATTGGGGTAATTATAGCCGCTTTCATGTTGGCTGGGATCATTCCACTTGAGATAATGCTGTTGAACAGCGATAGCAACACACCTTTAAGTATGTCGAACAAGGTTCGCAGATCATCAACTGAAATGCCATCTATTCCCACCGGCCTAATGCGTTTAAGACCAAAAATAATTGAACTTAGCTCATCCTCACTTAGCAAAGGTAGGTGTCCAGATTCGACTGTGCTGTTCGTAAGAGTACAAAACAAGGGATGCTGTGGTGCACTACCCGAAACTTGCGAGAAAAACTTATTGAATTCATTAGCTATTCTTTCTTCATCAGTGCCGAAATAAGATTAAAAATCTTTACCAACATTGCCACGCCTTTTGACACCTCTTAGAATATTAATAAAAGACCAAGTTTTTCTAGTATCTGATCCTGCATTCTTAAACTTGTTACGAAAATGTACTCGTTTAGCCTGCCGTATCATTGCATCTACTTTATTTCTCGCCACCTTAAACTTTGTCCGTAGCAGGAGAGTTGCGGGTGCCCTTTTCGACTGGGCCCAGAGTAAATCTTTTTCTTTTATAGCAGATAGTATTTTTGAGGTCACCCAAGAGTTTTCTTTATTGCGCTGCCTGATTTCAACCACGCGACTAGCCGCTTTCTTAAATTCCTGTACTCGTTCAACAAGCTAATCATAAATGTCTATCGGGGACACGTTTTCCAAGAACACTTTTCCAAGAACACGTTTTCCAAGAACAATCGTATTCCGACGCCAGTCTGTAGAGAGAGAGAGAGAGAGAACTTTATTGAGGTCTCAAGAGATTGGCGGTTCGGCCTTCGTCTTCATCGCTGTCGACACTTGACCTCTTTCAGCAAGGTTGGGCCCCTATTCCAGGACTCCACTGAGCCTAGCTGCTTCGCTTGCGTGCTGCACTAGTGCCCTTTGGGCAGCGAGCTCGCAGCTGGTTTGATAACAGATCAAGATAATCTGCGACCGGAGCCTTAGATGGGCGAAAGGCATCTATGTTAACATCGCCCATTACGAGCGCTGGAGTCATTAGCCCCCTCCTCTGAAAGCATTGACCCGATGCTGAAAAGAAAGCAGGGGGTCTCGAGAAGAGCTAGGGTGGTGTCCTTGCATAGTAGGGCTTCAGGCGAATCATGTGGGCCACCTCGGGCCGGTGGTGGCGTCGAGATTTTTGAGTCTCATGAGGGACGACTTCATATTGAGGGCTCCAAGGCGTCGCACAATTCGGTAAGGACCTAAGTAGCGGCGCTAGAGCTTTTCACTCAGTCCGCGTCGTCGGATTGGAGACCAAACCCAGACAAGGTCACCTGGGTGGTATTCCACATGCCGCCTCCGTAGGTTGTAGCGTTGTGCGTCCTGGCCCTGTTGGTCCTGAATTAGAACCCGTGCGAGTTGGCGGGCAGCTTCGGCGCGTTGTAAGAAATGTGCAGCATCGTCATTTGGATGATCGTCGACATGAGGCAGCATGGCATCGAGTGTTGTCTTGACCTGACGTCCATAAACTAGGCCAAATGGTGTCATGTTGGTTGTTTCCTGCACGGCTGTATTGTATGCGAACGTGACGTAGGGTAGGACGTCGTCCCAGGTTTTATGTTCCATGTCCACGTACATTGAAAGCATGTCCGCAAACGTTTTGTTTAGACGTTCCATCAGTCCGTTAGCTTGGGGATGATAAGAAGTCGTTCGACGGTGACTGGTGTGACTGAAAATTAGAATATGGCGCAGGAGCTCAGAGGTAAAGGCAATCCCTCTGTCCGTAATTAAAACTTGTGGAGCACCATGACGTAAGACGATTTGAGTAACAAAGAACTGGGCTACTTCGGTGGCGGTGCTACTTTGAAGAGATGCTGTCTCCGCATAACGTGTGAAATAATCAGTGGCTACTATTATCCACCTTTTTCCGGAGTCTGATGTAGGAAATGGCCTGAGCAAGTCCATGCCGACTTGTTGAAACGCTTGCGAAGGCGGCTCAATTGGCTTCAGGAGTCCGGCTGGCTTCACGGGCGGAACTATGCGGCGCTGGCAATCCCGGCAAGTGCGGACGTAATGTGCAACTTCAGGGCCCAGGCGAGGCCAGTAGTACTTGTCTTGAATCCTAGCTTGTGTTCTAGTAACACCAAGGTGGCCGGAAGCTGGTTCGTCATGGCAGGCGTGAAGAATTTCGTCGCGTAGGTTCACAGGGACGACCAGCAAGTATTGCCTACTGTTCGCGGCGAAATTCTTATTGAAGAGAACACCGCTTCGTATGCAGAGAGACGATAAAGCTCGCCTGAAGGCTTTAGGAACTCTCCTGCTGGTACCTTCAAGATAACGAATAGATGTCGTGGAGGTCGGGGTCGGCGCGTTGGTGCTCGTTGAAATCGTTGGCATGTATTGCATTCAATAAGACTTCATCGTCATCAGCAGCGTCGTCCGGAGCTGCTTGCATGGGAGCACGAGATAGGCAGTCGGCGTCTGCGTGTGTGTGACCGGATTTGTAAATGACGGTGATATCGAACTGTTGGAGTCGAAGGCTCCATCCTGCGAGGCGCCCGGAGGGATCCTTGAGGTTGGTAAGCCGGGATAGTGCGTGATGATCGGTCACTACTTTGAAAGAGCGGCCATAAAGGTATGGTCTGAACTTCGAAACTGCCCACACGATGGCGAGGCATTCTTTTTCAGAGGCAGAGTAGTTGGCTTCTGTCTTTGATAGTGCGCGGCTCGCATACACGTGGTTGGTCCCGCCGAACTTGAACTAGGACAGCGCCCAGACCAACGTTGCTTGCATCGGTGTGGACCCTGGTGTCTGCAAGTTAATCAAAGTGCGCCAGCACAGGGGGTGACTGCAGGCGGCGTTGAAGCTCTTGAAACGCCATCTGCTGTGGTGGTTCCCACCTGAACAACACATGCGCCTTTGTCAAATCAGTAAGAGGTGAGGCAATGTTAGAGAAATTCTCCACGAAGTGGCGGTAATACGCGCATAGTCCTAGAAATCGACGAGCTTCCTTCTGATCACGCGGTGGTGAAAAATTGGCAATGGCGGATGTTTTCTCGGCATCTGGAAGGACTCCGTAGTTCACGACATGGCCTAAAAACTTCGTATGCAAAATGGCATTTTTCAGCTTTTAGAGGAAGGCCTGATGATGTTATGGCCTGCAATACTTCCTCGAGGCGACGCAGGTGCTTCTCGAAAGACGGGGCAAAAACGATAACGTCGTCCAGGTAGACCAGACAAGTTTGCCACTTCAAAGCCGCAACAACGGTATCCATGAGCATTTGGAATGTCGCGGGTGCCGAACAAAGACCAAATGGCATCACCTGGAACTCGTACAGGCCGTCTGGAGTGATGAATTCCGTTTTTTCACGGTCCCTCTCGTCTACCTCAATTTGCCAATATCCAGCCTTCAGGTCTATGGAGGAGAAATATCTGGTGTTGCATAAGCGATCCAAGACATCGTCAATTCTGGGTAGCGGGTACACATTTTTTTTGGTGATGTTTAACCGACGGTAGTCAACACAGAATCGTAAGGTGCCGTCCTTTTTCTTCACAAGCACGACAGGTGAGCCGACGGGCTCCTAGAAGGTCGAATAACGTCGTTGGCGAGCATTTCTTTCACTTGTGTGCTGATAGCCACACGTTCTTTAGTGGACACTCGATAAGGTGACTGCCGGAGTGGTGGAACATTTTCATCAGTAATTATGCGATGTTTCGCAAGATGCATCCGCCCGACGCGTGACGACGACGCCAACGCACCATGGTAGCGATCCAGCAGTTCGCGCACTTTGTGGCGCTGCTCGAGCGGCAGGGTTGGCTTAATGTCGTACTGAACACCAGGAGGAATATGAGGCTCAGTCGTTGAAGCAGTCGTTAAACTGTGCACACACCTAGCTTCACTATAAGAGCGTCAATATATGCCACAGTCGTCCCCTTGTTAAGGTGCTGGTGTTCGTTTCTGAAATTTGGGAGAACGTTCACCTTGCTATCTTCGAGGCAGACAACCGCCCTGGCGACGGAAAGTCCTCTGTCCAGAAGCAACAATTGCTTGCTTTCCACGATACCCTCAATTTGCTGTATGTTCTTTGAGCCGACGGTTACCATTACACTGGAACGTGGAGGCACGGTCACGTGTTCGTCTAGAATGTGCAGCGCCGCTGGGAGAACACTATCGACGGATACGGCCTTCTCGGTCGAGAACTTCACGGACTGCGATTGCAGATCAATGACGGCACCGTTTTCAGACAAAGTCCATGACGAGTATGACGTCCCGAGAGCACTCGGCTAGCACTACGAACGTTGCCAGAAATGTTTGGCCTTGCATAGTTACCCGCGACGTTCATGTTCCCGTTGGCGTGATCAAATGGCCCCCTGCAGTACACATCTGTGGGTCGTCCCAAGCGGTTGTGACCTTTTTCAGTGCCGCCGCAAATTTTCCACTGAGCACAGAATAATCGGCGCCAGTATCCACCAGCGCGGTTACATCGGCGCCATCGACCTAAATCTTTAAGTCGGCTGTTGTTAGCGTCTTACTTTGGGGATGTCGAGGCATTCGGTCTCGGCTGCAGTGCGTCGAAGGAGTCCGGCATTGAGGAAAGGTGTCGTGGTTACTGAGGGGTACGTGAGGGCATCGGCTTGTGTTGAGGCACTTTGTCTTATGAGTCGTCGGTACGGTTCAGGCATTCGGCGTTGTGTGTGAACTGGAGCTGTCTTGCGGCGATGGAAGACCTTGCACATTTTGTCGTTGAGCAGCCGCACCTCCAGAGGCTGCTGCATCTAGCTTACCCTACGGGAACTCCGAGGCTGGTCTCGTCCTGGAGAACTGCAGCGACGAGGAGATGGTGATCGAGAGAAGCGACGCTGTGCTAAGCCCGATTGCGAGATGTAGTCCGCGATCTCCTGTGGTCGTTCTAAACACGTCGGACCAGTACAACCGACGGGGAATCCTCGAAGACCCATCTCCTTGTATGGGCAGCGGCGCCAAACATGTCCAGCCTCACCGCAATGGTAGCACAGCGGCTGATTGTCTGGTGCTCTCCAGATATCCGTTCTGCGTCGTCCTAGGCGCTGTTGAGAATTCGGCTGCAGAGGTTGACTCCGCATAGCGGCGGAGGCAGGTGCATCGTAACGTGAGTTCGGCTGGGACGGAATAAAACGACGGGTGACGGCGGCGTAGCTGAGATCAGGGTGCTGCGGCTGTACCGGGTCTGTGAGAGGTATTGGTGTGCTCGTGCTTAAAGCTTGTTGCACCTCCTCGCGAACAACATCAGCAAGTGTGGCAACCTGAGGCTGTACCTTAGCCGGAAAGAGCTTCGCCAGTTCTTCGCGCACAATGGATCGAATTATCTCAAGTAGAGATTCTGCCGAGTTCATCGTGCCTCCCTCCACAGTGGCCGTGTGCATCGATGCAGTTGGGCGGCCGTACTGTCGGGCCCTCATGTCAAGAGACTTCTCGATGGAGCTCGTCTCCTTTATGAAGTCAGTTACACTTACTGGAGGATTTCGAACCAGGCCGGCGAACCGCTGCTCCTTAACCCCATACATCGGGAAGCTTACCTTCCTCTCCTCCGACATGCTTGGGTCCGCACGTCGGAAGAGTCGCTTCATTTCTTCGACGTACACCGTCACACTCGCGTTAATAATAATAATAATTGGTTTTTGGGGAAAGGAAATGGCGCAGTATCTGTCTCATATATCGTTGGACACCTGAACCGCGCCGTAAGGGAAGGGATAAAGGAGGGAGTGAAAGAAGAAAGGAAGAAGAGGTGCCGTAGTGGAGGGCTCCGGAATAATTTCGACCACCTGGGGATCTTTAACGTGCACTGACATCGCACAGCACACGGACGCCTTAGCGTTTTTCCTCCATAAAAACGCAGCCGCCGCGGTCGGGTTCGAACCCGGGAACTCCGGATCAGTAGTCGAGCGTTGGGGAGCTGATGTCGGGCACGCAAAAGCAGGTCAGCCTTCTCCTTGCGTGATGTGCTGTCCATGAATACTTGGAGAAACTCGGATTTGAACGTATCCCACGTTCGAATGCCAGATTCGTTGTTGCTAAACCAGGTCTCCGCGTAGTCTTCGAGGGCGAAATAAACATGACGCATCTTGCAGTCAGCGCCCCAGCCATTGTAGATGGCCACCCGATCGTACACGTCCCGCCAGTCTTCGGCGTCCTCGTGGGGTTGGCCGTTGAAATGCGCTGGCTCACGCTGGTGGTGGAGCAGGACAGGTGGAACTGTAGCTGGGTTGGTATTCATTGTGGGAGCCCTTCCGGGTGGATTAGAAGGGAGTAGTCCAAATTCGGGAGATAGGCCTTGCAATCGGCGACTGGCCTGATGGACGGGCGTGTCTACTTTAGGTATTTCTCCGGGACTTGAAATGCGGCTTGAAGGGGGCGTACGGTACATGAACAGCGTACCCAAAACCTCCACCAGATGTCACGTGGGCGTTGGCGTAGAGTCAGCAACGGTGTTAAGCGACCGAGAGTCAGTAGTGGCGTAGCCCTGGACGAGAGCGCTTCCTCAGCACTTCGTTCTCTTCTCGATCGGCGCGTTCGTCTTCCCGAGCGCTGGCGTCAATATATCTTCAGCAGTGGAGTTGCGGCCGGCGCAAATGAAAGGGCAAGGGAGGACAGTGGGCAGCCGTAGCGAGAAAGGAAAGGGAGACCTATGAACAGTGTTTACAAAATACAAACGCTGAACAAGTTTGGGCTAATCGCGCGCGAGAGCTCCGGCACAGTTCGAAGTATAACGGGCGCGAGCGACCACTGCTCATATTTACATAGCATACGAATACCCTGTATATATACAAACTTGCGGGGACGTAGCGTCCCGTCTCGACCTAATCGTGCGTGCGACACATTGCACGAGCGGCCGGGGTGGAGCAGCCGGCCGCATATTGTGCGAAGTAGCCTATACCCAGAGTACCCACTTCACGCGTGCTCTACCTGGCGAAGAGCAAGCGGGGAGTCAAGCCCGCCTGCTCCATGAATGCACAGAGGCTAACCGTTGTTCTGTCACGGGGCGCAGGCTGCCGCGTGGCCACAGGGGCGCCCAGAAACTGTCCGAGATGATGTCCAGCGCCCAGTACGCCGTGAGCGTCTCGCGACATGGCTCTGCAAAAGCGGCACAGCGCACTAGCAGGTGCTCCAATTCCCTGATTGCACCGCAATTACTGAACACTTCGGCGAGTGAAAGCGCGTGGCGCACCCGTCTTTCCTCGGGCCACACGCCGGCGACGCGCATGAAAAGAATCATCGCGCTGGAGGCGCGACACTGAGAGGCCGGCGACGACAGAGACGCGCTCTCCTTGCGCCATGCGTGGGCCTGGGTGTGGTTTATTGAGGTGGTCCCCGTACGGACGCCCTCCGGGGCTAGAGAAACGTCGATAGAAGCGAGATATCGGCCTCCTCGTTGCCGGCGAAGCCGCGGGTACCGGGCGCCCACAGCGCAAAGATACTGCATTCGTGCTCTGTGAAAATTCAGTCGGAGTCTGCGTTTGTTGTGTACCCTTCTATTTGTTCCTATGCGCGTCACCCCTTGTTCATCATGATTGACCGGTTCGCCCAACAACTCTTAGCATTGGATAGACTGGGGAGTGAAAGACAATGGGTTCACAATTGGTCTAGGGTGGGGATTGGCGCATGAAATAAAATTTCTACCGCATTTCCTCCTGATCGATTTTATTGATCGTCCCTAAATGTTTTATTTGGCTTCGGTAGTATTTGACTGTTGCTAACTTTTCTTTGCAATAGAACTCCACTCAAAGCAAACAGCGTTTTGTTCAGCGCTTGAATACATTTCCTATTGCATAAGTAGTACTTAGCTTAAGAGATTCCTCTTTAATTAGTTTCCAGTAAATATCCTGTTTATTTGCTGACTTTCAAGCACAAAACGAGACACCAAAACTTGCTCGCTTTTTGTATAGAATTGGCCGTTCTCTGTCACGGTCTTGTTCGGAGTGGTCTCGTGGGCTCTGAGGAAGCTGTCCAGTCAGCAGAAACTCATGAAGAATTCAGTGACGTTGGAAGAGCGGCCTTCTCCCTCCCACTCCATCAGGGCAGGCGGGAAGCTCCAGTCGTCTGGCTGGCCGGCGTGCGGGACAGTTGCAAAGGGTGATGCGCTCCAGGAAAAGAACTGATGCTCGTACCAGGCGGGTCCGCACTGTGTCCACAGCTCATGGCGGGCCATCATGGTGGAGTTTGTCACCTGCGTTTGGGGCACAGATCTTTTAGCCGTAACAGCTGCGCTTCGAAACCCGCGTTTTCCTCGTGGTCACTTCGCGTAGCACAACGGACGGAGCGCGGCGGGATCGAACCCGCGTCTTTCAGGCCAGCAGCCGAGCGCCATAACCACTCTGCCAATGCGGCGGCTATTGCAAAAAAGAATACAAAGCACAAGAAGCGGGCCTCTCAAAGCCACCAATGGCTTGAAGGACTTGGCCCGGCAAAATCAGCGGACGAGTGTGCAATATTCGTTTCAGTATCAACGCATAACGAGGTAAATGCAGCAGTACTAACAATTAAGAAGCTTAACACAAACAAGGAGCAAATCGCGAGACAAGGATCAGTACCAATAAGATAAGATGTACATATTTACATCTTTCAGAGATGATGACCAATGCATATTAGAAGTAGTGACGGAACTGTGTTACAATGAACAAATAATGTTTTTCAATTCCTTTTTTGACGTAACCGAGAATGCCTCATTTGGCAAATCGTTCAGAATTTTCGGCACATAAACACAGCGTCTAGCTTCACCATATCTTGTTGATGAGCGCGGCACTACAAAGCGAACACTATTACGAAGGCTTCGGGGGGCAGTAGAGCATGTTTTAAAATCACTAAACCAAAAATGCCGTAGCACCACAGTTTGCACAAACAAAGACCAGAAACATGGTAAGCCAAGCGCCGAGATGATGTGATCTTTGAGTGTAGGCTATATTTCTTAGTATGTTAGTTAACAAAGAATCCACGCGGTTTTGCCATCGGGTGGGGCAAAAATCAAAGACGGTAATCCCATATCGAAGAGTGCTGTAGACCAAAGCATGTGCTATCGTTTTTTTTTTTTACTTGAAACGGTACGATAGATTTCATGTTGAAAAATAACCATGCAGCGCTCCAGAGCTTATCGCATCGACAGGAATGACAGTTGTGACTGTGTAGAAAAACTGGCGCGTCTATTGCGGTTAATTTTAAGGGGGATCTGAAGCAAACGAGCTGGGTTTTTGAGGCGTTAACCTTTAAATGATTATCAGCGAACCAAGTCCTTGTTTTGTGTATATTACATTGGAGATTCGAGATAGCCATGGCATCAGAAATATGTTTTGAGAGCAAAACAGTGTCGTCAGCGTATTGAAATATTAAACCTTTTGAAACAACACTAGATAAATCATTATTAAACATATTGAAAAGTAGAGGGGATAGTATGGAGCCCTGAGGAACTCCGGCCTTCAGTGGAAGTTTACGACTTGCGTTTTTGATTTCGTCTAAGACGGATTAATAATAATAATAATAATAATAATAATATTATTATTATTATTATTATTATTATTATTATTATTATTATTATTATTATTATTATTATTATTATTATTATTATTATTATTATTATTATTATACATGCCGCCCAGTAAGGACGCATGTGTGCTGTGCTCCCGCCCGTTTTTTGGTAATGTTGGGATTCAGGTAGCGTGACTGGGCCGGAGAAGAGGCGAGGACGATCGGAGGAAGAAAACACGGAAAACTTCATACAAGGACTATTTACATTATGTACAGGCACAGGCAACCGAGAGTGCTTCTCAGTAAAGAGAGCTTCTTAAGAGTCGGGAGTCTCTGATACCTCTCAAGAAGGGGGCTCTCCCTAGCATCAGTAGTACTAAGTGGTTGACAGCTAGGGAAGAGGAAAGGAAAGTGCACGGACCTTTGACTGATGTTAACGCACCACCACCACTGCCGGCGTGCAGATAGAGAGAAGGATAGGTAGAGTTTCAGAGCAATGAGAGAAAGGGGGAGTATAGAGATGCGGGAGACGCAGTCGTATCAGACAGTCAGTCAGCTGTCTAGGGCTAGCAATAGCCGTCCAGGCCCGTCTCCTCCAGGAAGGCGAGGAGAGACCGGAGCGCCTTGGAAGCGTTGGGACCGGTGGGGAAGATGAGGACACTGGCCGAGTCAGATGGAAGGCTCAGGTCCCGGTTTCAGGCAGCCAGCTTTGCCTGGTGGATGGCCAAGGCAGGGCAATCGAGGAGGAGGTGATCGGTGGTCTCCTCCGTATGGCCGCAGCAGGAGCAGTCCGCCGTGAGGGCCAAACCCTTGCGATGGAGCCTAGCCCCGGTCCAGGAGCATCCGATGCGGAGCTGGAGGAGGAGGGACCTCTGCCGTCTGGTGAGCCCTTTATCTGGCAGGCGTTGAGGGGGTGTCCCTTGGGCAACCCTGGGGTCGGTAGCTGCCGCTCCCTGACGGTTCTGGCAACTTCCAGGGGCACCATAGCAGTAGAGCAGGGGGTACAGCTTCCGTGGGCAGCCTTGGCCAGGGCATCTGCTTCCTCATTGCCTGGGACTCCGACGTGGCTGGGGATCCAGGCCAGGGAGAGTGAGCAGCCAAGGGAACAGATGCTGTCCAGTCTGGCGGCCAGCTTGCGTACGACGGGCAGCCGGCTCCGTGGCTCTTGCAGAAGCTGGAGGGCCACCCTGGAGTCGCTCAGAATGGCCGCAGACTGCAGTGCGGGGTGGGACTCCAAGATGTCGGCAGCCAGGTGGAGGGCCGCCAGCTCTGCTGTGGTCGAGCTGGCCACGAACGGAAGTCTGGCCTGCCGGCTTTCTCCCAACGAAGGTGCGGTGCAGGCAGCCGCAGCAGACGGGCAGGCACCCATGAGGACCAACCCGTCCGTGTATAGCTGCGTGCAGCCGGCCAGACCTCTTCCAGGATCGCTGCTGCTTCCTGCCGGAGGCGAACTGCAGGGGTGAGGCGCTTCGGCTTGGCGCCCCGTGGTGGCATGAGCACCCGGAACAGATGGCCCAGGTCCGGTCGTGGAGGGGGAGGAAGGTGCTCTGGCTGTCCACCCACCAGCTGCTCGAGCTCCTGGGCAACCTTCCCCATACGCGAATGAGGGTGGCCCAGGAGGCGCTCCAGGAGGGGACGTCCGTCCGGGGCGAGGTGCAGTCGCTCAGCATGGCGGAGCGCCGTCCGTTGGGCCTGCAGCATCATGGGCCACACGCCGGCCTCTGCAAGTGTGGCCCGGACCTGGGAGCCACGGGGAAGTCCCAGACACAGACGGACTGCAGCCCTCTGGGATAGCTCGACGGCCAGCTGCTGGTGGATGGTCATATGGACCAGCGGGAGGGCATACAGGAACTGAGCCCCTGCCGTGGCCTGGAAGAACCGGAGCCCCATTTGTGGGGTGACGCCGTTCCCCCAGCCAGGAGACTCCGGATGGCGCCACGGACCCTGGTTACCTGTCGGCAGAATGCCTTGACTGCTGGACGCCAGGTGAGGTGGCGGTCAATCAGGAGGCCCAGGTAGCGGCAGGAATGCCGCCATGGGAGCTCCCGTCCTGCGACGCTGAGGCAGGTCTTCCCCGGGCGTGCTCCTGGCCGGATGTTGAGCAGCATGGCCCTGACATCAAACCAGCAGGTCCTTAAATACTCTTCGTATTCCCCACATCCCTAGATGGGGAATACAGTTCGAAGAATGATGTCCAATCACACGATGGCACTGATGGTACCACCCACGGCAGGGCGGTCCTGATGTTTCTTCGCAGCTCGGTCGAGGGAAAGGGAAGAGGACCCGGTCACGTTGTCGTCCCCGCGGCTTCCAGGTGGCCGCGCACGTGCGTCCGGAGGGCAGCTGCATGACACAGGAATGCAGGCTGTGTCGAAAGAGCTTGGCTGGTGACCGGAACGCGGAGGCTCTGTCGCAGGTGCGGCACTCGGGCAATTGTTCAAATCCAACGTGACTGAAGGGGACCACAGTGATACCGCACTTCGTCCGGGCGAGGACCGGAACGAATATGCTTATGGTCGTTGCTGGCATTCCTGTTGAACGCTGTCGTCGCTATGGGGACGCTATCGTCGCTCGCTGCTTCCGGCATTCCTGTTCGAACACGTGGGGACGCTATTGTCGTCGTTCCCTCTGGCAGTCCTGCAGTCACGTCTCTTCGCCGGATTCCACAGCAGGAAGGAAGCGCGATCACAACAGTAAGCAGCAGTTTTTTTCGTTGTGCCGACTGCAACAAACGTGTACACGCGAAGTGTGTCACTTGGAGTGACGACGAGCTGCAGCTTTTGAAGTCCGGCTCGTGACCATTAATGTGCAATCTATGTTTGTCGTCTTGCGGCGGTGCTAAGCCTAGCGACGGTGGCGTGTCAGCGGCTGCATTCCTTTCTTCCATGGCCCACCAGCCCCATCACCCGACCGACCCGACCGGTTCCCTCACTTCCTCCCCGACGGGCGAACCTGACGGTGCGCTTGCCTCGCTTCGGGCTCTCCTCCTTGACGCACTTGAGGGAATCTCGTTTCTGAGCGACGAGGTCGCCCAGCTGCGGGAGGAGAATGAGCGCCTTCGTGGTGACAACTCGCGGACGCTCGCTCTCCAGGCCGAGGTCGTTGCCTCTCTGCGGGCTGATGCTCGCAGCCTACGCGAGGAGCTTGCGAGGCGCCCTGCTTCATCGCAGCGTGATCCGCCTTTCGTCGAGCCCCTGTCCGCGAGCAGTCCTTCCCGTATGTTCCAACCATCCAAGAGCTACTCTGCTGCCCTTCACTGTGGGATGGCACCCGTTGATTTGGCCACCTGCCCGACATCTGTATCTGTTCCCCCACTTAAAATTAACTCGCCTGAGGCGCAGAAGAAGCACCGTAGCCCAGCCATCACTGGCTCGTCGAGCTCATCCAGTCTGAACGTCGCCAGACCTTAGAAGCGCCCAAAGGCTATTTTCGTCTCGAAGCTGTGCCCTGAGACAAAATCGGCTGATCTGGTGAACCATCTGAAGTCCGTGAACGTCACCCCCCTTTCCTGCCGGCAGTTGAAAACGAAATATGACTCTTTCTCGTCCTTCTACCTCACAGTCAGCGCGGAATTTCACGATCAGCTTGTTGACCCTTCGATGTGGCCTACGTGCTGAATCTTCAAGGGTTTTCGTGGAAATCTCCTGGATGGTATGTTGCATCCTTCCGAGCTGACAGTTGATCGCAGTCAACCCTAACTTGGATATATATTACCAAAATGCCCGAGGTCTTCGGACTAAGGGACCTGTAATTTTTTCCAATGTATTAACCTCTTGTTATTCGGCTGTTGTAATTACTGAGACCTGGCTGTCTAGCGAAGTTAACTCAGGTGACTTCTTTCCTAATAACTATTCTGTTTTTTGAAGTGGCCGCCCTGAATCAGCTTCTAAACAAAAGGGAGGGGGAGTGCTCATTGCTATTGACAGTTCTGTGCAGTGCGTTCGGCGTTCCGACCTGGAAACCATCGAAGAATCTGTCTGGTTAAAGCTCACTTTAACTCGACATCAAAAACTTTTATTGGCAGCTTTCTACATTTCCCCTAATCTGCCTCCTCCTGCCTACGATGATGTACTACATTCTATCGAATATGGTATCACTTCTCATAGCAAGCACAAACTACTCATTTTAGGATATTTTAATACTCCAGGTATTAACTGGAATACCTTTGCATATTCTCACAACAATCATTATGTAGTTAGTAAGTGCAACCGGCTTTTAGATTTCACAGCTTTTAACACCTTGCAGCAACACAATTTAATTGAAAACTGTTGTGGTAATGTTCTTGATATTTGTTTATCTAATTTTGAAAATGTTCGAGTCTCGACATCTGACATCTCACTTACTCGCTGTGACAAATTTCATCCTCCAATTCTAATAACGGCTTCGGTTTCTGTCCCACCTTCTGCTAATTCAAATCGTGCGGGGAATTCCCCCCGTTTCGCTTACGCACTTGGCGACTATGTTGGTCTCTTCGGTTTTATCTCTTCTGTCGACTGGTCCGTTTTAAACGAAATCAGCGATGTTGACGAACAAGTCAGTCGCTTCACTGAAATAGTTCTCAATGGTATGCGCCAGTACATACCTCTGCACACTCCTACTCGCAGCAAGTTTCTGTTCTGGTTTTCCAAGGAACTTAGAACAGCGCTGAAACTTAAGGAGCGGGCCCACCATAAAGCGAAACGCCCTGGGCTGGATACATGGGCAGATGAATTTCGCCGCTTGCGTTCCCTTTGCAAGCGCCTGTGCTAGCGGGATCATGAGTGCTATCTTGAATATTTAGAGAATAGTGCCTCTAATCGTCCTACTGAATTCTGGCGATACGTTCGCAAGCGTTCGAATAAATCTGATAGTCATATTCGCTTAGTTGACTCTCATAGGAATGAAATTTGGAATGTCGCTGACGGCTTTGCTCAACACTTTTCCTCCGTGTACAAATCTCCACGTTGCGATTCCGTATGCCGTCCAGCTGGAGCACCTAATTCAGTTCTTCTTGACGAGAAGTTGGTAAGTGAGAGTCTTAAGTGTTTGAAACCATCTTTGTCCCCTGGATTTGATGGCATTCCAGCCGCCATAATAAAAGCCTTCAATAGTACCTTCGTCCCTGTTTTAACCACGATATTTAATAACTGTTTGAAAAATTCTGCCTTTCCCCGCGTGTGGAAAACGGCGCGTGTTTTCCCTGTTTTCAAATCGGGAAACAAATCTGATGTTTCGAACTACCGCCCCATTTCTCTTCTTTGTGCAACCTCTAAGCTTTTTGAATTAGCTTTGCACAAAGTACTTTCCTTCCACCTCAAACATGTAATCATGCGTAATCAGCATGGTTTCATAAAAGGTCGTTCTACTACAACTAACCTTGTGACTTTTATGACGTATACATCAGCTGAAGTCCTTCAGAGGAGTCCGGTAGACGCTGTGTACTGTGATTTGAGCAAAGCTTTCGACGTTGTTACTCACTCATTACTTCTTCAAAAGCTTCTGCTGTTTGAGATCGACGTTTCAATTGTAGCCCTCCTACGCAACTATCTTCTTGATCGGTCCTGCTTTGTCAGTGTAAATGGACAGACCTCATTTGTTTGCACTCCAACCAGCGGAGTTCCTCAGGGCTCGGTATTAGGCGCGCTTCTGTTCTGTTTTTATCAATGACGTTTCCTCCGTGGTCAAAAACTCCTCGTTTCTCCTTTATGCGGACGATATAAAAATGTGCACGGCAATACATACTCTTCATGATTGCTTGTCATTGCAGTCGGACATATCCGCCTTCTCTGATTGGTGCTTGAAGATTGGGTTCACTCTCAATTCATCTAAAACCAAGGTTGTCTCATTTACGCGTAAAACGCACAGTCTTCTCTACTTTTATTCGGTGAATGGTAGGCCGCTGCCCAGGGTTGATGAAATTAAAGACCTCGGCGTACTTTTCGACCGTAGCCTCAGCTTCTCCCCTCATACAAAACGCATTGCTCTACGAGCTATGCGTACACTCGGCTTCATCTGCAGGCTTTCGAGAGAGTTTCGAGCCCCACTTCCTTTCTTAAAGCTCTACCTCTCCATATGCTTGCCGCTTTTGGAATATGCGTCTGTTCTTTGGAGCGGTACCTGCCAGTCGAACTGTGAAAAAATCGACAGAGTTCAGCTAAAATTTTTACGCATATTTCAACATCGGTTTGCTTGCAAAACTTCCAGCTCTCGTCCCAGACGGAGTAACTCACTGCGGCTTCCTTCTCTTAGCTGCCGTCGCGTGAGGGCAGATATAATTTTCTTGTATAAACTTCTTCATGGTCACATTCTATGCCCTCAGCTCCTAGCGCGTATCCTTTTGCGTGTACCGCGAAAGAGCATAAGGGAATTCAGACCATTCCAAGTTTCTGCGCTCCTGCACTCCCTCTCCCCTCTGGACAGAATGCAAAAGTTGTTTAATTCTCTTTGTCCTCACCTCGATATATTCGAAAATTCTCTCCCTTCCTTTACATTGGATGTCCGTGACGTTCCACTTTGAGCACTCTTTTTCTCATACATAAATTCCCCTTTCATGCATTTTGTATTTGCTACACTTGTGCATTTTCATCGGTATTATATTGTTTTTTTTCTCCTTAATTGTTTATCACGTCTACTTGTTTTCATTAATATTATTTCTTTAATACTGTGTACTCACGCCTGACTGTCTGTAAAGCGTTCACTAATTACATTTCTTATTGTGTATGATTGTATTTCTAGCTTGTATTTCAGAGGTTTCATATTCGTTCATATTAGTATTGGCTTTATTCTTGTTTGTATTTTGCTATATGCTGTACTTGGCTGTTATCAGTCGTTCTTGTGTTCATTCTCTTTGTTTATTGTTTCATTAGTTATTTATATGTATGTTGCCTGTTCAAGCTGTTTTCATTTACCGCTGTTCTCGCTGTTTTCTTGTTTTCGCTTTTTTGCTTCATGCTTGCTGTCACGCCCAGTTTATATATCTTTTTTTTCTGTCGCCTTGACTGCTGCATAACCTCCCCTGAGTGTCTTCCTTCGTGGTGAAATAAATTTACATTTTGTGCGTGTGAATGGTGTACCAGCACCAAGACATTTGGGTTGTTCCTGGGCACCGAAAAATAAAGATTGATTATTATTATTATTATTATTATTATTATTATTATTATTATTATTATTATTATTATTATTATTATTATTATTATTATTATTATTATTATTAGTTTTTCGGGAAAGGAAAAGGCGCAATATCTTTGATATATCGGCGGACACCTGAACCGCGCCTAAGGGAAGGGATAAAGGATGGATTGAAAGAAGAAATGAAGAAAGAGGTGCCGTAGTGGAGGGATACGGAATAATTTTGACCACCTCGGGATATTTAACGTGCATTGACATCGCACAGCACACGGTCGCGTATTTATGGAGGAAAAACCAGTGCTGATTTCGTCAGCATCCCTGTTTTCGGCAGTGCTCTCTCTGTTTCTTTACCCTTTTTCTTAACCGATAATTGCTGATTTGCTCCCCTACTGCTGTCCAGATATTTGCTTGTCAATTTTCTAGTTCGCTTTCTCCATTTCGTGTCAACATTTTTTATATAGAGGTATCTGAAAACGCTCCTTGCCCACTGCTTTTCCTCCATCTTTCTCAATCGTTCCTCAAATGCTATCATACTGCTAGCTTCTCTGCTCTCGAACGCCGCCCATCCCATTACGCTCTGTACCCCCTGATTTAATGTATTGCCATGTTCTCCCAAAGGTAGCCTCCATACGCCGCGTTGTTTGATTTCTAACCTTGCTTGAACACCTGGTCTCATGCTCAGGACCGCATTGCCGAAAGTCAGGCTAGGAACCATTATCCTTTTCCAGACACCTCTTACCACTTGATACCTGTTGTAATTCAACAGTGCCCTATTTTTCATGACATCTGCATTCCTACTAGCTTTATTCGTTGCATATTTTTCATGCTCTGTCAGATACTCAGCACCTTTATTTATCCCCGCCCCAAGATACTTTTATTCTTCCACTACTTCTTAAGGTTAAGCAGCGCCACCTACTGGCAGATAGATCTGTGAGAACGGATGTGAGTACCATGTAAAGCATTCGCTTCTATTACTTGTATGGCGCCGTAGACTGGTCCTACTTTTAACCCAAAAAGTTTTCTAATATTTTTTTTTTTCACTTCCTAAATTAAGAGCACGCCACTCATTTATCATCTGGCTTTGGTGTGTTTCACTATTTCTGTTAGCATTCGAAATGCTTCTCAGCGAAAGTCACAGTGCAGAAATCTGTCACATGGGCAGCGAGAAAAGACCGCAAGATGAGGAGCTGCATCCTTGAGAGTAATAATAATAATAATAATTGGTTTTTGGTGGAAAGGAAATGGCGCAGTATCTGTCTCATATATCGTTGGACACCTGAACCGCGCCGTAAGGGAAGGGATAAAGGAGGGAGTGAAAGAAGAGAGGAACAAATAGGTCCGTAGTGGAGGGCTCCGGAATAATTTCGACCACCTGGGGATCTTTAACGTGCACTGACATCGCACAGCACACGGGCGCCTTAGCGTTTTTCCTCCATAAAAACGCAGCCGCCGCGGTCGGGTTCGAACCCGGGAACTCCGGATCAGTAGTCGAGCGCCCTAACCACTGAGCCACCGCGGCGGGGCTCCTTGAGAGAGCAGAAATGCGATTCGGTGTACCTTTGCGTCGGTGCCTCCATGCGGGCGCTGTCCCATCTCGAGGAACGGGTACCTGCCCACCGAAGGGTTGAGGTCGCTCCTAGCAGACAGAGCGTTCTCGGCGTTGTACTTGGGATTGCATGCGTCACACACAGCCAGCGGGTCGTGCTCGTAGTTGTTGTACCTGCGAGAGGAAAATATTTCGCTGGTGCGCTGTAGCCGCGAACGCCTGTACGGAAGCTACCATACATGCCTGCTTTTTATTTTTAGTGAGGGAGGGGGGGAAGCGGTGCCTAAATTAAGGATTCCACTAATAAAAAAAAGCAGTAGATGCAGCCATGTCTACTGGGTAAATTTAGAACCAGCATTAATAGCGAATAAAACGAATTAATTAATAAATCTCTTATTGCAAGGGGGGGATGGCGCTGTTAATAATAATAATTGGTTTTGGGGGAAAGGAAATGGCGCAGTATCTGTCTCATATATCGTTGGACAACTGAACCGCGCCGTAAGAGAAGGGATAAAGGAGGGAGTGAAAGAAAGGAAGAGAGAGGTGCCGTAGTGGAGGGCTCCGGAATAATTTCGACCACCTGGGGATCTTTAACGTGCACCGACATCGCACAGCACACGGGCGCCTTAGCGTTTTTCCTCCATAAAAACGCAGCCGCCGCGGTCGGGTTCGAACCCGGGAACTCCGGATCAGTAGTCGAGCGCCCTAACCACTGAGCCACCGCGGCGGGTTGCTGGAATTAGAAGGGTGGATGGGGGCGTTGGAGCCGAGACAGCTTCTAGTCGGTTGTTATTTTGATAGCCTTTAGAGCTGCGCGTGCAACAAAATGTAAAAAAAATGTATCAAATCTAATCTATCATAAACAATTTAATAGATCTGTCTTGCGTGCTAACTGATTCGTACAGAGAAAAGTGAAGACTGCTAGAATGCGGCCAGGGTCGGAGAAAAAGCCACGAATAATACACCACGGGGGCAGACCGCCAACTGTTTATAAATTGGGCGTTTGGGTTCCTTAATTATATATTCTGTGATTTAGCTACCATGATTAAACATTGGCAGCTTGCGCTTATCGTGTCGTAATTGTTCCTTGGCTTATTGTCCTCGTCCTATTCGCGCAGTCTTAGCTTTCCTATCAAAAGTGCGTGAGCCATTACAGGTGCCAATGACGACTTGTGAAGCTTCTACGACAGAAGCTTCTACAAGAAGCTACGAGAAGAGAAGCTTCTACGAAAGAACAAAGAACTGAGAGAACGGCTGTGTTTTCCCGTTAACGCGTTTGACCAGAGCAGCTGTTTCCATTTTTCATATTTGTGCTTCAGAGGACGCTTAGTACTGCTACCGCAAATGCATGCGGTCTTTGAGCATGTTGTGCATCATGTAGTGATTGTGAAGAGTATGTGCTCTGCAGTTCCTGTGCAGTTTTGCTGAGCCGAAATGTGGGGTGGTCCTCGTTGGAGACACAGGCAACGGCATTATTATCATGTGTTGGCTCGCGGAAAGTGCAATGATTCAGCCAAAGGCAAAATGTGTCAGGGGATAACATGGAGTTTACGAATATCGTTAACTACATGTAAGTGCAACTTGTATCGATTTGCTTTTCAAATGCTTTGCAGCGAAAGCACGTATAGGATAGGTTTAGCCATATAGCCCTGCATTCTACTACACAATCAACAGCAGCAGCCGTAGGACCTCTTGTTAATTAGTGAACTGATTAAACGTAACCAAATAGTTAAAATAAATTTCCACCACCTGCCAACCGTATGCGTTGATTGCCATCCGGAAAGAGGAAAATCGCTCCCTCCGCATTTAGGGGAGAGAGGAAAGAGAGAAAGGGTGGGAGGCGACGGGTGGCCTGGTCACTTGGGAGGTTCTGGTGAACGAAAACTCGGCGCCCGAAGTATGTCCTACCGAGAGTGTAGAAGATTGATAGCTTAGCAAACTTACGGCCTCGAGAGGAAGCGGGATTCGAACGCGCGGCGGCACGCAAGATCAAATTTCCTTGTCGCTGCTTTAGACCACTTGGCAATCACCGCAGCTTTTCCGTCCACGTGTTAAACTGCCAGCCTCTCGCACAGTGCTTTGGAAATCGTAGTCTTCATCCACGTCTATATTCCACGGCCAATTGCCGGGCTGAATGGGTAAATCAAAGCTCAGCTATCGCTGATTAACGCTCTAAGCCAGTAAGGTTATATCTACAATGTTCTTTTACATATTGTACAGTCGTCCACAGACCTGTCTTGAGCGCTCGAACTACGTGCCGTCTGCGCTCCGGAGCACGCAGAATGACGCCTAGCGGCAGATCCTGGTTCGACAGAGCCTGTGTCTTATGCAAAGACGATACTAAATGATGCGCAATCTCGAACCAGGATCTGCCGCTAGGCGTCATTCTGCGTGCTCCGGAGCGCAGACGGCACGTAGTTCGAGCGCTCAAGACAGGTCTGCGGACGACGGTACTCTTGTAGCAGCTCCTCGTCGCCGTGCACACGAAAATGTCGCAGTTCTCTTTCCTTTCGCGCGAAGATTTCTCTAAAAAAAGGTCGTTCGCAGCTGTAGCACTAAATGCGCAATCGTAACTTTTACGGCGGGTGGGATTCGACTTGCCCGTAATGCACCGGTCTTCTGTAGAAATCATCTGTAGGACTAGGGCCATCAGCTTCGTCGCACCACACCGTATTTTCCTGACCAGTTTTGGTTGTTATTGAGTACTTCCGTAGAAGATCATCCAAAGGGTGGCTTGTAACCTCGTAAGTTTTCTTGGTATATTTATATGTCGTTGGCTGATGACAAGAACAAAGACTTCTACAATTGGTTTTGTTTCCGAAAGTTTTTTTTTTTAACTAGCGAAAGACCACGAAGAGGTGGCGTGCCACGCTGTTCTGGCCAGCATTTGTTGTGATCCAATAGGTATCTTAAATTCTTTAGATTGAAACTATGGATACTTTAGTGCGCACTTTGTTATCTTTCTCGGTTTCAAGAGGCAATTCTTTGTTATATAATATTGTCAAACATAGCTATGGCAAATTTTTTTTCTGCTTTAGGGGTTGGTGTCTCAAGAAAGCAGTGCGCAAGAGTTGCCTTAATTTTACTCTGTTTTACACAGGCATGCGTGTTGAACCTAACAAAGTCATATCCATATATTATTTATTGAAAAGGAGACATGGTTGCGCAAAGTTGGGAAAACGCAGTGCAATGATAACTTATAACGACAATTTAAAAAATTTGAGATCTTTCTTTTAAACTTTGTCCACTATTCAGCTGTATACCAACGTTCATAAAGATCAAAGAGCGTGTTTCATAATGTTGACATGGAAGAATTTGCAGTAAGGAATGTTGCTGGGCTAGTTGGTTTAGCATTTTTTGAAGCTCGGAAAAAAACCTACCTTGGCGCAAATAAATTCACACAGACAAAACAAAAGAAACAAGAAGACAAAGCGCCTGTCCGTTGTCCTCTTGTCTCTTGTTTTTTCTATGTGAATTTATTTGCGCCAAGGTGGATTTTTTCCAAGCTTCAAAAAAGAATTTGCAGCCCCTCCACTGAGAGCCTTGCGCAAGGCTCGGCACAGCATGTAGGTCTGAGGAGGCTCCTTGTTCGCGGCTAGTGTAGAATGCGGGAAATAGCGGGAAAATAAATGAGTAGCGAAATGAGCAAAATATTCAAAACAATTTCCAATCCAGACGCAATATTTTGAACCGCAGCCTGAAAGAAAGCCGCTAAAAGCACATTATACGTATTTTGGCCGCCATGTAAGACGAAGGGTAAGGGACTTCCAAGTACAGGCTGCGAGGTTCTCGTGCTTTGGATGCATGGTTGACCTCTTAGTGCAGTATGCGTGACGGTGAGGCGTCATTGGCTCCTAATCACACTCCTGTGTCTTAGCGCTCGCGGACGCTTCCCATACGCCCCACGATCGCCTCAAAGTATGCGTTGGGCTCCGTCATCAACAAATCTCCCCACTGCTGCGCAGGTTTCGATTGGAGGTAGGGCCTGCAGGCGATATCGACATAACGAACTTGGAGCACGCTTCCCGCGGGACTTCAAGGCCGGCTACGACGTGGAAACGTGCTCCTGCGAAGCTTTCTTTTTGTCCGTGGTCGGCACCCGCCTTGTCTTTTCAAAAAGTGAGGGAAAGGATGGCTACGTTAAAAAATGATCCCAGTCCTCGTCGCTGCGCCAACAACACAGAACGTGCAGATTTTCCCTTGTTCTCTCTCACTTGGAGCCGAGCCTCCATGGCGATTGTTGACATTCACTTTCGTAGCATATTAGCTGAGACATTATGCTCTTGCAAATTACAAAGAAACCAAGTTTTCGCAGAGTGATCGACCTAGAAGTCACTGTTTTGAGGCAGCTTCTGAAATCTGACAGCCGTGTGAAATCTAGAGAGATGGACTACTTGCCCAGCCCGGGCATTCGGTACTTCTCTAGTGAGACATCTTTGCGGTAGACGGAGCTCTGTGGTGACATACCGGGTGTTCGAACGAACACTTCAGAAAATGTTCAAAAATAGGATTTTTGTCTAAAAATATAGATTTTGCAGCATAGTATTGCCAGTGATGGCGGACGCCAGAAAATTGGTGAATCGTCTCAACTGATAAGCATGCAGTATAACCAATTTTTAATAATTACCTTTGTAACTAGCTGAGTTAAGCAGCTCAGTTCAATTATATATTTGTAGCCTGCATTGCGAATAGCCATATCAGTTTTTATAATTTCGAGAACGCTATTACTGTCGCCGCTGAGGCTCGACAAAATTTGGCTGCATCGTGCGAAAATGCATTCGCTTTCGAAAGCATGCAGGCCAAGAAATCCTTCCAAAGCGCGTAACTAAACGAAAAAGCCAAATTTTGTCAGGCCACAGCACCAACGGCAATCGCCTTTTCGAAATTCTAAAAACTGATAAGGCTATGATTAACGACAGGTTGCTAATATTTATTTGCAACTAGGCGCTTAATTGAAGTAGTTAAAAGATAATTATCAAAATTAGTTAAAGCATAATACTTAAGACGATACACCGGTTTTCTGGTGTCCGCCAGTACTGCTATTACTATGCCACAAAAGCCATATCTTTACCCCGAAAACTCTATTTTTGAATAACATCTAAAGTGTTCGCTAAAACACCAGGTACTATGTCCCTTGAATAAGTAATTGGCGATATTAACCGAAGAGTTGCGACATGACATGTCTCTCCCTTGAGATTGCCAAGTTCGGTATACTTAACTTCCACTTCAATAACCAATGTTCCGGGAGTCGAATCCCGGTTGCATTTCAGTGCAAACGAAATGCCTAAAACGCCCCTTCGCTGTGCGATGTCAGTGCACGTAAACGAACTCCAGGCGGCCGAAATTAATCTCCGAGTCCTCCGCTAAGGCGTCCCTCAAATCTCTTGCGCAACTACGGGACACAATGCACCCTAATCACCGTGAGCCTGACTACGCCCACTGCAAGGCAAAGACCTCTCTCGTGCCTCTCTACTTAACTGTGTCGCTTGTCAGCTGCGGCTACCTTGTCGCCGCAAACTGCTTAATCTTATCCGCCCACATAACCTTCTGCCGCCTCCCGCTACGCTCGCCTTCTCTTGGAATCCACTCCGTTACCCTTAAGGACCAGCGGTTATCTCGCATTCGCATTACATGCCCTGCCCAAGCCCATTTCTTACCCTTGATTTTGACTAGGAGGTCATTAACACACGTTTGTTCTCTCACCCACTCTGCCTGCTTCCGGTCTCTTAACGCTAAACCTATAAGTTTTCTTTCCAAAGCTCACTGCGTTGTCCTTAATTCAAGCTGAACCCTTTTCGTTAGCCTCAACGTTTCTGCCCCATAGGTGAGTATTTTTAAAATAAACCTGTTGTATACTTTTCTCTTAAAAGATGTAGGTAAACTATCTTTCATAATCTCAGAAAACCTACCATATGCGTCCCACCCTACTCTTATTCTTATAGTTATTTCCCTCTCATGATTCGGATGAGCGGTCACTACCTGCCCTAAGTAGACACATTATAAGTTATCAAAGCCAATCGCACAGGCAATTCTGTCAAAACGCTTAGTTTGCTGCTGTCTACGTGATGTGCCAAGCCTTGAGCAAGGGTCTTATTGGAGGGTCTAAAACTGCAATAGTGGCAACACGTTCTGAAGATCAAAAATGGCTTTTTTTAATTCTCATTAAAAGTTTTGTTGTTCTGTGTTTTTCTGAAATTTCGGCTACCTTATCTGGCTATCCACAAGTCATATGAACATGACCTTGCTAACCTCAACAGGCATATGTGCGTAAAGCATGATTTGCGGTTATGACAGCTGTGGCACACTTTTTTCTTTTGGCACACAAAAAGTCGCCTGGGCTACGTTTGACAAAAGTTGCTGATGGTTGAACTTGGCTTACACCTGGTGTTTAAGCGAAAGCGCCGACGCGTTTCCGCTGCCTCCAACCGCCGCTTAGCAAACGCCGTTCCCGCTCCTCGTCGTTCTCTGCCGCATGCTTCCTTTTCTCGGCTTCACGTTGGCGCTTAAGCCTAGCGAGCCGCCTAGCGACTAGAGCGGGGTGTTCTCCCTCCTCATCCATTGCCAACTGTCACCAGGACACGGCGACCACGCGCTCATATAGGCGCCGCGCAACACGTGGCTGACTCGTGGCGTCACGCCGTGACGTCACACCAAGGCCACCCCAAGGTCCAGCTTTCACTCTGACCATGACTTGACCTTGAGATTGGGGTGGGCCAACATCAACCTTTGTCTGACCTCTAAGCCTATGGACCGCCTTAGTGTAGCACCCGGCTATTCACCATGGCTCTACTATGCTTTCACCTCTAACTCAGCAGGGTTTTCGATGGAAGACCGAGCTCCCGTAGTGAAACTTTCGCTTAAAATTTACTAAAAGACTGCCCTTTTGAAACGGACAAAAATAGAAAGGTGCAGACTAAAGTACCCCTAATTTCACTCGAATAACTTACGCACCTATTGTTAGTATATTTAAATTATTCAGAATCAAAGCAGGTCAAAACAGCAGAGACCCTCTATTTTAACCACAGGCAATAGCACATAAAACTATTGAATAAATTTTGGAGGTAGCTAGCCACACTATGGTTGTTCTTATGTGGAACCAACATACTGCATTTTTCATGACGTACTCCGAGCCCAGAACAGATAACTTATTGTGGCAAAGTATTAGACTGTTAAGTAGCGATCATTTGGTGCAACTTCGAGTTCATTGGGCCGCCATGACCACCGCTAATTGTTACTTGATTCAGCAGTTTAGTCAGCGTCTAGAGAATAAGTATCTGCTGTTCCAGCACTCCCATTTGGCGGCATTGCCCAGCAGCTTGTTCAGCAAATATCACGTTGAAAAGAATATGACTATATATATATATATATATATATATATATATATATATATATATATATATATATATATATATATATATATATATATATACATATATATTTATGAAGGGAGCCAACAGTCACCGAAACCAAGGTGCATAGGGGAACGTTAATTTTTTTTTAATGTGTTATGCTTATCAGTAGGATAATAATTCTTAGATTAATAAATTGTTTAAAGAAAATTACTTATAAAGCAGCAGAAAAAACAACCATGCCGCCGGTGGGATCCGAACCCACGACCTCCGAATATCGCGTCCGGTGCTCTTACCAACTGAGCTACGGCGACGGCTGTCCAATCTGCTGCTTTCGTGGGTATTTACGTTTTCCGTGTAAGCGAACCTTGAGAGTGTTCACCACCGCCACCCTCATCCATAGCGGTGGACGTAGCATGTCCTGTAATACCGCAAGTGTGACGTAGAACGTAATCTAACGGCGAGGGCGGAAACTGTGTGAGAGCCCTCTTATGCTACCTATGGCATCAAGACTGCCAGAACCGAGACACCCGTTAAGCTATTAGCAGACAAGGCAAATGAAGTGAGGGGCTCGTTTGACAAACATATTAAGGAAGACAACAGTCACCGAAACCAAGTTGCATAGGGGAATGTTTCTATTTTTTTTAAATATCTAGTGCCAATCAATTAATTTTTTAAAGAAAATTACTTATAAAGCAGCAGAAAAAACAACCATGCCGCCGGTGGGATCCGAACCCACGACCTCCGAATATCGCGTCCGGTGCTCTTACCAACTGAGCTACGGCGACGGCTGTCCAATCTGCTGTTTTCGTGGGTATTTACGTTTTGCGTGTAAGCGAACCTTGAGAGTGTCCACCAGCGCCACCCTCGTCCATAGCGGTGGACGTAGCACGTCCTGTGATGCCGCAAGTGTGACGTAGAACGTAATCTAACGACGAGGGCGGAAACAGTGCGAGAGCCCTCTTATGCTACCTATGGCATCAAGACTTCCAGAACCGTGACCACCGTTAAGCTATTTGCAGACAAGGCAATTGAAGTGAGGGGCTCGTTTATTTATTTGAAATACTGCCAGTCTCTAGCTGAGACCTTAGCAGGTGGGCATAACACGTATCACAGCAGAGGATAACATTTCTAAAAGCGGCTGTGCGAAAGACAGCTATAAATTAGACAGTTCATATCACAAAAAAAAAAACTCAAAATAAGTTGACATATTTGCTCAAGTAACTGAAGAAAAAAACATGCTCGCTCGAAAACATGAGCAGTAACATGGGCACAACAAACATGAACATCAACATGGGCACAACACGTCGTGTACTCCATAAAATAGACAAAAATGCAGAAAAAATCTTTCTAACCACTCCTCTAGTTTTAAAACACGGCTTCTAGTTCGGTACAAAAATTTGAAAATAAATCGGCGTTAGTTATGGATTCGTCTAGACGGTTCCATTCTCTTGTTACAAGCGGGAAGAAAGAATTTTTGAAGGTGTCACTGTGATAAGGATATTCAGTTAGCGTATACGCGTGCTGGTTTCTTAATGCACGTTTTAGTGACAGTGAAATGTACTTTGATGAATCGATCTTAAAATTATTATTAAGGAGCTGATAAAGAAATTTTAGTCGCGCGCGCTTTGCCCTTGTTGACAGCGTTTCAAGCCTGGAGATTTCAGCTAGTTGTGTTCGTGAGTCGTTTTTTTTGTACCTGTTGTGAATAAACCTCACTGCTTTACGTTGAATTCTTTCAAGTCGCGAAATATTGGTTACAGACTGAGGAAACCAAACAGTGTTAGCATATTCTAGTACAGGCCTAACAAACGTTTTATAAGCTAAAAGTTTAGTTTGTGTTGGCGCAAGACGGATACACCTTTTAAGAAAGAACAGTTTTCGTAATGCAGTTGAAGTAATGTTGTCAATGTGTTTGCCCCATCTAAGATCGTTAGTTAATGTAACTCCTAAGTATTTGTGTTCATTGACGAAGGCCAGTGGAGTACCATTGATTTTGTACAAGAAATTTGATGGTTGCTTTTTTCTAGTTACTGCAATTTCTACAGATTTCACTTTGTTAATTGACATTTGCCAATCACTACACCAGTCCGAAAGTTTTTGCAATGATCTGTTAAGTATGGCATGATCTTGATGGCTTCTGATTTCTCTGTAAATTATGCAATCGTCTGCAAAGAGTTTGATGTTACAGGTAATGTCGGTGGTAATGTCATTAATAAATATAAGAAACAGCAGTGGCCCAAGGACAGACCCTTGAGGAACTCCGGATGTGACTGGTACCGTTTCAGATTGAATGTTATTATACAAAACGAGTTGGGAACTTTGCCACAAGAAATCTTCAATCCAAGCCAAAAGTTCCCCATCACCGATGTAACCCCGTAGTTTTACGATTAGTTTGGAATGGCATACGCGGTCGAAGGCTTTAGCAAAGTCTAGTAATATGATGTCAGTTTGGCTGTTCTTGTCAATACTTAAAGCTAGGTCATGCACAACTTCTGTTAATTGAGTAACTGTTGATAAGCCGCGGCGAAATCCATGCTGATGAGGCGACAATAGGTTATTGCACTCTAGAAACTCTGTTAGGTGCTTTGAAATTATATGTTCTAGTATTTTACATGCGGTACTAGTGAGTGATATCGGCCTGAAGTTGGAAACCAAATAAGTATTGCCTGATTAATGGATCGGCAATACCTTGGCGATTTTCCAGTCGTCTGGTAGTCTGCAAGTGGCAAGGGATTTACGGTAGATTAGACCTAGGTACCTGCTGCAGGGTTCGGCATATCGTTTTAAAAAGGCGTTTGGAATTTCATCTGGGCCACTTGCTTTTTTACTGTCCAGACCGAGCAGAAGATTGAAAACACCAGCGTCGGTAATGCTAAGGGGACCAATTTCCGAACCACTGCATAATTCTGCTCTGGGTATAACACAGTTATCTACAGTAAACACTGAACGAAAGTAATCATTATGTCAGTGCACGTTAAAGATGGTGGTGGTGGTAGTGGTTTTATTTAAAAAATAATAATAATAATAATAGTAAAAAGGAAGGAAAAGATTTTTGCTAGCCCCGGCATCTGCCATCGATACTGAAGCACCTGAGCTGGGGCAGCGGAAATAAAGGACAGCAGGCAGAATGGAGAAATGAAATTAAAGAGGTGAGGGGACAGATCCAGGTGGTCGAAATTATTCCGGAGCCCTCCACTACGGCACCTATTCTTCCTTTCTTCTTTCACTCCCTCCTTTATCCCTTCCCTTACGGCGCGGTTCAGGTGTCCAAAGATATATGAGACAGATACTGCGGCATTTCCTTTCCCCAAAAAACCAATTATTATTATTAAGTAATCATTATAAGCATTTGCTTTTTTAATCTTTTCTTCAACTGGCAAGTGTGAAGTATTATTTCTGTTGGTGCTAAAATGTTTCCAGAACCGTCGCGGATTTTTCGTGAGGAAATTAGGAAGTGTAACCTGAAAGTAGCGTTGTTTGGATATTTTTGCTTTTTGCTTAAAGTCTGAAGTAGCATGCGTCAGTTTACTTGTTTCAAGTGCGGTTACTCCTTGGGATTTCATGTTCTGCCTGAGCCGTTTAACTCGTCGTTTTGCATGAAGAACCTCACGTGTAATCCAAGGATTTTTTGTTCGAGGGCGTTTTGTTAACAGCGGTACAAAATGAGTGACCTACAGTGTTCTTAAACTTAAGCCAGAGAGCATTGATATCTGTATCTGTATTGCATGAAAGTGCGGAAAAGGAATGAAATTCATGTTCGAGATAAGTGAGTATGCTAGCATCGTCAGCTTTGTCAAAATTACGCACCGTTGTTAATTCAGTTCGAGGCGTGATAATGATCCCCAGCGGTAGTACGCATATGGGAATATCATGGTCAGACATCCCTTTGATGATGTCAGTCTGGGACTGGTCTAGGGGAAATTATCGCTGAGAAATATAAGATCAAGTATTGTTTCCGTTGTATCTTGCGTCCGTGTTGCACATGATACAGTTTGGCGAAGGTTAAAGTTCAACATTAAATCGACGATCGCATAAGTTGCAGGGGATGAGAGGTGCATATTTGTCCAATCCATCTCAGGTAGATTAAAATCACCCATGAGTATAACTCGAGTATTGGGATTGCGAATGTGACGTTGCATGAACTCTTGAATTATTTTTATTCTCTCGTGCCCTGAAGAAGGGCTACGATAAACACAACCTATGACAATATGAGCACCATGGGCTTCTAGCTTACAAAATATGGCCTCGGCTTATTCTACATCTGGGAGGATGACAAAGGAAAAGTGTTGTTTTATTAGTAGCGCTACGCCTCCGCCACGTGTCTGGCGATCTTTACGTATTACTGAATAGTTTGGAGGGGTGATTTCGTCATTCGAAATGTTTGCCGTCAGCCACGTTTCGGTGATGCCTACTATATCGGTATCGTGCTCTAGTAGTAAGTACTCAAGGTGATCAGTTTTGTTGAGGATACTTCGGGCATTTATGTTTAGTATTGTTAAGTCCTTGATTGCACCCTGCGTCGGGTGTTCTGCGACGGCGGCCGGCTTAGATCGTAGTTTTTTTCTAATGGAACTATGTCATTTCTTTCGTCATCCCATACAAATATGCGGCTGTTGATGTAAAGTTTATCAAATGCCATTGAAACCTTCTCACGTTTGTCACGGTGTGGCTTAGCCTTTTCCCACAACTTCTTGCGCAGTTCTCGTATTTTTGGTGAAAAATCTTCGCCAATCAAGTATTCCGTTTCCTTTAGCTTGTGACAGTTTTTCAGTATTGTGGATTTCTGTTTTGTATCAAGAAGTTTAAAAATGACCGGCCGTGTTTTATCGGGTCCTGGTCTTCCTAAACGATGTATTCGTTCAATAGCAACCGGGTCTAGCTCTAGGGTGTCTTGTATTATTTCTTTGTTGACAGTGCTTTCAAGAGAATCATTGGTTTCACTATCATTTTCAGGTAAGCCGTATATGATCAGGTTTGATCGTCTACTGCGGTTATCCAGGTCATCAATTTTCTTTTCTAGTTTTTGATTACAAAGTCCATATTGGCTAGCTGCTGATGGAAGGAGGCAACAGAATTCTCAAGTCGGGTAAGTGCATCTGGTTTTTTTTCTATATCGTCCAGCTTGTTTTCCTTTATGTCCTTAATGTCTGAAGCTATTTCCTTAAGTTGCTTGGTTATTTGAGCCATATCCGGACCCGGGTTTGTTTCTATATCTCCTCCGAGCAGCAGTAGCTTTCGCAAACATGACGTCATGCAAAACACAAAGCTCAGTAGCCGCGGGCACGGCAGCACTATCAAACATGGGTCACTTGAACAAAAACATTTTCCGTAGTGTTTCCTCACCTGCACGATGAAAGAAAACGGATTCTGAGCGAACCGCATCCCCGCAGTGCCGCCGAGCCCAATGCCAGCTGAGCGTTCGTCGGTGCTATATATTGGCCAGTCCAGCAGTGGCGTTCTCGTCAGCTCAGGCGCAGTAGACACTGCGCAGCTTGTCTCCGATAGTCGGGCCAGGTGGTATGCCGTTGTAGCCGAGGGAAGTTGATGACGCGGCACATGGAAATCTGTGTCGAAGACCCATCGTGTGATCCGGTTTGCGTTGGTCTGTCCTGTGCTCCCAGCCGAGGCATGAAGCAGCAGGCCAACGAAGAACTGCACGATGAAAGAAAACGAATTCTGAGCGAACCGCATCCCCGCAGTGCCGCCGAGCCCAATGCCAGCTGAGCGTTCGTCGGTGCTATATATTGGCCAGTCCAGCAGTGGCGTTCTCGTCAGCTCAGGCGCAGTAGACACTGCGCAGCTTGTCTCCGATAGGTGGGCCAGGTAGTATGCCGTTGTAGCCGAGGGAAGTCGATGACGCGGCACATGGAAATCTGTGTCGAAGACCCATCGTGTGATCCGGTTTGCGTTGGTCTGTCCTGTGCTCCCAGCCGAGGCATGAAGCAGCAGGCTAACGAAGAACTGCACGATGAAAGAAAACGAATTCTGAGCGAACCGCATCCCCGCAGTGCCGCCGAGCCCAATGCCAGCTGAGCGTTCGTCGGTGCTATATATTGGCCAGTCCAGCAGTGGCGTTCTCGTCAGCTCAGGCGCAGTAGACACTGCGCAGCTTGTCTCCGATAGTCGGGCCAGGTGGTATGCCGTTGTAGCCGAGGGAAGTTGATGACGCGGCACATGGAAATCTGTGTCGAAGACCCATCGTGTGATCCGGTTTGCGTTGGTCTGTCCTGTGCTCCCAGCCGAGGCATGAAGCAGCAGGCCAACGAAGAACTGCACGATGAAAGAAAACGGATTCTGAGCGAACCGCATCCCCGCAGTGCCGCCGAGCCCAATGCCAGCTGAGCGTTCGTCGGTGCTATATATTGGCCAGTCCAGCGGTGGCGTTCTCGTCAGCTCAGGCGCAGTAGACACTGCGCAGCTTGTCTCCGATAGGTGGGCCAGGTGGTATGCCGTTGTAGCCGAGGGAAGTCGATGACGCGGCACATGGAAATCTGTGTCGAAGACCCATCGTGTCATCCGGTTTGCGTTGGTCTGTCCTGTGCTCCCAGCCGAGGCATGAAGCAGCAGGCCAACGAAGAACTGCACGATGAAAGAAAACGAATTCTGAGCGAACCGCATCCCCGCAGTGCCGCCGTGCCCAATGCCAGCTGAGCGTTCGTCGGTGCTATATATTGGCCAGTCCAGCGGTGGCGTTCTCGTCAGCTCAGGCGCAGTAGACACTGCGCAGCTTGTCTCCGATAGGTGGGCCAGGTGGTATGCCGTTGTAGCCGAGGGAAGTCGATGACGCGGCACATGGAAATCTGTGTCGAAGACCCATCGTGTCATCCGGTTTGCGTTGGTCTGTCCTGTGCTCCCAGCCGAGGCATGAAGCAGCAGGCCAACGAAGAACTGCACGATGAAAGAAAACGGATTCTGAGCGAACCGCATCCCCGCAGTGCCGCCGAGCCCAATGCCAGCTGAGCGTTCGTCGGTGCTATATATTGGCCAGTCCAGCGGTGGCGTTCTCGTCAGCTCAGGCGCAGTAGACACTGCGCAGCTTGTCTCCGATAGGTGGGCCAGGTGGTATGCCGTTGTAGCCGAGGGAAGTCGATGACGCGGCACATGGAAATCTGTGTCGAAGACCCATCGTGTCATCCGGTTTGCGTTGGTCTGTCCTGTGCTCCCAGCCGAGGCATGAAGCAGCAGGCCAACGAAGAACTGCACGATGAAAGAAAACGAATTCTGAGCGAACCGCATCCCCGCAGTGCCGCCGTGCCCAATGCCAGCTGAGCGTTCGTCGGTGCTATATATTGGCCAGTCCAGCGGTGGCGTTCTCGTCAGCTCAGGCGCAGTAGACACTGCGCAGCTTGTCTCCGATAGGTGGGCCAGGTGGTATGCCGTTGTAGCCGAGGGAAGTCGATGACGCGGCACATGGAAATCTGTGTCGAAGACCCATCGTGTCATCCGGTTTGCGTTGGTCTGTCCTGTGCTCCCAGCTGAGGCATGAAGCAGCAGGCCAACGAAGAACTGCACGATGAAAGAAAACGGATTCTGAGCGAACCGCATCCCCGCAGTGCCGCCGAGCCCAATGCCAGCTGAGCGTTCGTCGGTGCTATATATTGGCCAGTCCAGCGGTGGCGTTCTCGTCAGCTCAGGCGCAGTAGACACTGCGCAGCTTGTCTCCGATAGGTGGGCCAGGTGGTATGCCGTTGTAGCCGAGGGAAGTCGATGACGCGGCACATGGAAATCTGTGTCGAAGACCCATCGTGTGATCCGGTTTGCGTTGGTCTGTCCTGTGCTGCCAGCCGAGGCATGAAGCAGCAGGCCAACGAAGAACTGCACGATGAAAGAAAACGGATTCTGAGCGAACCGCATCCCCGCAGTGCCGCCGTGCCCAATCATACATACTAAGGAAAACAACAGTACATATTAAGGAAAACGACAGTCACCGAAACCAAGGTGCATAGGGGAATGTTTCTATTTTTTAAAATATCTAGTGCCAATCAATAAGGTTTTTTTTTTAAATTACTTTAAAGCAGCAGAAAAAACAACCACGCCGCCGGTGGGATCCGAATCCACTACCTCCGAATATCGCGTCCGGTGCTCCTACCAACTGAGCTACGACGACGGCTGTCCAATCTGCTGCTTTCGTGGGTATTTATGTTTTGCGTGTAAGCGAACCTTGAGAGTGTTCACCAGCGCCACCCTCGTCCATAGCGGTGGATGTAGCACGACCTGTAATACCGCAAGTGTGACGTAGAACGTAATGTAACGGCGTGGGCGAAAACTGTGCGAGAGCCTTCTTATGCTACCTATGGCATCAAGATTGCCAGAACCGAGACCCCGGTTAAGCTATTAGCAGACAAGGCAAATGAAGTGAGGGGCTCGTTTGACAAACATATTAAGGATGACAACAGTCACCGAAACCAAGGTGCATAGGGGAATGTTTCTATTTTTTTATTTATCTAGTGCCAATGAATTAGTTTTTTAAAGAAAATTACTTATAAAGCAGCAGAAAAAGAACCATGCCGCCGGTGGGATCCGAACCCACAACCTCCGAATATCGCGTCCGGTGCTCTTACCAACTGAGCTACGGCGACGACTGTCCAATCTGCTGTTTTTTCTACTGCTTTAAAAGTAATGTTTTTTTTAAACTAATTGATCGGAACTAGATATTTAAAAAAAATAGAAACATTCCCCTATGCACCTTGGTTTCGGTGACTGTTGTCTTCCTTAATATGTTTGTCAAACAAGCCCCTCACTTCATTTGCCTTGTCTGCTAATAGCTTAACGGGGATCTCGGTTCTGGCAGTCTTGATGCCATAGGTAGCATAAGAGGGCTCTCGCACAGTTTCCGCCCTCGCCGTTAGATTACGTTCTACGTCACACTTTCGGTATTACAGGACGTGCTACGTCCACCGCTATGGACGAGGGTGGCGCTGGTGGACACTCTCAAGGTTCGCTTACACGCAAAACGTAAATACCCACGAAAACAGCAGATTGGACAGCCGTCGCCGGAGCTCAGTTGGTAAGAGCACCGGATTCTATATTCGGAGGTCGTGGGTTCGAATCCCACCGGCGGCATAGTTGTTTTTCTACTGCTTTATAAGTAATTTTCTTTAAAAAAAGTAATTGATTGGCACTAGATATATAAAAAAATAGAAACATTACCCTATGACCTTGGTTTCGGTGACTGTTGTCTTCCTTGATATGTTTGTCAAACGAGCCCCTCACTTCATTTGCCTTGTCTGCTAATAGCTTAACGGGGGTCTCGGTTCTAGCAGTCTTGATGCCATAGGTAGCATAAGAGGGCTCTCGCACAGTTTCCGCCCTCGCCGTTAGATTACGTTCTACGCCACACTTGCGGTATTACAGGACGTGCTACGTCCACCGCTATGGACGAGGGTGGCGCTGGTGAACACTCTCAAGGTTCGCTTACACGCAAAACGTAAATACCCACGAAAGCAGCAGATTGTACAGCCGTCGCCGTAGCTCAGTTGGTAAGAGCACCGGACGCGATATTCGGAGGTCGTGGGTTGGGATCCCACCGGCGGCATGGTTGTTTTTTCTGCTGCTTTATAAGTAATTTTCTTTAAAAAACTAATTGATTGGCACTAGATATTTAAAAAAATAGAAACATTCACCTATGCACCTTGGTTTCGGTGACTGTTGCCTTCCTTTTTATTTTTGTCAAACGAGCCCCTCACTTCATTTGCCTTGGTTGCTAATAGCTTAACGGGGGTCTCGGTTGTGGCAGTCTTGATGCCATAGGTATTATAAGAGGGCTCTCGCACAGTTTCCGCCCTCGCCGTTAGATTACGTTCTACGTCACACTTGCGGTATTACAGGACGTGCTACCTCCACCGCTATGGACGAGGGTGGCGCTGGTGAACACTCTCAAGGTTCGCTTACACGCAAAACGTAAATATCCACGAAAGCATTAGTTTGGATTGCCGTCGCCGTAGCTCAGTTGGTAAGAGCACCGGACGCGATATTCGGAGGTCGTGGGTTCGGATCCCACCGGCGGCATGGTTGTTTTTTCTGTTGCTTTATAAGTAATTTTCTTTAAAAAGCTAATTGATTGGCACTAGATATTTAAAAAAAAATAGAAACGTTCTCCTATGCACCTTGGTTTCGGTGACTGTCTTCCTTAATATATATATATATATATATATATATATATATTCGGAAGTCGTGGGTGCGGATCCCACCAGCGGCATGGTTGTTTTTTCTGCTGCTTTATAAGTAATTTTCATTAAGCGATAGATTACTCGAAGTATTAATATTATCCCACTGATCAGCAGTACCCATTAAAAAAAAAAATTAAACATTCCCCTATGCGCCTTGGTTTCGGTGACTGTTGGCACCCTTCATAGATCAAACGAGCCCCTCATATACTTAACTTTGTCTGCTAATATATATATATATCTATATATATACACAGCTTCCGCCCACGCCGTTAGACGATGTTCCACGTCACACTCTCGCGGTATTACAGGACGTGCTATGTCCACTGCTATGGTAAACACTCTCAAGGTTCTCTCACACGTAATAAACATAATTACCCACGAGAGCAGCAGATTGGACAGCCGTCACCGTAGCTCAGACGAAGAGCGCCGGACGCGATATTCGGAGGTCATGGGTTCGGATCCCACCGGCGGCATGGTTGTTTTTTCTGCTGCTTTATAAGTAATTTTCTTTAAACCAGCTGATTGGCACTACAAATAAAAAAAAACAAATCAGAAACATTCCCTTATGTACCTGGGTTTCGGTCACTGTTGGCTTCCTTGATATATATATATATATATATATATATATATATATATATATATATATATATATATATATATATATATATATATATATATATATATATATATATATATATATATATATATATAAATATGACATGAGCGAAGCCGATGCAGGCATTCACCGTGATTGATTGTCGTCTCTCACCTCCACAATTATTTCCTTTTCCACCTTTCCATATGAGATCATTTGAACCTGAGAATGGCACGTTTGGTATATTTTGTTTCAGCTTTCGCGGCTGGTAAAATGCGGCGTATTTCAGTGCGACCTTTCAGACCAAGCATTTGGCTGTGGCAGCCCAGTCTATTTATTGTAGTACGCAGCATGGTCTCCTGTAATATATTTTTTTCATCAGCTGGCAACTGGAGCTACATATTTTTCGCATTTAGTCAGAAATGCACTGCAAACAAGAACGTGGCTGCGGATGGCACAGGACAGGTTTAATTTTATATGTGTGGGAAAGGCCTTTCTGTTGCAGTGCGCGTAGTCAGGCGGATGATGATGACGACTCACTGAAACAATCTAAGTAGCACCACCGCTAGATCTGCTGATCTGACATCATTAAACGCCTCGGCATAGTTGAAGGTGACCTCGACGTCAAAGCACGCATTGGTAGAAAGTAAATTGGCTTAGAAATGTTTTTACTTTATGCTCTAAGATTCCCTCGCCTACTCTAAGTGAAGGATCGACTTTACAGGTTCAGCTTGAAACTAGAAAATTACATCGAAGTGTTTTGTTTTGACCCGTTTTCTGGGTGGCGCGTCTGCCTGTTACCCCTACCCATGGGTAAATATCGCTTGCGCCCGCTTGTAAACACGCATATATGATAAGTTATTAAAATTATATCAGCTTAGACACGACGTTTCATAATTTTGCGTTACCTTCTTAGATACAATTGCAAGCTTTAAACGAAGAATCGACCTTGTAAGTGGCATATGAAATAAGAAAATTTTGAAATATTTTGTTTACTTGTGTTTCTAAGGGCCCCGATGCAAGCCAGTACCCAGAAGGGCAACATCAATGGTTTCTTGGACTCAGGGCTCATAAAGTCACGTGTATATATTTTGTGGTCATCATATCACTCGATGATTAAAAGTTCTCTGTGACGCTGATTGCGCGTTGACGGCGTCAAAAATTGACGTCAGAAAATTCCTTCACGCTGCGTTTATAACGTTTATAAGAGCAAATATTGCTGTAGCTACCTTGTGCTTAGAGCTTGGAAATCGGCGATAATTTTGTTCACCCCTCACTAAAAAATCTCTGTACTGGAAATTTCTGCTTGCAGTTGGCTTTGCATGTTCAAACAAGCCTCATGAAGTTAAATTTATGGGCACGAAAAATTAATAACACATGGATACCCGTGGGCATATTCACTCGTGATGATGGAATAGCGCAACGGCAGGCAGTTGGTGTTGGCAAATTTTACTGGGCAAGGCAATAATGCTCTGCAAACCTGATAAGGTTGAGGACTCCATCAACGTCCTGGGGCTCCTTGTGAGCCCTCTTGAACATGAGTGCCCGCGGACACCTGTCGTAGGTGAACCAGTCGCCGTGCTGCTCCACGAGCCCAGGCAGGCCACTCGCGTTGAAGATGGCTGGAAAGAAGCTGCGCAGACCAGCGTCAAAATAAAATCACAGGGCGTGAAACGAAAGCAGGTCGACTGACGAGACCACGAGGGACACGCGTAATGTTCAACCAAAGTTTTACTCCACTAACTGGAGAATATCTGGCCCTCTTATGAATGCAAGGGGAGCACAGGGATAAAGAAACATAAGAGACGTTGACAGCAACGCAAAACGAAATCGTGCCCACCTGTGGTAGAGATGGAAAGTTGGAACTCTGCCAAGAGTGTGGCTGCATGCTCCTCGCTAAATGTAGCGTGAAATGTTTATGACAGCGATGAGCTCACAAAATAAATGGGGGTCGCTTCCAGAATTGCGGGTTGTGGATGCGTCAGCGTGCCGTTTAACACTAAACAAATTCAATTCTCGAAATGGGCAAGATGTCTGCTGCTCAAATGACCCGTAGCTTCAATGCGATAGCACTAAAAGCCTCATCATGAAAAGGATGTGTCGCCGGTCTCCTTTGGATGGAAGAAAGTGACGTCACCCAACTGGAAATAAGATGGCTTCCGGTTAAGGTATCAATTGTTTTTAATGCTGTCGCATTGCCAATACAATTTCAACTCCCTTTGAATTTTTTGTCTTCGATGTTCGTCTGATTCTCCGTTATCCCTTTTGCCAGGCCGTACAGTATCGGAGAGTATGGCGTGCACACAGCAGCAAGCTTGATCACAGCTAACAGCACCCTTCATTCGATGAGACAGGGGAGCAGAACATACTGTATAATCACTGCACAACTGCGACTCGATCACCTCATTTTTCTGACAAGCGTTTACACGATTTCCAAGCGAGGCTTCCAAGCAGCAACCCGCCTCCGGCAGTTTAACGCGATAGCGTTAGCGTTGACCACTTGACGCATAGCGTACGAGTATTACACGTATAGAAACGATGCGCTTTCCCTGTCCCATGTAATCGTCGACCGTGAGGACGGTAGCCTTGCTTGTTTGGTATCACAATGTGCACTGTCTTGAAGCCATTTCCGCGGTAACTTAACCTTCCGGAGGATTTCTTTACTGGTTTCCTTTTCAAATCAGCGTAGAGGTAGTGCTGTGTGTTTCTTGAGAAAATTCACTAGGTAGAAAAAATATTTTTCTGAATTCTGACTGGAGGCAGCGCTTTGAGAAACATTAACTCATAAAGAACTAATAAAAACTCATATTAACTCTTTCTGGTTCAGTTCTGGTGCAGCATCTGAAGCGCGACAATCCTTCAGACTGCGTTGGGCGAGCGGTATTTATTTGCGTATCATACATGATACAGTATGCACCTACGGGTAATTTTGTCACTCTATGGAGTTTAGGAACTTAAGCTTAAGAAAATAAATTCTCTGCAGTCAAGCGAACTAACATAATTTTTCGTATTGAGAAGAATGCGCGCCTTTTTAATCAGTTAATCCCTGTAATTAAAGTTGTGATAGCACACCAGCACATCTTATTGCGGAAACGAGAGTGAGGCCCTGTCCATTCAGCAGGTGGTGCCATATGCGGCTCTAGTACGCTTTGTGAGGACGAAGAAAAAGACCATATCCTGCTGGTCTAGGGGCTGCGTACCAGTCGCACCGACGTTCTTCTGTCCCTGTTCTGTCCCTGTTCTGGTGCCGACGTTCTTCTGTCCCTGTTGACGTGGCTCAGCTACCCAGGCTGCGGGGCAGTGGCTAAGTACCTGGCGGTGTTGCGTTAGCTTGCTAAATTTCTCCTTCTTTTTGTCTGTGCCTGTTTGCTCCTGTTCTGGGGTGATTGGGTGCGGGACGAGAGCTTAATGTCGACTTCTTCTCCTGGCCAGGGGTTTTCCCCTTGGTCGGCATCTCTTCCTAAAGACCAGCTCCCACTTGATCTCTTTTTCCGCAGCGGTGTTTCAAGCATTCCAGTCGCATTAGTGCCTTCCGATGGAGGCGCTATCCGACTGAACAACCCGGAGGCAGTGCAGGCGGCCCTTCAGTCCACATCGAAGCACTTTAGGCACATTACCGATGTCCGGCAGTTCGGCAGGGGTGGTGTTTTGTGCCGGTCGTCGGATAAAGACTGTATTGAAGATCTTCTAAAGTGCACGACCTTCGCCAGCCACCCGGTGAGCGCATTCATTCCGCCTCATCTAGCATGTTCCAAGGGTTTGGTCCGAGGGGTCGACTCTCGATTGAGCCCTGCGGAAACGCTTGAGAACCTCTCGCCTGCGGGAGTGATTGCTGTCCATCGATGCAGCAGGCTGGTTGACGGAGTAAAAATTCCTACTGAGTCCGTCATTGCCACATTTGCAGGAATATTTTGTCCGTCAGAGATTAAGGTGTGGCCATTGGTTTTTCGAGTAGATGCCTTTAACTCTCGGCCCCTTCAGTGTCAAAACTGCTGGCGATTTGGCCACAGCGGCAAAGCCTGCAAATAGGCCTTACGCTGCTGTGCCTGTGGGGAACGTCATGGCAGAGAGGAATGTCCTGAACAGCAAGAGAAGTGTTGTTTGTGTAGCGGTGCTCATCCTGCTGATTCGCCTGACTGTCCTGCACGAGCACAAGAAGTTCAGGTGCTCGAGCTTATAGACAAGCGCAGATGCACGCGGAGAGAGGCTTTTGCTGCAGTCAAGGAGAGAGCCTCAGCCTACTCTAGTGTGGCCGCCAAATTCCCACCCATAATGGATTCTAGTTTGTCCCAGGCTATTACAGTGGCAGTTGAGAAAGCTGTGGCAAATGCAATGGATCGCATTATGGAAACCGTGTCCACGTGCATTTCGCAGGTCATAGCTGCTCAGATGACCAATCTTCTGCAGGCTTCCACCGCTCCGCTCTTGTCTTCTTTGGCTTCGGAAGCTACCCCTCCTTCTGTAGTAATGGATTCCTCTCCACAGGGCCAAAAACAATGTGAGCAACAAAAGACCGCTCAGCCCTCTCCTTCGAATAGCGTTATGGACGCATCCTCTATGGATTGTATTGATATGGAGTCTGATCTCCGCGCCCAGAAACGAAGTGGGTCTCCTCTGAATATTGCAGGTCCATCTTGCCCCCAGTCAAAGACAAAGAAAAGTAACGCAAGTCAAAACGCTAAGACCAGTATTCTAGAAAAGGCAGTCGCGGCTACGGCACTTCCTCCAAGATAGGGTTCTTAAGTGTACTCCAGTGGAATTGTCGATCAATATTCTCAGCTTCAATAGATTTAAATTGCCTATGCAATCAGCTTCTACCAGATTTAGTTGCTTTACAGGAAACATGGCTAACTCCAAATTTCAATTATCATCTCAAGGATTACCATCCGTTCCGGCTTGACCGGTCATCACGAGGGGGAGGGTTGTTAGTGCTCATATCTACAAAGTTTTGCCACAGGGCATGCATTTCTTTTCAATATGCGGACAATGAATGTGAAATCCTTGCGGTTGACCTCAGTGTCCCAGGTAAACAGCCCTTTACGGTAGCTAATGCATATTTCCCGTCTGGTGTGCGTGACACTCGGCCCCTTGACTCACTCATGTCTAGTAGCCGATCTCAGGTTCTATTACTTGGCGACTTCAATTCGCACCATGTGACTTGGGGGTTTAAAACAGACAGCTTTGGTTCTAGACTATTTGATTGGGCTTCTGGTAACAACTTGATCTGCAACAATTCCGGATTGCCTACGTTTGTTCGCAGTCAATGCCGCTCTGCCTTGGATTTAACTTTTTCCTCCCCAGGAGTCTCCGTTATGTCTTGGGCGCCTGTTGGCTGTGCAACAAACAGTGATCATCTACAGATTAGTTTCAAGTTTGTGTGTAAATTAACTCTTCCTGAGCGACATCAGCGCACGTTAATTAATTACAATTGCTTTAAAGACACTCTAAAATCAGCCCTCCAAATCAATTCAGACACTCGCGCTCAGATAAGTGCCGAAAGCAAGGCTGTACATCTATGTTCAGTACTGGACCATGCAAGGCAAACGTCTGAATTTTTGGTTAAGAGAACAAAGGGTGCAATCGCGAACAATTGGTGGAATGCTGGGTGCACGCGTGCATATAGACGACGGAAAGCAGCTTGGAAGAAACTTCTCATCAATCAATGCCCAAAAAATTGGCTGGATTATAAGTATGTTGCAGCAACATTTAAGCGCACTGTCGCCCGTGCAAAGGAGGAGTATAATACAAATCATTATGATTTCCTTTCCCAATCAGGAAGTAAACGAGCTTTGTTTAATTTCATGAGGCGCAACAAGGTGATTCCTCTGACTGCCAACATTGAATCCCTCGTTCAGACCCCTGCTGACATCGCAAAGGCCTTAGAAGATATTGCGTGTGGCCTAGAGCTTCGCTTTACATCTGCTTTACCTTCTCCTACTATATTCACATGCACCTCAAGTGATTTCACTGAGGTCTCTATGCCTGAGCTGTCGCAAATTGTTCTGCGCTTATCCCCAGCGGCTCCTGGCCCCGATAAGGTCACTTCATCTATGATCAAAATTTTGTTCAATGAATCTCCTGCAGACCTGTTGGCTCTAATTAACCATTCTATTAAAGGTCCTTGGATACCGCATGAGTGGCGTCTTGCTGAAATAGTTCCATTGCTTAAAAACCAAGGGGAGGGCTTAACTTTAGACAATATACGCCCTATTTCGTTAACATCGAACCTAGTGAAATTGGTGGAAAGGGTCCTTCTCAGCCGTGTCATGTCATTCATTTCAAAAAATGCTGTATTGAATCCATGTCAAATTGGTTTCAGGCCGGGTTGTTCAATTTGGTGTGCTCATACTGACCTTGAGAGTCGTATTAAATTAGCTCGCAATAGAAAACAGTTTGCTGCGCTTGTCACCTTGGATGTCAGTAAAGCATACGACAGCGTGGCGCACTCGACTCTTTTACTAAGATCACAGGAGCTGAACTTCTCGATTTATTTTGTAGCCTGGATTTGTTTTATTTAAATAGAGAATTTTACTGCTGCGAAAATGGTGTTTCCTCAAGGAGATTTCCACAGACAAGAGGTGTTCCGCAAGGATCAGTTCTCTCACCTATTCTTTTTAACATTTTTCTAAGCTCAATTCCATGCATTCAGAATGTGAAAACTTATGTGTACGCCGACGATATTGCATTTTTTGCATCAGCAGGTGACATTCACACTCTTTATCGAACCCTGCAAAATTACCTCAATGTTCTTGACAACTGGCTAGGAAGAATTCATCTGTCCCTTAATGTGAAGAAATGCGCATTGTTAGTATTTCCAGTTTCTGTTCCTGTAAACATCTGCCTGGTCTATAGAAATAACATAATACCTCAAGTTCAGACGGTGAAGTATCTCGGTGTCATATACGACTCTACTCTCTCCTGGCGGACACACATTGAGCAAGTTTTTGCAAAAGGAGTTCGGGCCATTGGCATCCTGCGCAGGCTTTGTAGTGCTAGGTCAGGCATGAGAAGGCATACGCTTCTGATGATTTATAAAATGTACGTCCGCCCAATTTTGGAGTTCGGGTGTGTTTTATTCTCAGGAGCTTCTGCCTATAAACTTCGCCCTCTTGTGCTTTTGGAGCGTGAGGCGTTGTGCCTTTGTCTGGGGCTTCCAAAATATGTCACCAATGCTGTTCTGCACCTTGAGGCGCGAATGCCTTCGTTATCAGCTAGGTTTCGCCTTTTAACAGTTCAAACATTTTTAAAATTGTGTGACTCACCTCTTCACGCTTCCAGTATAATATTTCTTAGTCAACCTTCCGCCTTTTTTAGTGCTGCCTGGTCTCGATTTCATACCCCGCAGATATGTTACGTGCAGTCCCTCCTTGATCGCATAAATATTCATTTCACTGATGTCCGCCAAATATATAACAACTCCTCATCTGTCCAGATTGAATTCGATGACATTTTCCCATCGAATGCAAAGCTGCAGCCCTTCCCGCTTCTTCAGGGTCTATTGCAGGACCACCTAAGGTCCTTTCCCTCTCATGTTCTTATTGCTACCGATGCCTCGCAGGATCGCGAAAAGGCAGGTGTGGGAATTTTTTCACCTTCACTGGATTGGTCTTTTTCTCTCCGTCTTCCTGACTTCACTCCAATTTTTCTGGCTGAATTATTAGCAGTAATCTTAGCCTTACGAAAATTAGAATCTACCGTTTCCCAGGTCGTGGTTATGACAGACTCTCTGTCCATTTGCTCTTCCTTATCCTCACCCACTAACTCTCGGCCATTACGCCTCTTTAAGTTCCTGATTCCGCTGCATCGAAATTCGGTAAGGTTGCTTTGGGTACCAGGTCACATGGGCTTTCACTTAAATGAGGTTGCAGATTCCTTAGCAAGAGCCTCTCTCAGCGGCCCAATTGTTGCTGTCCTACCATCGTGTGCATATACAGCTGCGGTGAGGTTTCGCTGCTACACAATATTTCAGGAATTTGCTGCCTCGGCTCTTACATCATCTCCCGAATACCAGCATCTTCTGCATCCTTGGAGTAGCAAAGACTGGCGCTCACGCAGACTAGAGGTCTCTTTCACGCGCTTGCGTTGCCGGGTTCCCCTTCTAAATTTCTACCTTCACAGATCTGGCCTGGCAGCTTCCCCACTGTGCCCTTTTTGTGCCGAACCTGAGACAATGGATCACTTCCTGCTGTTCTGCCGCCGCTTTTCTCATTTAAGGAAGCGTCTTTTGCAAATTCCATTTCATCAACTGGGCTTGCCTGTGTCTTCCGCGGTTGTTCTTTCCATTGGCGCTTCTTTGCTTGGACGAAGCGACAGGAGTGTGCGCTCTGCTGTGCAAAATTTTCTTCAAGAAACGCAGCGACTCCCATTCTAATTTCTTTTTCCCGATCTCAGTCAGTAAGACATTGCAACATTACAGGCATTGTGTACTATTATGCACATTAAGCAATTGTCCCGTCTTCGATCTCCAAGTTAACTGGACCGCTTTCCTTCCCTCTTCCAATCTATCAGACTACATACTATTTCCACTGCTTTTCCCGTCAAAAATTTCCTGTATCCAGTAATTAACCGCCTGTGTCTTGGCCACTCCCCCGTAGTGGGTATGTGCCAGCAACGTCTGAGGCCTTCCTTCCTTCCTTCCTTCTAGGCAGAAGAAAGCACAGGAGACAGCGGAGGCGAAGAGATAAATGGGATATGATGGAAGAAACAAAATAATAATCAACCTGGGCAAAGTGCTAAAGTCCAGAAAGCTCTAGCCTATAAAATGCGAAAAACTATTCAAACGGATGCAGAAGAAACTGGATTTCTCTAAAACCGTGGCGGAACGTGAATGGTCGTTGCATGGCAAGGACGAAGGCGGTCGAAGGCAATTACAAAAACAAAATTATGTGGGAAAAACACGGTACCGCAAGATTTCCTCTATGGGAGCTTATTCCTAATAAATGCTGGATTGGAATACGCGGTGGTAGAAAACGAGCTGCACAATTCAACTCTGAAGTAAAAGCACTCAAGGTAACCAACCGCTTGGACCCTTTGGCGTCGCTACCGGCTTTTGAAGGCAGCTTAGACAGACCCCATTTACTAACCTGTCTAGGGAAACAAACTGTACGTACGCCGCACTTAGCAGTCCCTTGATTAGGTTTGATTTGGAAGAGCAATGGTACTATCCTTCAAGAAACCCCACCAGCACCCAGGTGTTGTATTGAACGCGCACTGCACCGTATGCTAGAGGTGTAGACGCAACACAAGATGATTTTGGGTGTGAGTGTATTTAACACAAGTGCAGGGCATGTACAAACTGTGGTGAAGGCGACGGGAAAAAGGCTGCGTCAAAGCGTCTGGACTGGCCCCGCCATGCGTTCTTGGGGGCTGGTCTGTCTCGATATCTCAAAAGTTACTTTCCTTTCAAGAAATTACCACTCTCTGATTTAGAATTATATTTCTTATTTAGTTATGGCTGTTGAATTGAACGTTATATTTTCACAAAAAGTACCCGTAACTGTATGGTGTATGTATCATACATGACACGCAATATTAAGGTCAAATGCAGGAACCAGAGTGTTTACAATGATATCACTAATTTTTAGCCAAAATTTAAAATCATGCGGTAACAGGTGAAGGGTTTTATTCAGCAGAGAGAGAGAGATTAAACTTTTATTTGTAAAACGGAGACCGGAGCGGATTGTGGGTGGGGTCCCCAGTTAAAGACCCCAGTGGCTTCCGCCGACGCTTTGGCGATGACGACTAGCGCCTCCTGGTCGTTTTTTGTTGCCGCTGGTCAGCATCAACACTCCCACTGCTCCAGCGCTAAGTTGGCGGCTTTAAGTGGCTCGGTTTAACTGAGCATGTCTATGTAATTGCGTGAATATGGGAATGTTACCACACCGAGGGCATGTATCTGCGTATAATGTTGGGTAAATGCGGTGTAGGTGGTGGAGATTGGGCAAAGCAAGTGTTTGGATGCGTCTTAGGTGGTAGGAGTCCTCCGAGGAAAGCAGAAGTTGGCGTAGCCTTTGGCGTTGTCGTTGGCTTTGGCGTTGATATTAGCGTCGTCGTGTCGAGAAAATCGGGATTGGTCTAGAAAGACGCGACGTCACATCCACATGACCTCGCTCGGGTAATTCAATCACCCCACAATAATCACACAGTACAATAATCATGTCGTCACTACACAATTAACGTATATACTCGTGTATAAGCCGCCCTTTTTTTCCTCAAATTTTCTCAGGCGCGGGTAATACAAGAATCAGGTCAATAGCTATAATGTAACGCACTGAAGTGCCACTGCGACTACTGTGTGAGATAATTAAAGAGCTGGCGACAGATACGAACATTTTATTTCATTATCCATCGCCGCTTTCGCGCTAATCGCCGTCGGACGAGCGTAGCTCTTCCCTCTCACCGCCGTCTGACGAGCTCGCCTCATTGGCGTGCTCCCAAAGCTGGTCGTCCTTTGTGGCGTTCGACAGCTTCTGGCACAACGTCGCTCGACGGGGAATGGAGAGTTGGTGCAGTTTCATAAAGCGTTGAAGCCACCCTCGACTCGCTTTGAAGTCCGCTGGTCGAATGTTCATGTGCCGAGCGATAGCGATTGCCTTCATGCGGATCATTTCCGTGGACACCCCGAGGCCATTGCTCCTGGTTGTGCGAACGTACTCGACGAGGTGCTCTTCAATTTTTGCGAACTTGCACTATTTCCCGCGGAAAGCCTTCCCGGCTCGGGTAGCCTCGGCGAGGTTTTGCATTTGGATACACCAGCAGCGAGCACACTTTTCGTCGACGTCAGACTTGCGCCTGGCCTCCCGTTAACCGTGTTCCTCAGCGCATTTTTCCGCTTGAAGTTTGAAGCCTATAGTGTAGGACCGTCTGCGATTGCCCATTGCTTTTTGTTTGTGTTCAAAAACACGCAGCGTGCTTAACGACGGCGCACGCAATACAACAGATTCCGCAAGCTGTCCGCGCACTTCCGAACCAAGCACCGGATAACAAAGACCAAATGGCGCTGGGCAAGGCACAGTGAAAACAGGAAAAAGAAAGCCGCGGAAATGTGTTGAGCAGCGATTATGATAATGTGTGCGGTGTGGGAAAAATAAACTGATGCCATCTTGGACCACTTTGTGGGACTAGGCGCGTTTTGGCGCGATTAAGTTTTCATTTTCTTCAAAGTTTTGCGCACGAGAGTGGGGGATGCGGGCTGTACACGAGGGCGGCTTCTACAGGTATATGTAAGGTATTTATTGGTCTACATTGCCGTGAGTCGTTGCGCCGACATTACGTTGCGCCTCTGAAGAATGAAAATCAATTGCCCTTAAAAGAAGAATGGTCGAGCCAGGACTAGAACCGCTATCACTCAACCATTGAGAGTGTCTCTTCGACTTGATTGTGTGCCTTGTGGTAAATAAAAGAAGCAAAAATCATTTTAAATAGACAAATATAAAAATAATTAAGAGAAAAAATCGGCAATAAAAGGAAAAGCATAGATTAAATGAAGAAATTAAATAAAATAAAGAACGGCGCCCGTGTCAGCGACACCGTGCCGCTCAAGGGTCCCATTAACTCTATCACATCATACCATAAAGGTAGAGTTTTAGTGTCTCCCGAATTTCACTCTAATCTGTGCATACACCCTTTCTCTCTCTCTCTCTCACCCTTTCTCTTTCTCTCTCTCTCGCACACACACACACACACACACGCACGCACGCACACACGCACGCACGCACGCGCGCGCACACACACACACACACACACACACACACACACACACACACACACACACACACACACACACACACACACACACACACACACACACACACACACACACACACCTGGCGTAGGAGTAACGGATTCCGAGGTATGAACGATGTATGTCCTCTTTCGCCGGCTAGAAGTGACCGGAGGTGAAATATCTCAACTCGTCTGACGTTCCTGAGGTGTAAACCAAGCAAATATAGTTGAGTGCAGAGATGTAAAGTTCCAGAACCTGAATACTGCTTCCATCTCAATTTAGTAGTAAATTTGAGTTCTTCGCGCCTGGTGGAAATTTCAGTGAAGCCATCCTGAAAGCAATTCTTGTTGGCATCCTGAGGTCGCTGTTCAGTGTAACAATGGAACTTGAAAGAAAATTGAATATTTCGGGCAATTAAAGGGGCGGAAGCTACCTCAGCTAAGACAGCGGTGCATGCGAGAAAACACCATGTGCTGACTTTAAAAGCAAACTAGCTGATTTTATGCCCTGTACTCATCAAACTTTTGGGGCGGCTTTTTATTGCGGCTCTAAATACTGCCACCAGAAGGAAAAAGAAACTCACTGAACGGTTCCGACACTCACTAATGCGAATTTTCAGCGCTGCTGTGGAGATTGTTTTAACTTGATGACATATGACGGCAAACGTTTTGACGGGGGCATATTCAGTTACAACCGCACCTCTTGTCTTTCACGCATACTCTTCTATGACTAGCCCTTTTCTCCGGTCCACCGCTCCAGATGAGCGACGCCTCCATCGCCGAACATAGCCTCGGGCAGCGCGTTTGGCAGCAACCGCCGCAGACGAAGCGCTCTACATTCCTCTCCACGCCAGCCGCCCACACCGTTCCGCCAACACGCTGTCGGTCTACGCTGACAATAGCGACGCTCAGCCCAAGGAAGTGGCCCTTAACAGCTCCGCTGTAAAACATACACAGATTTCCCGACTTCGTCTATCTGGAGGCATGCAGTTGCACAACTGACTAATACTACTTACGGAATGTTGTAAGAAGCCCAGTAACCTTGTTTCTCCAATACGGTGGTGACATCAGCGGACATGGAATATCCCCTGTTTAGAGAAAAAGAGACTGACTACACAGTCTGCGTAGCCTTGCAAGTAGCACGATACCGTTCCAACTTGTTAAGTATTAATCCAAGTGTGTAACCAGCGCAAGAGATTAAATAAAAGAAATCTCTGCAGTTTGATACACTGGTCCCTGCTGGTGCATGAATCTTTTTTTCGGTAAGAAGAACTTGATCCAAAACAAAGACGAATTGTACAGGGTTGTACGGGGTTGCCCACTCTTAGTGCTAACACGGGAGCGCGTGGCCGCGCTCTTCGGCGGTCCAGTGTGTCCGACACGGCCGCTTATCGCATCAAAGTAGCAGCAACGAAGATTGACCTGGAGGTAGTGCATAGCGTCATCTGCAACTTCGCTTCGATGCGCGCCCGTGTCGGACGCAGTGGACAGCCGAAGAGCGCGGCCACGCTCTCGCGTGTTTGCACTAAGATTGGGCGACCCCGTACATTTCCAATAGATGCATAAAGTGTCTTCCCATGTTGCCTACGGAGGGAGCACTGTCTGGAAGCGTAATTTCTGATTCACTAATGGAAAGCAATAAAGTTTATGTAAGCCGAGCACTTTTTTCGCAGGATAGCACGTTCAGAGACACCCAGCGGAAATTACACTGACAATGAGGATGGCCGCATTGAATTTTTGTTCTCGGTAAAAATGAATTACATGATTCTTTGTTGCTAAGCTGACGTTCGTTCAGGTAGAAAAGATACATTTACTATGGAAAATATTGGATTAAAAATGCAATGCATTTCCTCTGCCACTATGTAACCACTGTGTAACAAAATCATTTTGTGAAGTTTATCCATCACTCACGTCGAGCAGTTAAGACTGCCATAGAAAACCAATGGGGAACGCTTTTGACGATAGCAAAAACGTTGACACCAAAAAAATCCATCCCTGCCGACGAGAAATCTGCAGATATCGTGAATGTTATAGTGAAATTTTATATTACATGAAAAAATAGCGTGCATATACTTTTCCCCGTTCAAAAATGCTTTTGCCCAGAACTGGTTTGGTTTGGTATATAGGGGTTGCATGTCCCAAAGCGACTCAGGCTATGAGAGCCGCCGTAGTGAAGGGCTCCGAAGATTTCGACCACCTGGAGTTCTTTAACGTGAGTTGGCATCGCACATTACACGGTCCTCTAGCATTTCGCCTCCATCGAAATTCGACCGGCGCGGCCGGGATCGAACCCGCGTCTTTCGGGTCAGCAGCCGAGCGCCGTAACCACTGAGCCACCGCGGCGGACTTTCGTCCAGAATTGATGGTTAAGACTGCGGGGATAAGGGGCCGCAGCTGGCACAGGGCAGGGTTAATCGGAGGGATATGGGAGAGGCCTTGGTTCTGCAGTGGGCGTAGTCAGGCTGATGATGATGATGATGATGTTTACGCAGCTTTGGACTCTGATATTACTCCGGAACAATCATCATACTCACGGCAGCTCTTCGTGGTACCACACAAAATCTGGGGGCAATTTCTTCATTCTGTGCTTGAATAGGTTGTAGTTAATTACGGTCCATTGGCTGTTACCTCTGGAAAGTAGACCAAAGAAGGCATAATTTAGCTGAGAGAGGGGAATTTCTTGTTAAAGTCGAATTTCGCTAGTGGTCGACTTGAGTGACAAAATCTGTGGTTGTGCGAGTATTGTTTTATAATAAGCCTCAAATGCAAATAGTTGCATCAAACCTAATATCAAAATATGTGTACTAGATGTTCATTTCTAACAGTGTTGAATTAGCATGCCGGAGAATTCAAATTTTACCGAAAAATGACCCACAAAATCTCACCGAAAAAGGCATTGTTCTGATATCTAAAATTGCTGTCTGCAACATGTGTCCGTGCTCACGAACATAAAATGTCTACACGAGAGTACTAAACACTCTGAAGCAATGCAGCAAATATCCACCCTAGAGCATCATAATCTTTAAATGATCACAAATAATGGCCTGGGGAAACAATGAACTAAAAACTTCGAAGGCCGTAATGTTAAAATTAAAAAAAAAACAACTGCTCTGCGTGACCAGGTATGAGACGTCCTATTCTCGTACTTACATTTCACCAAACCACTGAGGCCTCCTTTTGTCAGGCGCACAGCTTGTGATATTACCTCGGTTTCCCTTGAGAAGTCGAAGCGCAAAAAAGGACAGATCACGCTTGTGTGTTTTTATGTTTTATAGCCTCTTTGACATGCCTGAAACAAATCGCAGTACAGAACTGTGTGTAGAAAGACAGCTTCATTAGTCGAAAAACTGCTGTTCGCTGCACGGACGTTGCGGCCGTGATATATTCCTATAATCGTTCATATCTCGCCCAGCATGGAAGCAATGTTAAGAGTATACAGTAACTACCAGTCCTGTGACAAGAGGTCATTCTTGACAGCATCGTAAGTCTTCAGTGAGATGACGGGTGTTGCTTACATAATTTTCGCTAGGATGCTGTGTTTGTGCATTCCTAGTGAAAGCGAAAAAAGGCAGCAGTGATGGTGCTATCTTCAGGGACATTGCTTGTTTAACCATTCTTCGCTTGCCGCTATGTAGATAAGAGTGGGGTGAAATGCGATATTTTGATACCTAGCGCCTCCTGTCTTTTAAAAGTGCAAATTAAATGCAGATTTATCTGGCATGACCTACCACGTGTCTACGGCTAATTAGCGCAAGGCTGGAATTTAAAGCGCAGTTCCTACGAGCCCGTTCCTGCGTTCCGCGTCGCTGTCATCATTGTCGTTGTTGTAAGCGTAACAGGCCACCTGACAGGTGGCGTGTCGGAATGGACGACCACCGGAACAGGGTAGCCACGGGAAGAGTCAAGACAGTGGCTAGTAGGCTAACACACCCCCTGCATTCAAATTTCGCATTACCGACTATCGTATTTGTCTCTAAATGTTTGTTTCTCAGCAGAGGCGGAAATTTCTGCAAGGCACATTTTTTAGTACTGTGCGTTTCACCTGACCTAACTTCATGAATATTTGTAGAGTGCTTAGTTACTGCAATTCGTTATAGGTCTTAAGCGATGTTTGAGTATGTTAGCGCTTCGCGTTCTTATAACAGAATTATTTTTCCAGCAGACTCTACATGGGGAAAAACACGACATTGTGCTGTTGTTGAGGGCTTAAAATAAGGATAATGATTTGTAGCTTGCTCCGAGGTTATAGGTTATACCCTTGTTTTGCAAATTTCGAGGATAGTGCTAACGCAAAAAAAAGAAAACGCTGACTTCCTACAAGCGCGCACAAGATTACTGTGTGCCATGCTGCATGCCAAACCATGCAGGCAGCCCCGAAAATCCCATGCCCAAAACCTGAGCAGCTCAAGCCTAGCGGAACACGACAGCTGGTTCGCCGGTCGCAGCAAAGAACTAAGGCCGTAGAAACCCTGTACCAGAGTCCTTCAATGCTTTCCATGCTAAGCCCAAATAACAATACCCGGAAAGCCCAAATACGAAGACAATGTGGGCCTGTTGGGCGGAAAACAGCCGCTGCGAACGGGGCTCGCGTGGCCGTTTGTGCCCCCACTCCGACAGCTGCGCCACTAGCGGCACAGCGCTGTCCCAATGTGAAAATTTGGCCGGAGTTTCGTGACCAGAAAAAGCATTGAAGCACTATGCATTTACTGAGGGCCCGTCTCAGTCCGGGGGCGCAAAGCTCTTAACTGAATGAAGTGTTTTTCATCATCATCATCGTCGTCGTCAAGAAAGCTCCGGAGCGCCTGCCTTAGGCGTGTTGGTGTTCCCAAAGACGCCCACCACTGAACAGTAAAGAAAATGAGAGGATATTAGAGGCGTGAACTACATAAATTCTTTATTTTTTGGAACCTGAACGGCCACACTTTCCGGCGTGTGAGAGCAGCTAGTTGTAGAGGACTGAGCGAAAGAGGAACAGCTTTAACACGAGAACCAAGAAACGTTCCGAATAAAAGAGTAATTTTAAAAATTAGCGTACGGTTTAACGTGGCTAAGTGCAGAATATCGTGCAGTAGCACTAGTTATGGTGTGCACTTAAGGTACTTATGTGCTAAATGCATTTATTTGATCTAAAGCTTTTTGCCCGGAAGGTATTTACCATGAAAGCATTCACCCTAAATGCCTTCGCCATAAGACCTTTCACTTAAGGACATTCACCCTAAAAGTCTTTGACCTAAAGGGTTTTACGCCGAAGGCCTTCCAGGTGTGTACAGGTTGCCGACAACCTGGTGGACCGCCTGCTACAAAGCAGGCTTCAAGGACGAACGTATGTCCGAAATTGGAAAATGCGCACGGTAGTGCTACTGAACTAAAGATATTACGCAGCTAGGACATACGCAAGGCCCTGTTGTAGAAATGTCCTGTCTCCAGCGTGCAACGAAACAAAACAGTGCCGGGTTCTCTCTACGCAGTGTTTGTCATGCGGGTAGGCACACAGAGACTGTGTTTGTGTCCATACCGGTAACGGCAAGCGAATTTAGTGCAAAGCTCAGTAATGTCTTAAGTTTGGAAGATGTCATCTTTTGCCCCGCGCAGAGGAGCAAAATGCGCCAGTTGGATGTTTTTAACATCACACAATTTTCTTGCGTTCCGGCCGCTCGCGATGGCCTTTTCATAGTTACTGATAGTGATGCCAGGACGGTAGCAAATTATTTGGCAGTGCCTGTTTGCTGGCAGGTATGAGTAATAAAGTTAAATTGAGGATATTCAAATTTGTGTCACATTTTGCCACACCTTCTCCTATATGCGGCGCAACCCACGGAGATGGGGAGAATTCGATGCTAGGTGACAGTAACGGCTACTCTCATAACTTCTGTAAACTCATAGTATTTGACAAGACAATAGAACTGCAAATCAAGAGCCAAATTCGAGGCCGGTTTGCTCTGTTCATCTCCTGTCTTTTTCTCACAACAGCTTCTTAGGCGCAGTGCACGTCGTGCAGAGATGTCCTTTTAGAAAGCTTGGCGAGGAGGTTGTTTTAAGCTATGATCATCTGCTATTCTGAAGAAGGAGGGGGTGTCTCCAAACACATCGCCAATGTTTCTGGTCACCGTCTCGAGTCGGGGTCTTGGCGGCTTGGGAAGCAAACAAGCGTCTGAACCACTTACATGTTTATCAACGTGGCAGCGTTAAGGGCCCCGTGTCACAGAAAAGCCGGTGTCGTCGGCGTTGGCCGTGAGCGAAAAATCCCTCCCCTTCCTCCTCCTCCTCCTCCTCCACGCAATTTACGCAACTGTCCCAACAAATAGCGCGCGACGGCAGCGCCTCCAGCTCGTCTCGTTCGGGCGCAGAAGGGCCGTGCGGGCACCCAGGAATTACGCGGTGAGCGGCGAACAACGCAGCGCACATCCAAAGCGCGTTCATCACGAAACTTGCGGCTTGCTGCCCGTTCGTTCGGCGCGGAAGCTAGGCTGGGGTTCGTGGCATCGTGTTAGTTGAGAACGATGTGCCGACGAACTACGACTACAACTTCAGTCCCACGCGTTTCGGCAAGGCACCTGGCAGCGCTTCTGCGTGGTTTGCCGCTCCGCGCATCCGTTTCACCTTACGTAGCAGAGCGATTTGTCTAACGGGCAAGGCGTCGCGCCGAACGGACGATGGCGTTCGGGGCTCAGTGGTTAGGGCGCTCGACTACTGGTCCGGAGTTCCCGGGTTCGAACCCGACCGCGGCGGCTGCGTTTTTATGGAGGAAAAACGCTAAGGCGCCCGTGTGCTGTGCGATGTCAGTGCACGTTAAAGATCCCCACGTGGTCGAAATTATTCCGGAGCCCTCCACTACGGTACCTCTCTCTTCCTTTCTTCTTTCACTCCCTCCTTTACCCTTCCCTTACGGCGCGGTTCAGGTGTCCAACGATATATGAGACAGATACTGCGCCATTTCCTTTCCACCAAAAAACCAATTATTATAATTATTATTGTTCCGCGGACTCCCTGGCAGCGCTGCAACACGGTGTCGCGTCCCACTCTTAGAGGCGAAGCTTAAGCGTCGTGCTTATTTTATATATTGCAAATTCCCTCCATGCAGAGCGCATTAGAGAGCGCAGTGAACGGTCGCAAAGTGGTACGTGAGAACAATACTGAAAGGTTTTTCCAGTAGTCATGAGCGCCTATAGATAAAAATATTGCACCATTATTCAGGATTAGGGGGCAGAAGAAATACACATTATACATTGCTACAAAAATATGCGTTGTACAATAAATATGTTAGGATTAGCAACGAAACAATACAAGCCGCGCTATCAAAAGGATGAAATCACAACAGCAGCTACAATATGAACCAACGACAATGAAATTAGCAAGAACAATGTACAAATGCTATTAAGACCAATAACAATAACGCTTAAACATGACAAATTGTCACGAGTCTGATATGACATCCTCCGACAGAGGATAACTGTCTAAATGCAACAATGAAGTGGTCAATGCCAGCCTCAAGTGCGCACACTTCTGGGAAACAGATATTGCGTGGTCCAGAGTTTCATGGATGCCACAACGGGCCTAGCTTGTAGAAGAGTAGAAGAACGGCTGATTGGGCGACTTGGAAATGCTCCATAATATTAAAACAACGCTAAGCAACAAGGACCAAGAACGATGGGAACACACAAAACGACGCTCATCTTACAACTCCTACAACTCGCTCATTAGTTGTAAGATAAGGGCCGTTCTGTGTGTTCCCTTCGTTGTTTTATTATTATGGTTATAGAAATGCCCGCACGTCCAATTTAGTGGCGCGGGCGATTCATGCAAGCCGCGTTAAGTCTCAACCGATGAATAATGATTGCGTTGTTGCACTGAATGGCACATGGAAGTCTGAAAGTCGTGTTTAGATGGAATTTTTGAAGGCAGCTGTGATGAACACCTGGCTGAGCTCGGTATCTCGCTGTCGCACTGGGCGCAAATAAACCAGGAAACAAGGCTGATATATTGAACAAGGCATGCGATATTGAAAACGAAACTTCCCTTTGTACACAACCCGCGAAGGCAGTCCTTGCATCTACATCCGCCTGTTCGTTTCCGTACATCTCTAAAATCCCCGAGATCCACTGGAATACAGCGTGGAAGCCTTTCCCGCTCTGATGAACGAAGCTCAGCGGTTTCGAGAAACAGCTAAGACAGCGAGGACAGAGAAACAGCCAGAGACAGCGAGACAGAAAATAAGTCCCGCTGCTCAGTCCGGGGTTTGCAAGACTGGTTTACAGTTACAAAAACGCCAAACCTTTAGAAGATTCACCGGAGATATAGCGAATGGATTCCCTAATAGCCACAAGTTAGCCGTTGAGGTCTGTTTATGGCCAAAGGTGCAGGGGTGAACCATCTGCTGAGTAGGTGCGAAAATGACCTCGGTTGACGTGGCTGGCCTTACGGATTCGTAGAGTAGAACATGCACATAGATTTAAGGGCGTTAGCTCTTACTCATCATGTTTCGAAATTTTCAAGGGGTCTGCTACCACCCTGAGATCACAGCGCCATCTGTGGCAGCAACTACTCATCACGTTCGAGATTTCGTGGGGTCTCCTACCACCCTGAGACCACAGCGCCATATGTTGCAGCAACTAGAAAACAGCACATCTCGCATTGAGACTTGTAGCGCCATCTGCAATAGCATTGTAGAAACAACCACCTGCCGCGTTTCAATGATGACGTCACGGTCCAATATAGTGGATATAGGTTGAAATATGTGAATATGACGTCAGGGGACGAAATGGCGGCATAGTGTCGGCTTCTCGAATCCAAGATGGCGGCCATTAAAATCCGTTCCCCTCCCCAAAAAATAAAAAAAAATATCCTATAACGGGTACAACAACCCCAGTTACGGGACCGCTGTATATGTATGCATTCCTTCCGCTATATATATTCCGACAAGGGGCACCCATCCGGGGACTGTTGTATTCCGAATTTTGGAGGCAAATAAAACCCTATTGGTTGTGGTATAGAAATATAACCGCAAATTAAATAATGGGTAAACATTGTATACATGCAATTACTAATTGAAGCGTTACCATATCGCACCGCAAGCCGAATTCTAAGCCCACCTTGACCTCTCAAAAGAAGCAAATTCCATTTGGGACGCATCTTGAGGGGGTACAAGTCGACAATGGGTAGACGTGCATCGTAATTTCTCTGATAGATGGCGCTAGGCGGCGATCGCTCCGCTAGGCGGCGTGCGTGCACGCGTAGCCGAGCATGGTGGCAACCCACCCCGTTTCAAAGGGTACTACATTCCGTTTGTTGTTATTGTCTACATCCAATGGCACATGCCCACATAGGTGGATTGGCCAAGAGTTGGGGGGCAGAGAGAGTTTTTTGAGGTAAATAATTCCTGGGCGAAATTAAAATGAATGGTAAGGACGGAAGAAGTAAACAAAAAGGAACAACGAAATGAAACGGGAAATGCAGAACGCACGCAGGAGATCGAGACTGATGATTATAGCCGAGTAGTTAAATGATAATGATAATTGTAAGAATAAAAATAATATTGAAAATATTTAAAAAATTAACAAGGTAGCCGTCTTGATTCTATTAAAAAATTTTGCACGGCAGTAAGAACAGACTTGTGGCTGTACCAAAGTATGGTGGCCTCAAACGACACTAAGACTGGGCTTTTCAAGCAATGGCCAAGCTGTTGTAGAGGTTTCTCTAAAAACCATCTTCGCATCATGGTGTACCGGCGACAAAACAACAAAAAATGGTCTATGGTTTCGTGCTGACCACAAAATACGCAGACGGTATTAAGCGCCAACCCAGACCTGTGGAAATAAAAATTTAAGGGTGGGATCCGGCAGCGGAGCCTTGATAGAGATACCTCAACCTGCCTTGAATGGCATGACTGCCTGCTCCACGAATACCTCAGGTGCAGGTAATCATAATAATTGGTTTTGGGGGGGAACGGAAATGGCGCATTATCTGTCTCATATCTCGTTGGACACCTGAACCGCGCCGTAAGGGAAGGGTAAGGAGGGAGTGAAAGAAGAAAGGAAGAGAGAGGTGCCGTAGTGGAGGGCTCCGGAATAATTTCGACCACCTGGGGAGCTTTAACATGCACTGACATCGCACAGCACACGGGCGCCTTAGCGTTTTTCCTCCATAAAAACGCAGCCGCCGCGGTCGGGTTCGTACACGGGAACTCCGGATCAGTAGTCGAGCGCCCTAACCACTGAGCCACCGCGGCGGGGCGCAGGTAATCATCAGATCTTAAAAGAAATCCAGTTCTCATTCTTAAGAAATTTTTTCGCCGGAACCTCGATGCTGTAATATACGCTGTAGCCGGAACGATAGGTAGCACGGGGCCATTGAGGCACGCCTTTGCCAGGCAGTCCGCAACTTCATTGGCTGTCACACCGCTAAGACCTGGCACCCATATCACGTGAACAAGGCTCAAATGCGGAGGGAGTAAGGAATGGAAGGAGTTTAGAATTGGAATCTACAGCCGAAGCAAGGAACGAGAACAAAGAGAGTCTGTAATGACAGCCACTGAAGAGAAAGCTGGCTCTAGTTTGCGAAGAGCATGCACCACCGCAAGAAACTCCGCTTGGAAAAATTGGAGTGTAGTCAGGGAAGCCGCACAGAAAAAAGACCAATCTAGAAGCTGGCAATATATTCCCGCCCCTGCCTTTTCATCACATTGGGAGGCGTCAGTAGCTATCGTTAAGCTAATAGGTAGGCTTTGTAAATGGTCTTCTTATAATCCATTTAAAATGTGGGGTGGTAAATGCTTAGCGTTTTTCGGAAAAATATCATCACAGACAATTTTTACAGAGTACCCACTGTTTTTTGTCGGAAGGATGTTATACAAAAGAACATTTAAAGGTTCAAGCAAATTTTGTACCATAACTATCTGCGGGGTATGAAATCTAGGCCAGTGAACTCCAAAAAGAGAAGTCGGCAGGCAACAAAAAACAGACAAGGAGCGGTGTAAGTCTGATTCATATATCTTTAGGTACGTCTAAACAGTTAGGAATTGAAATCTAGATGATAAAGGGGGAATACGGGCTTCAAGATAAAGCACGTTATTGGCCACACATTTTGGGAGGCCAAGGCACAACCGAAGCGCTTCCCGCTCCAAAAGAACGAGCGGGCGAATTTTGTAAGCAGCCGTACCAGAAAACAGCACAGATCCAAATTCTAAAATTGGTCGGACATACAAAACATACATCAGCAAAAGTGCATCTCTCCGCATTCCAGACCGGGGAATACTTAATCTACGCAACATGCCCACAGCACGAGCCTCTTTCGCTGCGACATGGTAAATGTGGGAGCGCCATGTGAGGTTGTCATCATAAATGACACCAAGATATTTTAGTGACTTAACTTGAGGAATATTTTGTCGCTGGTAATTGAGAGACAGATGAACATGATCTTTCATTTGAAAAACAAGTACAGCGCACTTGTTTACATTTAAGGTGAGACGCAAGTCACACAACCAACTTTCAAAGAAATTCAGGTACGATTGAAGGCGCACATAGCGAAAATGAATGTCAGCTGTAGCAGATAAAAATGCAATGTCGTCCGCATAGACGAACGTTCGAATGTTTTGATGGCTCTTGGAATGGAGCTCATTAGAATATTAAAGAGCACAGGTGACAAGACTGCCCCTTGTGGAAAAGCGCTGGATTGTTTATATCTTCCAGAATTCACACCATTTAGTATAGAAAAAGACTGTGTTTTAAAGGAACGCAGATATCCACGCAAGTAATTCCGAAACTGCAGAGTATGTAATCTTTGCAATAATATGTAGTTTTCTAAGCTGTCATAAGCTTTGGCTACATCTAATGTTACCAACGCAGCATGCATTTTTGGTGCCGCGCAAGACGAATAAGACATTCAAGATCGGTGTGAGCATTCCATATGAAACATTTTTGACGGAAACCAATTTGACAGGGAATAAGGATATTATTACGGTCCACAAACTGCGAAACACGTAGTAGTATGACACTTTCAGTTAACTTAACCACGTTTGATGTCAATGAAATGGGTCTAATATTATCCAGAAAATAGCCACCACCATTGTTTTTAGGTAAAGGGATCACTTTTGCGATTTTCCACTCAGGAGGAATCCATGCATGTTTGATTTAAAAATTAACCAGCCGCAATAAGGATGTATGGGACTCCTCAAAGAGGATCATTAACATTTTTGATGTTACCCTATAAGGGTTAGGAGCAGCAGTTTCTCGAGACGAGCGGCACGTTCTTCTTTGCTTTCTTCGTCTAGTAAACCAAACAGTTCACGCTCGTTACTCCAACGTCTTCCAGACGGTGGCGGCCTTTTTTTGTAGCCTGATGGAATGTATGGAAAAGTAAGTGACTTGAGTCCCGCAGTCGTTATTTTTAATTCTCGTAGGTTATAGTTAGTAAATCCTACCAGTACTCATAATGGCACTCGTTGGAAAGAGTGCACGCACAGGAGCAGGGGATATATTTTGGTTTACCGCGGTATGCCTTCTGCTCCCCCTCCCAAGGCACAACTGAGGGATGTCGTGACTACCCGATATTAATTTACCTCGTCAGGGAGGTGCTTCACCGCCAGTGCACCTACTGTCCTCCTGGTGATCCCCAGGACCGAAAATTTCAACAGTTATCATATGCCACGAAAGTCCTCTACCATGTAATTTTTAGCCAGTACATCTTCCAATCAATGCTCCGTGGATGATGACCAAACTTCTGGCGCCTAAGCTAGTGCCAAGAATACTGACAAAAAAAGAACGATGGCAGCGTTCTCAGGCAACTATTCTGATTAAACGTTGCCGGCATACGTATCAGCTTCGTTTCGTCGATTTGCGGCAGCTCGCCGTCGTCGTCTCTGTCCTCCATGCCATGAGGGGCCGAAGGAACGCCACCAATTATAAAGAGAGGAGAATGTTTATTTTAGAAGTTCATAATAATCTTTGTTTTTTATATCGCTTCGACATTTTGTTTTGCCCTTGTTTATACTACGAGTTCCTATATTGTGTAAGCTCGTATATATTCTTTGATTTAACATGCTAGTTCCTTAACGTATGCTGTTCAGAGGTTCTGACATATATCTAGGTCTTTTAACTTAAATGTTACGACTAAATATTTCTATGTCGCTGTCTTTGCCGTATATAGGAGTCCATGGTAGAGAGAGGAGGCTCAGATGGGTCTTGGTAAAGCCAAAGTCAACAAGGCAGGGAAATCCTCAGGGTGCTTGCCAACGTTTTGACAAGTGAACTTGTCTGCTGAGACAAAGTTCTCTAGTCAAAACGTCGGCAACCACCTTGAGGTCTCCCATCCTGTGTTCACTTTGTGATTTGCTGTACATAGTAACTAATGCTTTTTCAATTACTGACAAGTGGTCTCCATACAGTGTTGAACTCATAGACCTGCTTTTGCATACATATCGATGTACTGGATTTTCCTTTGACGAGTAAATTGATTAACTGATTGATTGACTGGTTGGTTTATTGATTGGGTGAGTTAAGGAATGAGCGAGCGAGCGAGCGAGCGAGTGGGTGAGTGAGTGAGGGAGTGAGTGGGTGGTCTGTTGAGACAACCGTGGTGTTGCCTCAACAGAAAACCAATTCTAGCGAATGCGCTTCCGGATATTGGATTTGCCGCGAAGTTTTGTGTTTTCTTTTTTCAAATATTGGTAACATCATAGCGAGTTTCGAATCAAGAGCGAATATGAAATTGTAATAGAAATTCTCGTCCTATGATTCGCCATCAGTGGCAGGACACTTTACAAGTGGCCGTATTTAGGGGGCTTGAAAGGCGACCACCTCCTCAAACCGAAGGAAAGGTTCTCTTTTAAAGGTTTTGTTATGCTCATCGCACGTAAGTCGCAAGTTAAGCACATCCTAGCCTTATTTGAGCAGGACCAGGCCAATTTAATGCGCCTTCTGCAATGGGGCTATGACAGACTGGTAGTATTCTGCGATGACAGCGTATCAAAATTTTATCAATGATGTCAGAGCTCCAGTTGCTCCGGCTCCAACAGGCACTTGCGATTGTCGTCTGGAGTATACTAAACTGAGAGTCTTTAAGAGGTCCTCCACAGCTGTGAAACTGAGGCCGGACGGTTATTTTTCAAATCCATGCGAAACTTGCCAAGTGCTCCTCTTTCAGGTAACCTTTTGTGCTGCCTCTGCAAGCGCCATTGTAGCGTGGCCACGTTGTGAAACGTTGGACCTCCTTCTGTTCTTCTTTGTGAGAAAAAGCGTACCATCCTCTACCACCGCGGTTCATTTATTTTATTTATTCGTCCATATTGGAGCCCAATGGTGCGTTATGGCGAGAGGGGGTTATAAAATTTATATACAGACTTACTCTTGGAGAACAAAATGTGCATACTGACGCCAAGACATTTTTTTGTAGATAATAGCGCAGAGAAAAAATGCGAGGAAAACCAAAATAATATACAAGGGGCCTCCACACTGGGAAGTACAAGATTATGTCTCCAATGACGGATGCAAATGTCCCGGATGAAAATAGGCGACTGGCGCCAGGTAACGAGTTCCAGATTTTAATACTGACGCGAATGCAGTGGACTGCAGTGGCATTATTAGCTTCCGGCATGCACGTCTGCATACTTTGAACATGTAGTACGCCCGTCCGTCAGCAATAAAATTAACTCCACTGGTTGTTACCGAGGATGAATGCGCGGAGCATGGTGAAAATCAGGTGAGGGGCTCCTCCGTCGGCGGATACTCACGTTCCTCCTCCCCCCATGGAGTAGACGTGGACCCACTCCTTGGCATCGCGGGCGAGTCGCGACGCCGCCAGGCTGCGGAAGGCCGACGGCACACTGCTGTTAGGCGACACACGCACCCACAGGTCGTCGTTCTGGTTGCGGACACCGGTGCCCAGAATGGCCTGCGTGGCGAGGCACACCGGCGAGGCACACCCATAAGACTTGTTGTCATAAATCTGGAGCATAATATTTACCGAAGGAAGGAGAAACAGGAGGTCATGTCACAGCCTCACAATAGCGTTGCCCCGAATCGCGGCCACAAAAAGTTACTGAGATTCCATGCGGCTGAATTAGAAACGAAATCTGCAACGTTTTCACCGCTGAAGATGTAAAATGTTGAGTGCGTCACTATATGGTCCAGAATATCACTTATCCTCTCTCCTGGTAACCTTCGCCTCCAGTATCTTCGTGTCATACTTCAATGAGAAGCTCTTTGCAGTATTGTCCGAGTAACACTTCTCCTTAGTTCTGTCCTCAGTGGCAGGTATCCCGCATCTTCGCACCCCGTCGTCCTCGCCGTCATTCCTTGTCATTACATCGTCGATGCCATTGCACGTTAAAGAACCCCAGGTGGTCGAAATTAGCCGGAACCCACCACTAGGCGTCTCTCATAGCCTGAGTCGCTTTGGGACGGCAGCATTCGCACACTCCTAAAAAATAACGAACTAATGAAAACAGAATAAACTGCACAGGCGAGTGGCTGTGGTGTACTGCACTGGCGTCTTTCCTTGCAGTATCTAGCCCTAAGAAAGCATGACCACTCTAGGCGAAATCATTCCAAATGCTTTTTCTTTTTGGCACTCCGCAGGTATATCTAACTGTTCTTGTACCTTTCAAATACCTATTTACTGGTCACATTTTCTTGCCGAGTAACTCAAGAAGTGAAATGCATATTATGATTGGAGACCTAGAGAGGAAAAGAAGAGTGGTGGGTCTAAAAATTAATATGCAGAAAACTAAAGTTAAGATGAATAGTGTTGGCATGGAACAATGGTTGCGAAACACACGAAAACATATCTAATTGGAGTAGGTAATTACAGCTGATCCGGACCATGATAATCAAATTACTAAGAGATAAGAATGAGGTGCAGTGACTCTCAGGTCATGAATGAGAGTTCACCAGTATTCCTCAAGAGAAAAGTATATACCAGCTGTATCCTACCGGTGCTTACCAATGGTGCAGTACGGTGGAGGCTAACGAAAAGGTTTTAAAGCGAAAGTTTTACTAGGCCATGTCGGCGGTTTCGATCGTGTCATCAAAACATTCCTGCAGCCATTGGTGAGGAACTAGAAAGAGAGAACGTCTAAAAAGTGGTCATAATTTATTTATTTATTTACTTATTGGATGGGCAATACTTGGTACTGCCCGTGGGGCAGGGCCAATGAGGTAATTAGTCTCCTGACGAGGCCCTGGCCGCACTGGGCGCAACAGCAGCGGTTACAAAATACATGTAGACAGCACATATAGAATTGTACATAACAATCATCACTGTACAAAAATGGGCATGAAGCATGTGACAAGTTCAAAAAGAAAGAGATACAGAAGCACAAGAAACATACACTCGCCAAAGAAAAAATATTTAACACATGACGTTTCGAGACCCGTACGGGTCCCTTGTTCACAATGAGGATGGGCGGAATGGGCCGCTACTTATAAGCGGACTTGAATGCACAGTGAGTGGGCGTAGATATCGGGGAGATTCCTTCTCGTCCTGTTGATAGCATTCTTGGTCGTCTGTATGTAAAATGATTTCAGAAATAATCGTGAAGATTAAGGTTTCTTCGTGTCCAAAATTGTGGCGTTCTCCCAGTCAATGGAGTGTTGCATCATTTGGGCCTGCTCTGCAAGTGCGTTGGAGGAAGTGCGACCTTTCTTGACGTCATTCTTGTGTTCCCTTATTCTTCTTTTAAAATCGCCTGAATCGCCAATGTATGATGCATCGCAATCCTTGCAGGGGATCTTGTATACAACGCCGGGGTAACATGTGCGCTCTAGGCGGTCCTTCACGTGACACAGCTGCTGTTTCAGCTTGCTGGACGGTACGTGCGCAATTCTAACGCCGTATTTGGCAAATATTCGCGCCAGAGCCTCACTTGTAGCCCGGGAATACGGGACAGTCACGCGTTTCTGTTGCCCAACAAACTGGGGCTGAGCAGGTTCCTTACAGCGGCGTTCTTGATTGTTTAGCATCTGACGGGGGTAGCCATTATTTTCAAGGTCGACGGGAACTTTCTGCTGCTCGGAAGAGAGAAGGCCAGGACTAGAACATAGACGACCAGCTCGCTTGAACAAAGCGGACACGACGGAGGTTTGTGGCCTATGGGATGGGCAGATTTAAAATCGAGGTACTTGCCGAAAAGAAAAATAACCTACGAAAATAAGGTACGAAAAGAAAAATAAACTTGACTTGACTTGACATGTGTGGGCTTTCGGTATACGGTAGTGGCGAGCCCATCGGGAGTGCGGAGAACGAGAACATCGAGAAAAACAATACTTCCGGCGGCTTCTTCTTTCATTGTGAACTGAACTGTTGGTTGAAAAGAGTTGAGCTGGTCCAAAAAAGGTTTGGCATCCTTGCGCTGAATTACGCAGAATCAATCGTCCACATATCGTAAAAACACTTTCGGACGACTATGAAACGATTGTAGGGCCGAACTTTCAATACACTCCAGCGCGAGATTGGCACAGGTTACGGACACAGATGCACCCATGGCCGTACCATACACCTGCTTGTAATATACGTTGCTGAACACGAAATATGTGTTCTTTCAAAGATGTCCGAACTCCTCGAAGATGCGGTCACCAACGCCAAGCTTAGCCGGGATCCCACGAAGAAAATACAAACGGAGCTTCAAAAACTACTAACGGATGTTTTCATATTTGTTCCTCCTGCGAAAAAGTACCTTTACTACCAGCTATTGTGTCATAGCGGCTCAGCACCCGTTATTTACGGCTTACCTAAAATTCATAAACCGGACATACCACTCAGGCCGATAGTTGACTTCACGCGTTCCCCACTGTATAACCTATCCAAGTATCTGCACCAGGTTATTGGACCTCTTGTCGGACGTACGCCGACATACGTGAAAGATTCCGCTGATTTCGTTGCTAAACTCAAGGCCGTGGCGGTTGACAACGAAGACATCATAGTCTCGTTCGATGTCAAATCGATGTTCACATGCATTCCAGTAAACTTCGCTGTTGAATGCTGTGAAAGGGCACTGGAAGAAGACCCATCACTACCATCCCATACGCCTTTTGAAGCAGTTGATCTTTGCCGCCTCTTAAGCTTCTGTCTTCAGAACACATATTTCGTGTTCAGCAACGTATATTACAACCAGGTGTTTGGTACGGCCATGGGTGCATCTGTGTCCGTAACCTGTGCCAACCTCGCGCTGAAGTGTATTGAAAGTTCGGCCCTACTATCGCTTCATACTCGTCCGAAACTGTTTTTACGATATGTGGACGATTGCTTCTGCGTAATTCAGCGCAAGGATGCCAAACCTTTTTTGGACCAGCTCAACTCTTTTCAACCAACATTTCAGTTCACAATGAAAGAAGAAGCCGCCGGAAGTATTGTTTTTCTCGATGTTCTCGTTCTCCGCACTCCCGATGGGCTCGCCACTACCGTATACCGAAAGCCCACACATGTCAAGTCAAGTCAAGTTTATTTTTCTTTTCGTACCTTATTTTCGTAGGTTATTTTTCTTTTCGGCAAGTACCCCGATTTTAAATCTGCCCATCCCATAGGCCACAAACCTCCGTCGTGTCCGCTTTGTTCAAGCGAGCTGGTCGTCTATGTTCTAGTCCTGGCCTTCTCTCTTCCGAGCAGCAGAAAGTTCGCTTCGACCTTGAAAATAATGGCTACCCCCGTCAGATGCTAAACAATCAAGAACGCCGCTGTAAGGAAGCTACTCAGCCCCAGTTTGTTGGGCAACAGAAACGCGCGACAGTCCCGTATTCCCGGGGTACAAGTGAGGCTCTGACGCGAATATTTGCCAAATACGGCGTTCGAATTTCGGACGTACCGTCCAGCAAGCTGAAACAGCAGCTGTGTCACGTGAAGGACCAACCGCCTAGAGCGCACATGTTACCCCGGCGTTGTATACAAGATCCCCTGCAAGGATTGCGATGCATCATACATTGGCGAGTCAGGCGATTTTAAAAGAAGAATAAAGGAACACACGAATGACGTCAAGAAAGGTCGCACTTCCTCCAACGCACTTGCAGAGCATGCCCAAATGATGCAGCACTCCATTGACTGCGAGAACGCCATAATCTTGGACACGAAGAAACCTTTATCTTCACGATTACATCTAGAATCATTTTACATACAGACGACCAAGAATGCTAGCTATCAACAGGACGAGAGGGAATCGCCCCGATATCTACGCCCACTCACTGTGCATTCAAGTCCGCTTATGAGTAGCGGCCTATTCTGCCCATCCTCATTGTGAACAAGGGACCCGTACGGGTCTCTAAACGTCATGTGTTAAATATTTTTTTCTTTGGCAAGTGTATGTTTCTTGTGCTTCCAATATGCTTCGCCCTCGCCAGACAGGATTCTGTCGAACCCTTTATTATGATTAAAAAGAGATACACTTGCTATTGTTAACACTTTGTACACCAATATAGAAATCAGAACACAATAACTTTGCAATTTGAAATCATTATTCGTAAGTGTTTGGCCTTCTAATTGAAGTGAACAGAAGTTGTATTCTGCATTTGAAAGTTCTCAAACTTCTACATGTTTTTGCGATCTGGAGAATGTCTGGATAATTTTTACATAATTTCATAATTTGATGATCAATTGTCTGTTCAGCATAATTTTTCCTTGGCTTTTTTATGACAATGAAAGTCCTACGCAAATTCTGACCAGTAAATCTATTTAGATAATGACTAACCGATCGACTGTAATTGCTTGATACTTCAGAAAATATGTACGCAGATAATTTCTGTATATATGTACATTTCGTGAAAAGGTCGGATATTCTGTGTTCTCATTAAGGTTACAGGGAAACGAAGGAGGATGAAGTGAGGATGCGGCGCAATAAATTTGATGACGATCTGAGCACTAGTTAACAAATTAAAGCCAAGTGGGCGTGTTCGCAAAACAAGTGGCGCGAAATTTGAATCGCAAGAAGAGCAATACCCCGTGCCGTACCACATGATGGAACAGGTGACCAGAAAGCGGGCGGAGCCTACGTTTCGCGCCAATTTCAATGTCTGGAACGTGCATTCTTTTGATAAGACGATGTGATGTGGAGTTACTCGAATCCAATCAAATAATATGATAATGTGGGAGTCAATGTAGATGAATGAAGGTGCTGTAAGGCGGGGGTTTATTTAAAAGAGCTGGGAGGAAGGGAGCAGCGGCGAGAACAATCTGAGGACAACCAGGTCGGGCACAGACACACGTGGGGATAGCCATACGGCTGACGCGCAGGGCCATCTTCTTCGTTTTCACGAGTCATCTGCTTTGTCTGGGTCATCTTCTTCACAATCACCCCCGGGGCGAAGAGGAGCCATCCTGGCGACTTACGGCGACTGCAATATGGAGGGGTTGTAGTAAGGCTTGAGACGCTGGATGTGAAGTGTCTCGTGGCCGCGGCGGCGGAGATCGGGAGATGGCGGGAGGGGTTCGACGACGTAATTAACTGGAGAGTGCGCTCCAGGACACGGTAGGGGCCGTGATACTCGGCGAGAAATTTCGAGGAGAGTCCAGGAGTACTTGATGGTGTCCAGAGCCACACAAGCGCACCAGGAGAAAGTGCGATGTGGTGTGAGCGTTGTCGTGGCGGAATTTCTGGCGATACTGGGCGTCAGTTGTGAGTGACCGGGCGATTTGGCGACAATCTTCTGCGTGTTGCGCGGCTTCGGAAACCGGGGTATATTCGGAGGCGTCAGGTTGGTAAGGCAGAATGGTGTCTATTGTAGCAGATGGATGACGCCGTAAAGAAGAAAGAAGGGAGAGAAGCCAGTAGTGGACTGCTGGGCGGTGTTGTAGGCGAAAGTCACATAAGGGAGGATGAGATCCCAATTCGAGTGGTTGGATGCGACATACATAGAGAGCATGTCCCCGAGGGTGCGGTTAAATCGCTCGGTGAGGCCGTTGGTCTGCGGATGATGGCGGAGGTGGTACGATGGATTATGTTGCACTGGCGGAGCAGGGCGGTGACGACATCGGACAAAAAGGCGCGTCCGCGGTCACTAAGCAGTACACGAGGTGCACCGTGACGAAGGACGAAACATTGCAAAAGGAATGAGGCAACGTCTGTCGCTGTGGCGGGCGGAAGGGCGGCGGTTTCGGCATATCTCGTGAGATGATCAACCGCAACGATAGCCCAACGGTTGCCGGCCGCAGTGTACGGAAGCGGGCCGCAGAAATCAATGCCAATATGGTCGAAAGGAGGTGGTGGGCAAGGGAGTGGCTGCAACTCTCCAGCAGAACGATGAGGAGACGGCTTGCAACGTTGACAGGCGAGACAGGCGCGTACGTATTTAAGTACGAAGGTGTACATGCCGCGCCAGTAATAGCGCAGCCGGATGCGGGTGTATGTCTTGAAAACTCCAGCGTGACCGGATTGTGGGTCAGCGTGGAAATATGCGCATATGTTCGTGCGCAGGTGGCGAGGAATAACGAGTAACCACTTGCGGCCGTCGGTGCTGTAGTTCCGGCGATAGAGGGTGTTATCGCGAATCACGAAGTGGGAAGCATGGCGGCGGAGAGCACGGGATGGAGAAGCAGCCATGGGGTTGGAGAGAAAGTCGAGAAGAGAAGCGATCGAGGGGTCAGTACGTTGCGCAGAGGGCATGTCGCTGATGTAAAGGGACGACGGAGAGATGCCAGAGGTGGAAAGGCTGGCGATCTCGGCTGGAAGTGGGCAGCGGTACAGGGCATCAGCGTCTTGATGCTTGCGGCCGGAACGATAGACCACGCGGATGTCATATTCTTGCAGACGAAGAGCCCACCTGGCAAGGCGGCCGGATGGGTCTTTCAAGGAAGAAAGCCAACAAAGCGCATGATGGTCCGTCACAACGTCAAAAAAGCGGCCATAGAGGTACGGGCGGAATTTGGCAAGGGCCCATACGATGGCCAAGCACTCTTTTTCACTGACGAAGTAATTAGTTTCAGCCTCCGCAAGTTTGCGGCTTGCGTAGGCAACAAAGTATTCATCAAAACCACGGATGCGCTGGGCGAGTACCGCGCCGAGGCCGACACAACTGGCGTCCGTGTGGACCTCGGTAGGAGCGGTCGAGTCGAAATGGCGCAGTATGGGTGGCGCTGTGAGGAGGCGGCGCAAGGTGTTATACGCATCGTCGCACGCCGGAGACCACATCGATAAGTCGGAACGGCCGGACAGTTGTGTTAAAGGCGCAGCAATCGAAGCATATTTGCGAATAAACCTCAGAAAAAGAGAGAGCACAGACCTAAGAAGCTGCGCAAGTCTTTGATGAAAGTGGGTTTGGGAAAGTCTGCGACAGCGCGAAGTTTAGCGAAGTTTAGGGACGAACGCCTTGCTCAAAGACAACGTGTCCTAAAATTGTCAGCTGACGCGCAGCAAAACGGCATTTCTTCAAGTTGAGCTGCAGGGCAGTGTCAGAGAGGCAGGTCAAAACGTGCTTCAGGCGGGTAGATGGGTTTCAAAGTCGGGGGAAAAGACAATGTCATCGAGATAGCATAGACACATTTTCCTCTTGAGTCCACGCAAAATGGTGTCCATCATCCGTTCGAAGGTTGCAGGGTCATTACAAAGGCCGAATGGCATCACAGTAAATTCATACAATCAGTCGGGGGTCACAAAAGCAGTTTTGGGACGATCGGCCGCTTCCATGGGGACCTGCCAGTACCCAGAACGTAAATCGAAGAGGAAAAGAGCTCCGCCCCTTGTAAACAGTCCAGAGCGTCTTCTATGCGGGGGAGCGGATAGACATCCTTGCGCGTTATCTTATTAAGGCGGCAGTAATCGATACAGAAGCGTATGGAGCCATATTTCCTTTTCACAAGGACAACAGGCGATGTCCAAGGGCTACTTGAGGGCTGAATGACGCAGCTTTGAAGCATTTGGTCGACTTGCTCTGTAATAGTCTGGCGCTCGGTTGGAGACACACGATAGGGGCGCTGCCGCAGCGGCGCGTGGGCACCAGTGTCGATGCGATGGGTGACGGTGGAAGTTCGGCCCAAGGAAGTTTGGTGAGCGTCGAAGGAAGAGCGAAATTGATGAAGGAGGGCGAGAAGCTGTGTTCTTTGCGGCGGGGGAAGATTGGCGTCGATGGAGCGCAAGAACAATTCGGTAGAAGAGCGATCTGGCCTAGAGGCAGGAGGGCTGAGCGCGTTCATGGCGAGGAGCGATGTATCGTCGGTCTCCTCGCGGATGAGCAGAGATGCCATGGGCTGCACACTGCCGAGGCATTCATCAAGGCGCAGAGCGATAGGGCAGTAATACGGGTTAGAAACCAAAAGTATCGAAAGGCCAGCGGACAGTCAGTACGGCGTATGGCAGAGGGAGACACTTGTGGTGCAGTAAAGTATGGCCTGGAGTAAAGAGGACAATGTCGTCACCGATAGAGTCGCAAGACAAGTGTACAAGAACGGAAGAGCACGGGGAATGTCGATGTCTTCGGCGGCGAGGCTTTAACACAGGCAACAGGAGGAGTAGCGTCCAGAAAAGGATTGGGCAGAGAAGAGAACCCGACTTCCGCTCGAGCACAATCTATGATAGCTTCATGGGCGGAAGGGAAATCCCAGCCCAGAATAACAGGATGGGAACAGAAAGGCAGCATGACGAATTCTATTGAGTAGAGGGAGTCCTGAATCACAACTCGAGCGGTACACGCTGCGGGCTGCTTGATGTGCTCAGCGCTGGCCGTACGCAGCGAAAGTCCAGCAATCGGCGTCTTTACCTTCTTCAACGAACTACAAAACTTTTCGTTCATAACAGAAATCGCCGCACCGGTGTCCACAAGAGCCAATACAGTAATGCCCTCGACAGAAATTTCGATCAGATTAGCAGGGGATATGTGAGGCCTTGGAAAGTTCGACGGGGGTGCAGTTCTCGCCTCAGGAACTGCGGTACCTAGCTTTCCTCCTGAGGGAGATTGGAGCGACGTCGCATAGGAGAAATGGAGCGGCGCCTCGGTGAAGGTGAACGGCGTCTAGAAAGGGCTTAACAGTGAGGAGAAAAAGGACGACTAGACGGCGGCTCAGCAGATCCGGAGTACTGACTCGTGGAAGGCCAGTACGCGGGAGCTGGAGGAGGTGGCGCGTAGACTGGGAGACGGCGGCGGCAAAGCCGGGCCACATGACCAGGCAAGCCGCAATTGTAGCAGATAGGCCGGCTGTCGATGGTGTGCCAGGGATTGCTGACTCGCGGAGCCGGCCGAAGAGAAGGAGCCACCGCTCGCGCAGGTGTTGGAGGCAAAGCATAGGTAGGCGGTCGAGGTCTGGCGACGGCGTCCGCGTACGTCAGAGGAGCGGCCATAGGGGGCGGCGTCTGGGAGACAACGTCGGCATATGTCAATGCAGCGGCAACAGGTGGTGGCGGATGGGCAGGTGGAAGAGCCTCGGCAACCTGCTCTTGGATGGCGTGTCGAAGGGCCGGAGCCAAATCTGGAGCTTGCCCTGTAGGGTTCGGTAGAAGAGAAAGCTGACGCGCGACTTCTTCCCGAACAAAGTTTTTGATTTGTTGCAGCAGCGATGAGGTGTCAGGTGCTGGTGTCAGTCGAGCAAGCGACTCAACCTGTCGAGGGTGCTGTCGAGTCAGGAGCCTCTGCTTCCGCAGCTCCTCGAAGCTTTGGCAGAGGGTGACGACTTCACCAACGGTGCGCAAGTCGCGCGCTACCAGCATCTGAAAGGCGTCGTCGTCAACACCCTTCAAAATGTGTTTAATCTTGTCAGCTTCTGACATGTGGAGGTTGACACGCTTGCATAGGTCAATGACGTCTTCTATGTAACTGGTAAAGCTTCCGCCGACCTGCTGAGACCGTTCACGCAAGCGTTGTTCGGCGCGGAGTTTCCGAACAGCAGGACGACCAAACACTTCGGAGAAAGTTGTCCTGAAAGCAGACCTGGTGCGGATGTCCACCTCGTGGTTCCGATACCAAAAGTTAGCCACACCGGTGATATAAAAAATTACGTTATTTAGATTGGTGGCATCGTCCCATTTGTTGTAAAGGCTCAACCTCTCGTAAGACGTGAGCCAATATTCGACATCCTGCTCATCGGTCCCACTGAAGATGGCCGGGTCCCGTTGGCGTAGGGAGCCGGCGCAGGTAACAGCTGGGCCCACTTGCACGGCTTGATGTTGAACGTCGTGAGGCATCGCAGGTGGCGGGAGAGTACGGTTGCGCAATTCCATGGCTGTTACCCGGCTCCTCCACGAAATGTAAGGCGGGGGTTTATATAAAAGAGCTGGGAGGAAGGGAGCAGCGGCGAGAACAATCCGAGGGCAACCAGGTCGGGCACAGACACACGTGGCGATAGCCATACGGCTGACGCGCAGGGCCATCTTCTTCGTTTTCACGAGTCATCTGCTTTGTCTGGGTCATCTTCTTCTCAGTGCATTCATTGTGAATTAAGGTGAATTAAGCATATTTGATGTGCTTCAATGTGATTTCAATGTTTCGTAATGAAGCAATGAGCGACTGGATTAGAGTGGTATAATGGTGAATAAAAGCAATTATTGTGAATAAAATGAATTAATGCGAATCAATTATTTAAATATGTATCAAGTGAATTAACTATGAATTATGGTTAGGTAAGTGTGAATTAAAGTGAATCAAATGTTGATGTAGATGAATTAAGGTGCATTCATTGTCAATTAAGGCCAATTAAGCATACTTGATGTGGTTCAATGTGATTGCAGTGTTACTTAATGAAGTATTGAATGACTGCGTTAGACTAGTATATTGTTGATAAAATCAATTATTCGTGAATTAAATGAATTAAGTGTGAATCAATTCATTTAAATGTGAATAAATTGCTATAATTGTGAATTAGTTGTGAATTATGGTTAGGTGGGTGTAAATAAAGTAAATAAAATGTGAATACAGTGAATTAAATGTGAACTAAGCGTGAAAGAGGCACCAATCAGCGACATATGATTCCGGATTGGGTGCTACAATTGTGAACTGAAATAAATTGCGAATTAATTGTGAATTATGCTTAGATGAGGCTGAATTAAAGTGAATCGAATGTGATTGCAATGAATTAAGTGTGAATTAGGTGCAAATCAGGGACGTATGATTGTGCATTGCGGCAATCAGCAGCGCGAATAAACCTACGGGGACATGTACAGAAGGAGGGTAAGAGAATTACATGCATGCAAAAAAGAGGCAAATAGGTGAAAACAGAGGCACAGATGGAGAAATAGATGCAAAGAAGGGAAAATAGAGGCAAATGGAGGCAAGAGGAAAAAAGAGAGGCGATCAGTACTGAGGAGGCGTCAATGCTTTCGCATTACAACAATGCGGTTGCCGCAGTGCCCTCTGAAGTTTTTTGTTGGGCTTCCTTACTACCAAAACCATGTACCAACTGGCCCAGCAAGAAGTTTTAATTAAGGCAAGATAACCGATGGTGCCTAAGGGTAGCGGAACGGATTCTAAAAGAAGTGAAGCATATCTGGCGCAAAACGGGGTCATTTAGAGGGATATCAGACAGGCATTTGCCTTGCAGTGTACGCTGGTAGCATGATGATGACGGTGATTTGATGCAGTTTGAAGCTAATGTCGGAAAGCCATTTTTTCGGTTTAGTTTTTGATTCCTGCCCGTGCGAAAAGCGATTTGTGAAACCTAATGACACGGTCGAAACGTTTCTTTGTTGTGTGATGTCTTGTCACACATAATCCCGGGTTGACCACAAGTTTTCACCACTTAAGCAAGTTTTGGCTCTGGCCAACCATAGGTAAACGGAGCTTTGCAAATAATCAGTAAAGTATTGACAATGTCCAAGAAATTACAAATAAACTCAGGAGAAGCCTAGTGTCACCTCTTCGCGCACTCATGCGTGCACTCCCAGACACCCTTCGAGCGTGTGGGGGTAGCGGTCTCGGTCACAAAGGAGATGCTCTCGACTCAGCGTGGCATGCTCAGCCGGAGACCAGCTACCAAGTGACCAGGGGGTTGGTCGTTTGGTGCCAGCTTTCGCCGGTCACAAGCCAGAGAATGGGTTGGAGCGAAAGGTTCACAAACAAAGCAAAGCTTATACAGCAAAGAGACGATGCAGAGGATTTCAGTATCACTCGTATACGAGCACATACAAAGTGATTTACAAATACAATGCAACTCGTGCGAAGTAACAATAGAGAGAGATTACAATATAACAGAATCTTTGCGCCTAAACTGCACTAACACAAGAGAGAGACAAACAAACAAAACACAATTTGTTCACCGGGCACTGCGACAGTCCGACGACCTGAGGAGCACAGCGGGGCCGATCCGCAGACTGGCGCACGTTGCCTCGCTGGTCCGTGACTGGCCTAGTGGTGTTCCCCCGGGAGTCGAGCGGGCGCGCGTCTTTGGGGATTAAACGGCGGCTCGGGCTGACAGGCAGCTGTCAAGGCCCCTCATTTATAGGCGCAGTCCGCGTCTGTTCGTTCTTCGCGCCATGGCAGGCGCGCACATACACGCAGTATCAACTGCACAATTTCCTTCTCCTTGTCGCGCCGGGCGCGCAACCCCATTGTTCAAGCACTGAAACCGGGCTCCAGAAGCATCCAGATCCTTGTTGCGCCGCCGCCGGCCCGAGAAAAAGGGGACAGGGCATCCTTAGCCCGGTCAAGGCTATGCCTTCTCCGTCGACAACGAGTAGAAACTACTAGGATGTTCTGGAACAATCTACGGCGCGCGCGGCCTTGTTCCCTTTGGCACCGCGGCAGCGAACAAAGTGGAGGGCAGCAGCACACGCAAGGCTGAGCGCTCTCCGGGGTTCCTTCTCCGCTGTTTTAGTTTTGTAGCGAGAGCTACACTCCACCAGCTCTTCGAGCCTTCAGCGTGGTACCCCTTGAGCTCCGTGGCGGCGCCGTGGCCTTGAGCTGCATGGTTGGTCACTTCACTTGGTGCTGAGCAGCTGCTGCTACCGGCGGCACGCCGCGCCCTTGAAACTGAGCTGCAACAGCTGTGCGCATGCGCCTTGTCGAGGGGGGGGGGGAGTGGTGAGAGGGAGAGGGAGAGACTGAATCCACGTCCAGGGACGAAGATGAAGAAGGAACGCCCGGTGAACCGGAGCGGCGAAAGACTGACTTTGCAATTCGACTTAGCGAGTTCCACTCGGCCAGATGCAGCTCTCGCGTTACTCTAGGTTTAACCAGAGATAAAACACAGCCAGTTATTATTTACGCTGTATGCGGGCGCCACTGCTTCCTCGCTGCGCCGTTTTTTTTTTTTTTGGAATGTGCGCCGAATTTTGTGACATCTAGTTCAGATTGGGCATCAAGACAAATAAAACTTGTCCCAGAATTACGGAAGTTAGGTTCATGGCCCTGTCTAAGTGTCATGGCGACGTCTAACCCAAATAAAGTGCGCTTTGGTCAATGCGTTATGGCAATCTTACGACGAAAGAAGTTTCAGAGTGTTTTACCGGGCAACAAGGAAGTCTGCAGGTACAAGCTGACGACCTTGAAGCAACTCCAGACGTAATGTTATTACACTTTTCCAAATTGCTGATTCAAGGAAAACATGGGCACATAATAACAAGAAAGCCATTGCCATTTCATATGTCAACTGTGGTATCCACCAATTGAATTTCTTTACTCTGATATTCAGCTCGCTAACATTCTAGGCGCGTCAAACCTCCTATGATCTGTCTAATGATTAGTGTATCTGGTCCATATAAAGCAAAGAGACGAGTGCAATCAAAGTAGTCAAAGTTAATATATAACATTTCTTTTTCTCCGTTGCATTGTTCCGCTTTTTTCCGCCATCGCCACGTAATGTGAAACTAACAAATTTTGGAGACAACTGCAGCTCGAAAAAAAGACAACCACACAGTTGGCGTTTTTTTTCCCCCGCTGCAGTTATACCCAAGCTAAGCTACCAGCTTGACGAAAAGCTCATTTTACTGAAATACAAATTTTGGCGAAAATTGGAACGTTTTATTAGAGCTTCGTTTCAAATGTAATAAACGAGTGACTTCATTGCATCCTAATTGTGTAAACTAGCTATCTGATAAAACAGTGGTAGCTCTAAGCATTCATACAGAGTATCAGCCATACAGTGCAAAACGGTTGCGGTATGTGATCAGTTTACGGCCCTCCACAAGCTTTTCACTTCTTACTTATGTCAGGAGCATCTTTGGAAGCGTGACATACTTTATCCCACCGTGTGTACATGTTCATCTGACGTCATCTCACTAACGGAATTCTTATTTCAGCTGCACCTTAATCATGGCGAAGCTGTTCGATAAAACCCGTTTCCTTATTAATCACCAGACGCTGGACGTTACAAACCCTTTTCGGCGCGTGTTATTGTTGGCACAGCTGCATTTCAGACTTATTCTCGCATCGCATCGCATCGTTATTAGCATCGTTTGCCTTGCTGTAATGAATTATCCAATGCTCATCACTATTCTCATAGAACTGTTCTCACCAAGAGCTACTAACATGCTTTTGCCCGTTTATCCGACCTTCCTTTTTCTATCCACTTTCTTCTGGAAGTAAATAATACACAAAAGTTTTCACTAGTTTCTTAAAACCTAGCATTTCACCTCATCGTTGTTGGTAAGTAACTAGCAGTGAGTACAGACACATTCGGCATAAATCGCTGTCCCCCTTGCTCTGTTCTAATTTTTAGCGGCACTGTTTAGTGACTCTGAATGTTAAACGGTTCCAAGATATATGATATCTTACTTTAGTTCACGATTTCAGTAATCTATGAGCTTTTTTATTTACATTAACAGTAAAAAAAGATGGTTGGTGCTGCATAGCGGCTCCGGCTATCATTTTCACCTATTCATAGCAACCACTTGGTCTGACGATGTACAGTTCAACATAACATAAAACAAATTGTACACAGCATACAAAACAAAGTACAAGCGTAAGAAAAAGTAACAATAATAAGCGATCAAAAAACCTTGAATGTTAATAGAACAGTGCACTTACGAGATATGAATATACAGTATACTTAAGAGATATGAATAAACAATGAGAGAAGAACAAGAAGTTAGAATATTTGAAGTACGCACGGCAAAAGTAAAGAACGCTATTAAAGCACTCACTCACCGAAAACAGAAAAAAGAATCAAAAATAAGTTTGCAGCAAAAACAGAAAAAACAAGTAACACGGATCTTAAAGCACTCACACAGAGAGGTAAGAGCTCTAGCATTGACTCTAATTTTTCTAAGCTAATACTTCCCAAAGCATACCGCTGTCCTCAAGGAATGCTATCAATGCCACAAGTGCTCGCTTTTGCAGTTCGCATGTCGGCACTGGGCCTAGACCTTTTGTAGAATTAAGGGTCTGTTATCAAGAGCGCTCAAGTCTCTCTTCAATCGCAACCCGAGGTTGTCGTGCACTGGGCAATCCAATAATAGGTTAACCACATCCTCGTTTTCTTGTCCAAACGCACACCGTTGGCTGTCTGCGCGGCCAATTATATGAAGGAAGCGATGCGTGTAAGCCGTTCCTAAACGCAAGCGGTGAAGGAACATTTCTAAATTGCCGCTGATAGGTAATGGAATATTAAACCGCAGCAACGGATCGATGAAATACAGATCAGAACCTGTAGGTTTCGCTCAAACCACATCTTTTCATATTGTGGACCAGCGGAAAACGGACAACGGACACTGCCTAGCAACTGAATTTTATTGGAGAACCAGGTGAAATATATAAAGTTAAAAACGCATTAAACTAAGAGGACAAATAGAAAACATAAACGCACCGAGAATTACACCGAGGATGGAAGACTCATATCTAGGAAGGCTATCTCATTTCTCTGTAATGCCACGGATGGTTTCACCACACACGTGTCAATGTTCTTGGTGATGCAATAAGCTTCACAGATTTTCCTGCCTACTTGATGGGTGCTGTAGTATGGGATCTCATTATTATGCAAGTCAGGCAGACAAGGATCGTCATTTTGATCCTTGCAATCGCGGCGTTTCTGCACTAGGTTGAAAGAAGGGGATTTTTTGATGTCGAGCGAATTTTCGTGCTCTTTCAGCGTAATGTTAATGCACCTTCCCGTCTGGCCGTTCATTTCATTATGCATGGTCTTCCAGAAACGGCGCAACGAGTCTCTCGATAACGGAAGGCCAGAAGTGAGGGCCTTGGAGTGTGCCTGCCTGGCCGCTGCATCCGCCTCAGTGCTTCCAGGAATGGAGCAATGTCTGGGTCCCACTGGAAAACTATGATATGCTGCTTTTTGGCAGGCTTGGAAACTTCGTATACCAGTCTAGCTTTCCATGTTACGGAACTAGCGCTGTCATGTGATTGGTCCTCGCAACGAGATGAACTGTAGAGCCAAATAAATAGCGTAAATCTCAGCAGTCGTTCATTCTGTCGCGTGAGCCAGCTTACATTCATGTGGCTCATTCAGGTGCGGGATCAGAAATGCTGACGCTGATGAATTTTGAAGACTGGAACAGTCAGTATACCCATGAATGTAACCAGGATACGGCATGTGTATCTGGTAAAATGCTAATTGCTGTGCAGCGAATATCAACACGTCACATTTCCTAATTTTCCCTTCGACAGACAACTGTATTGTAGGGGTAACTAAAAGCCATGGGGGATCTTTTGTCGCCTTTCCAAAATTGATTACTTGGAAGAAGCTGGCGGTGGTGTTGGAACACTTGATGTATATGACTTCCATCCCGTTCATGAAGCGCGAAAGCTAATGGGTGCCTTTCATGCTGGGTTATTGGGCGGAAAATGTGCCTGCGGACCTCTGTTGTTCGTAACACATCAAACGGTGGCTGCCGTGCCTCAGCAATTACCGGAGCGCTGGAACTCTCTTGAGAAACTCCCAAGCACACACGGAGACCCCTAGCTAACAGCCTTTGCAGGCGTTCCGCCGAGGTTGGCGACATACCGTGAAAAATCGGCGAAGAGTGCGCAATTTTTTTATATTTGAGTGCGTTGCAAACTGTAAGCAGAGATAACTAATTACTGCCCCAAGACATACCTGCAAGCCTGCCGTAGCACGTTCAAAACAGAGTTCACCTGGTCTTCGATAGATTTTATATCATTAGCCCAAGAGAGTTGTCTGTCAAGAACTACACCCAGATAAAGGTGCTTCTTAACAGACGCTAAAGATTGACCATTGAGGCAGAGAGAGAAATCCTTCAGATTCTTACGCGTAAAAGGCTCAACGGCTGTTTTGTAGCGATAACTACATTTTACGGTAGCATTTCGAGCCTTCAGCGTGGCGGCGCCGCCACGCACTCGCGTGGTTTATTCACGTGGGGCGGAGCAGATGCCGGCGGCACGGCGCGCCGGCGAAACCGAGCTGCCACAGCTGTGCGCATGCGCCGTGTCAAGTGGGACGAAGATGAAGAAGCTCCGACCAGCGAAACAGAGCGGCGAAAGACTGACAGCAGTTCAACAGAACAAGTTCCACTCGGCGAGCTGTAGCTATCGTGTCACTCCAGGTTTAACCTGAGCTAAACCACCGCCAATTTTTTTCCCATGAGAGAGCATCATCCCTCTCTCTTTTAAAAAGCAGTGAATGTTATTAAGGCCTTCTTGCAAGGTATACTGGATGAGGCCAGCAGTTTTGCCAGAAACCCAAATGCAGACATCATCGGCGTATAACGAACAGTGTAAGCCAGAAGGGAGCTTTCGCAGCAAATCCGCCATCACGCAGTTAAAAAAAGCTTAGCACACTGCCCTGCAGCACTCCTTGCATTAGGCTATGTTCCGCGCTGTTTCCTGCACTTGACTGCATGAATACTTTCCTGCCATTTGAAACGCTGGAAATCCAACGCAGTGGTCTTCCACTCACACCGAGGTCTAGCAAACTTGAGAGTACATGAATATGAATTACAGTATCAAATGCACGTTGATATCCAAGAATGCCGCGACAGTGATTATGCTTTTGCTACGCTCATGCTGTACACATTTTACTAGGTTCATAATTGCATTCGTTGCGCATCTACCTCTACGAAATCCAGTCACCAACACAGAAAACACTTCTGTTTCATCACACCACCACGGAAGCCTGGCATCAATCAACTTCTCCATCACTTTGCACAAGCAGCTCGTCAGGCTCACTGGGCGAGAGGAGTCGAGAAGCAAAGGGCATTTACAGGGCTTTAAAACGGGAATTACAGGCGCAATCTTCCAAGACTGGGGAAGAAATTCATTGACCCACAATTATCCCCAAAAATACTGCTGTGCCCTTGGGTCCAAGATTTTGAAGCATTCCATAAGAAATGGCATAAGGCCCAGGAGCAGTCTTTGGACGGCACAACGCAAGAGCACTTTTTAAGTTCACCGACTGTGAATACAGAATCCAAATAGGCACTTTGCACATTGAAGCAAGTACTAACTTTTTCCTGCGTATATGTAGCTCAGTTTTTGAATTATTCGCAGTCCAATGAAACGCCAGGACGAGAAATAAGTCGACAAAAGTCATCAGCCAGGTCTGTTTATAGTTTCCCATTCCATTGCAAGAGCTCTGAAAGGGTTATTCTAAGAAACGGGCGTGCTTTAGGAGCGGACTATGATTCATATCGTAGGTACTGGAGTGGGAGGGGTAAATGTACTGGAGAAGTAACGCCATTTTTTGCTTCCTAATTGCTGCAGCCGTTCACGCATTGACGAATGAATCTTTTGAGCCTCACGATACGATTCTAAAGACCCGAATCGACGGTAAGCCCTTTCCGATTTTCTTCGTAGTTCCTCAGTCGCTCATACTCTCCATCAATACTTGTGAACCCGTCAGGTATCGAGACTTCCTTGGTACAACGACTCAGGCAATCTTGCACCAGTGAACAGAAGTCGTCAATACTAATGTCCATGGAAAGTTTTTTAGTTATGTTGTGACGAAAAGTTTCTCAATTGGTAACTTTGGATTTACGTAGGGCACATTGACATCGTAAGCTAGGCTGATTTAGCAGTAGTCGATAGCGATCAGTTCCGCGTATATCAATGTCTGTGGCCCACCCCCCGTCAGGCACCAGATCTTGAGCGCACATAGTCACATTTAAACAGCTCAAATCTAAACAGCATGCGCCCACTTTTTTGACGAAAAACACTGAAAGGTGGTTTCAGTTCATAAAGAGGAAATACAAAAAAGATCACTTCTCAATTAGGAGCGTTCTTTTCTGCAATACTTTGCGAACCCAAATTCTGTCTTTCTACAGCGGCCTATTTCCCCACCACGTTGTGTTATTTTTCATATAGGCGTAATTATGTCTCGTAGTAGGCTTTTTAACCACACTGCCCACGACACTAATCCCTGATTAGTACTCATTAGTACACGCTTTGCCTTACTTTGGGCATCTGAGCTCCAAAACTTGCTTGGACGTGGTGCTCGCAGTACTTGCCTTACTCCAGCTGGAGGCAGGATTTTGCTTAGCCTTTTAGCCTTAATTTTCCACCAGTTGCGCCTAGACGCACGTGGCATGTTAAGATTGTGGCTCGTCGCTCTTTCTTCTGCCTCATCGTTGAATTAATGAATGAAAAACTTGATTGTTTTAAAGCGAAAGCGTTGCTAGCCGCGAACTTGCGATTTCGCCGTGGCGGTGCTCCGAGGAGGCGCATCATGTCACAACGTGCGCCTCGCCGCGGTCTCTCTCTCTCTCGCTCCCTAGTCACTACTGCGCATGCGCCACTAGTAGCACCGAGCCATAGATGTTCCGCCGCTGCGCAGCGCTGCGTCTTTCCTCAAAATCCAACTTTCAATTTTCAGTTTTCTCTTTCTTATTTCCCTCCCTCCTTTATCTCTTCCTTTGCGGCGCGGTTCGGGTGTCCACCGGGATATGCGGGGCGCTTACTGTACGATTTCCTTTCCTCAAAAACCAAACAAAACAAGAGAGCCGACGGCGTTAATAGAGTTCATTGGCGTTGACAAGTTTGCAAAGGCCGTCCATTTTCACGAAAGGAAAGGCGCACAACCGGCTCCGTGGCTCAGTGGAGACCTCAATCTCGTTTCATGTACGTAGCATGGCATTGGTGTCCAATCGCGGAAAGCCTGCTTTGATTGAGTTCCGCACTCTGGATAGGCAGCGCGCCCTCCCTGCAACCCTGGGAGGTGGCATGCAGTTAATGGTTGATCGCGAGAGATTGATCACCAAATGAGCGCTGCGGCCTAGCTCTTGCTGCAGTGCCGCATGTCAGCCACAACGCTGTCAGCGCTAATGCATTCAGGCCGCATCTCTCTCTCACCACCGCCACATGTATGAAAGCACGAATGAGGCGTCCACTGTACAGGGAGCCAGTTATGCGCCCTTCCTTTGCTCAAAGCCATCGCCGTGTAGAACATTGTCAACGCCAACGCCAATGAACACAGTGAACGCCGACATTTTTCGCTTTGTATATCCTGGATTAGCTGAGCTAATCCACATTAATTTTTGTTAAGGAGGATTCTCGCCGCGTAGCTGGGTCCCTCAGTCCAGGGCCCGAGTGGCCTTGGTAGTCTTGCGAGCCCTGCCGATCAGCTCCAGGCTGAAATACCTAAGTGAGAATGATTAGGTATTACATTTTTTATTTGCTTGAGCTCCACACCAGCGCTGGATTATTTGAGTGAAATCATCATTGCCTCCCGTCCTCGAAATAGCTTCGTCAAAGCAGTATGAGCCAGGAAAAGATGTCCCGAGAGTACTTGCCAGGTTCATGTTCGTTAGATAGAAGTCGTCACCCGAAGATACGCTGCCCGGATACCCAGAGAACGTCACTGTGGTCGCTGGTACCGGCTGACCTGCAGCAGGTGGAGTACAGAATCGTTGCGAGACTATTCTCCACGGTAACTTGAATGCATTTAGCAATGAATCCGTTCAGCAGAAGCCGAAGAAAATCAGGACGTAGTGTTTCGTCCCGCTCCGTCTTCACGTCCGCCCGTCTTTATTCTGCCAAGACTAATCGCATTGAAGTTGTCCTACAGTACCAACATAAATTATTTCTGCTCAATTCCCGGGTTTCATCAATGCTGCGTCAGAAATGTAAAAATCAGCTTTCTGCTCCTGCACCCACTGCAGCTAACATAGCGCGGGGTTTTACTACTGCCGCGCTTTTCATATAACCAGGGCAGCAGTTTACAACAACACTAAAAAAAATGCCTGTTACAATGTAAAGGCTGAAGAATGGCGAGAGTTACGACATGCACTGTTTGACGCTGATAATATTCATATTTGAACAGCGCAATAAAACAACGGAACACAACGGAACCCGCCTGTTATTGGGGGGGGGGGGGGGGGGGGTGTTGTCTACAGGATACCATGCACTTGCGGGGTGACTTATATAGGCTAGACAGGACGTTGCGTTAACGATCGTCTAAGTGAGCACCACAGGTCCTGAAATAATAGGTCATCTTGTAACCTTGCCCGTCACTGGAGAGAAGGTACTTGCACACCTCTGTTGTCTAACACCGTCATCCTAGGAAAACATAAAGACAGCCTAACGCCTGATATTTTGGAGGCTTTTCACATCCGCTTGGAATCAGATAGTTGCATTAGTGATCCTTCTGTCACACTGACTGATAAAGAGATGATGTACTTATCCGGCCAAGATGTGTAGCTTTGCGCGCTTGCCGATTGTCACCGTTGTAGGCATGATGATTAGCTTTTGTGTTGTTTTCTTTTGATTTTTTCCTCTTGTTTGTGTTTGGTGTACTTAGTATTTAAGACTCCTTTGGCGTGAATAAAAATCTAGTTGCGAGTCAGCTCTTGTGGTGCCCTTTCTTCGTTGTGTTCCGTTGTTTTATTGCGCTGTTCAAATATGAATCAGTACCAACTCGCCCAGTTCGCAGCTTTATTGACGCTGATAATGGATGACGATTGATTTCCTCTCCCTTGCGATTTTATCAATCGATACTTGTGGATTGAGCTAACAGACATCTTTAGCATACCGTGTACCGTGTTGCCGTTACCGTAACACCAACAATAACCGGAGAACCGGGAGCCCGCCCACTGCCAGTGAGCACGCGCTGATTGGTACCTATGTGGCAGGAGTGCGTGCAGCTTCCGTGAATGTGTCGCCATCTGGCGCCCTCGAGGCGATCTGCGCATGCGCTTTGGCGGCGGGCGGGCTCCCGCTACTACGGTAACGCTAACGGCAACACGGTACACGGTGTGGTAAAGGTGTCTAATGAAGTAACGGATGGGTGTCTTGACGATCATGGGGACGTATTCTGCTCTGTAGGATTTGAGGACGTCGCGCAGGGCTTACAGTGGTGAGGCACTCTGAGGGGCCTTGTCAGAGAGGAAGTTTACAATGACCAATTCAAAACTGGTTGGCACTGAAAGCGTTTCTTCACGCTCACTTGGGAACTTCATGCCTTCTTTGTCTTACCAGTTCGGTAACTTCTAAAAAAAATGTTTCCCTCTCCATAAAAGCGAATAATCTGAACCACCACCAGCCACACATGGCCTGACTTCCCGAAAGCTGCAAACCAAGGTCCCAAGCTCTCTCTTGCGCGCGCCCATTCTGTCATTCAAAATGAATTATGTCGCTTTTCCTTAACATCGGGCATGTTACACAAGATTACGAAGAAGAGAACGAGGAACACTACATCACGCATAAGCGCCATTTATACGCGCTCTGAATAGACCCCCCCAGCAAGAAAAAGAACGCACCATCAGTCCCCGTGTGTCTATACACTCGCTGCTTTTTAACCTCTAAAGCGCTATCACCGTGTTGTCGGGGCAGCTTAGAAGCAGATCCCGAAAACAGTGAGACTTCCCGGTAGCGAACCAGCCAAATTCGGCTGAGCAGGTACGCGAAACCCGCAACTGCGATGATGCCGCCATCGAGGGTTTGTGGCTCGCCTTTTCGGCCTGCCCTTCACATATCTGGATGACCATAACGAGGGTCCAGCGGACTTCGGACCTGTATGCTTTCTTACTGCAATTTTTATTACCACAGCACGACTGAGCCTCGACAGAGACCTTCTTAACAAGTGAGCCAAGATGGGTAATTCCTTTTGTTTATTTATTTATTTTATTTCTTTAAATACCCTAAAGGCCCAAGTGGGCATTGCATAGGGGGGGGGGGGGGAGGGCATGAAAACAACACAATACAGATTATTGGCACATAGTAGTTAACAAATACAAAGAATAACTACATATACAAATTGCAAGGACACATCACTGCAGTCGCTGAAAGATACATAGGTTGAGCGTATAAGACTTAATGCTTCAACAATACTGAAAATATCACGGTGAATTTTGTAGGGCAAGGTGCGATGAAAGTTTTGTTTGGAAATGTGATAACTCAGTTTCAGAAACTATGTCAGCCGGTAACGAGTTCCACTCTGCCATAGATAATAGTAAGGGTGATGTTTGATATTTCAGCGTTCGTGCGAAGATGGGTTGCACTTTGTGGGAAGGATCAGACTGGGATGAAACATGATGGGCAGGGGCGATGCGATCAGCTGTGAACGGGGAGCCATCGTAGTACAAGGAATGAAAAAACGATAAACGAGAGAACTTGCGTCGAGTGATAAGGTCGGGAATACTGATAGTTTGCTTCAATAATGACACACTTTCATAAGGTGAGTATGAAGAAAGGATGAACCTTACAGCTTTATTTTGCACAGACTCAAGACGGTTAATTAATGAAACACTACTTGGACTTCATATTAAAGATGCATATTCTAAAGCTGACCTTATGAGTGTAGTATATGCGCGAAGCTTTGTCTCGGGGTTGGCAAGATATAGACGACGTTTGATGAGTCCCAGTTTCTTAAATGCTTTGTTTGTGATGTGATTTATGTGGTTGTTCCAGCTTAAATCAGCACTGAGATAAACACCTAGGTACTTAAAACAATCCGTTCTTTCAACTGTATTCTCATTAATTGTGTAGACATTAGAAGGTATATTAGTGCGCGTGGAAAAGGTCATCAACATTGTTTTTTTTATATTAATTTCCATCTGCCATAGCTGGCACCATTCATTTAGGCGCACTAAGTCGGTCTGTAGAATAACTGAATCAAGGGGGGTGACTATCCTTCTAGAGATTACGCAGTCGTCAGCGAACAGTCGCACGTTAGATGATATGTTAGATGCTATGTCATTAATGTAAATTAAAAATAGTAATGGCCCTAAAACGGATCCCTGTGGGACTCCCGATATATGATTCGTGAACTGCTCGATGAATACTCTTTAATTTTGACGCTCTGGGAGCGACTACTTAGGAATTCTCCGATCCAACGGGTGATATCGCGGTGCAGTTGTAGGTTGTTAATTTTCTTCATTAGTCTTATGTGGGGAACGCGATCGAAAGCTTTTGAAATCTATAAATATGGCATCAGTATATATTAATTCGTGTACCGATTCATGAAGATCTGTTAAGAGCTCAAATAGCTGTGTTTGACAGGACTTTTTTTGCCTAAAGCCATGCTGGTTAGCAATAAGCAAGTTATTGGCGTTTAGGTGGGCCATTATGTTTGAGTAGAGGATATGTTCAAGCAACTTGCAACAAATCGATGTTAGTGATATGGAGCGATAATTTTCCGGTGACGTGCTATCACCGGATTTAAAAACTGGGCTGACGTTTGCGGTTTTCCAGTCATCGGGAATGCATCCTGTATCTAAAGACTGCTGAAATATTAAAGTTAGTAAGGCAGCCGACACGTGCGCGGTAAGTTTAAGAAGTTTGGTATTGATACCGTCTGGACCAGGGCTACAATTAAGTGGAAGTCGCTCAATAGCTCGGGCAACACCAGCTGCGCTAATGATGATTGGTTCTGATGGATGAAGCACTAACGGTTGTTGAGGTTCGCGGTGATTAAAAGGCACTGATTCGGTTGTAAAGGTGTCTGTAAAATGCTTGTTGAATAGGTCAGGCATTGCCTCTGGAGGTGCCACACGTCCGTTCGCACCTTTCAATACTGGTATCTCATGGCTGCCCTTAGGGTTTATCACTTGCCAGAATTTTGCAGGGTTGGTTCTTAACAAGTCGGGTAAAGTGTGGTTAAAAAATTTGTTGTTAGCCTTCTTTATGACGATTTTGGTCGTAGCAGATACGTCTTTGTACTGTTGCCAGGCGCTGTCAGAGTTGACTTCCTTAGCTCTACGGTACACTTTTTTCTTTTTGTTTAGACACTTCTTAACATCTTTTGTGAACCAGGGGGAGTCAGTTCTTGTTTTGATGTGTAATTTTGGGATGCAGGCATGCTCGATTTCCTTCAACTTATTGCGAAATAACAACCAATTTTCGTTTGCCGTGCGAGTTACAAAGGTGGTTTGAAAAATATGCGCAAAGTCTCTCAGCATGCGGTTTATTTTTTCATGATCGCATTTCGGGTAGTTTAGGATGCATTTGGTCGTAATATGCTTGGCAGGAACGTACATGGGTACTAAACTGTGGACGAATCTGTGATCGCTTATCTCTTCGAGTACGTAGGTGCGGGAATGAGTAGGAAGGTTTGTAAATAACAGATCTAGAACGTGATCACCTCGGGTGGGCTCCTGTACCAGCTGAGTTAAATGAAACGCTGTCATTGTATCAAGCAGGCGGGAACATTCATGGCGATTCGATCCGGAAGTGACAGATGACGTTTTCCAGTTTAGCATCTTTATCAGCTCTGGTTTACGACTTGTTCAAAGAAAGCAAAAAAGAATAGTTGGTGGATTACCCTCATCGCTAGTGTGTTCAGTTCACGGCTCTAAGTGTGCTTTTATGTCGACACTCCCTTCTTTCAGATTGTTTTCTTGTGATATGATGCGTTAATTGATGCCTGTCCTGGAGCACTGCAAATCGTGTAACCTATGCCGCAAGCCACCTCAGCGGGCCTTTTTCGCTTGATATGATTGAGCCGTTGTTGGCACTTCTCCCTGTATCGCCTCGAGTGCAGTACCATTGGATTGCTAACAACCGCTCTGTTCTTGTTTTCGCCAGTCATGCCTGTGACAAATGAGGCACCAGGAAGCCCGACTGCCACTGTTTTGCGGCTATCGCAACTGCCCTTATTTTATGACATTCTGAATGCGTAAAAATTTCTTCTTCTAGTGATGGGCGCCGACATGGACACTGAAAGCAAGTTTCGAAATCATCATCATCATCATCAGCCTGACTACACCCGCTGCAGGGCAAAGGCCTCTCCCATGTCTCTCCAACTAACCCTGTTCTTTGCCACCTGTGCCCACTCTATGCCTGCAAACTTCCTAATCTCATCCGCCCACCTTACCTTCTGCCACCCCCTGCTCCGCTTGGAATCCTCTCCGTTACCCTTAACCTTAAGGACCAGCGGTTATCTTGCCTTCGCAGTACATGCCCTGCCCAAGACCATTTCTTCCTCTTGATTTCCACTAGGATGTCATTAACAAGAGTTTGTTCCCTCACCCACTCTGCCCGCTTCCGGTCTCCTAACGTTACATATATCATTTTTCTTTCCATACAGCTCGCTGCGTTGGCCTTAACTTAAGCTGAAACCTTTTCGTTAGACTCCACGTTTCTGCCCCATAGGTGAGTACCGGTAAGGTACAGCTTTTGTGAACTTTTTTCTTGAGGGATATTGGCAACCTGCTATTCATGATCTGAGAGAACCTGCCATATGCGCTGCATCCCATTCTTATCCTTCTAGTTATTTCCCTCTTATGATCCAGATCAGCGGTCACTACCTGCCCTATGTAGATGAATTCATTTATCACTTCCAGCACCTCATTGCCAATTGTGAACTGTTGCTCCCTTGCTAGACTGTTGAATAATACTTTGGTCTTCTGCATGTTAATTTTTAGACCCACCGTACTGCTCTGTCTGTCTAACTCATTGATTATGATTTGCAGTTCATCTCCTGAGTGACTCTCAAGGCAATGTTATCAGCGAATCGTAGATTATTTGGTATTCTCCATTAACTCTTATCCCCAACGGTTCCCAATTCAGGCCTCGGAATATCTCATGTAAACAGCCGGTGAATAGCATTGACGAGATCGTGTCCCCCTTGCCTAACGCCTTTCCTTATTGAAATTTTACTGCTGACTTTATGGAGGACTATGGTAGCTCTACAGTTCCTATATATATCTTCCAGTATTTTGACATAATGCTCATTCACACCCTGATTCCGCAATGCCTGCATGACTGCTGAGGTTTCCACTGAGTCAAATGATTTCTCATAATTTCTCATAGTTTCGAAATAAGGGAGAATTTATCGCCCCCTCCCCCTCCATTGCCCCCTCCCCTCCTGCGCATCCGCCATAGGGCTTCAAAGGAAAGCTGTAGAGATTTCACAGGGACATGGTAGCTGCAGAAGAATTCGTCCTAGTTAACGGTTGAACATGGAACACTGCATGCTAGGCCGGTTGGTCGACCAACCACACTAACGAGGACGGCTAGGCCAAATGTGCTTTAAGAAAAAGGTAGTGATTACTATTGGGCTTATTACTGCAACTTTGGGTTTTCCCAAAACACGATTACAAAATTTTGAGTTCACGTGCTATCAAAAAGTGCAAAAAGACACAGAGACCAGCATGGCACTTACACAGCGCTACATGGTTGTCGCGTTTGGTACTACAGACCTTCAGCACTGTCAAATCATGAGGGTCACTGCCCCCCTACAGCTATGTATTGCACTCAGAAATTCAGAAGGTAAAGCAGTCGCTAACCTGATCCCGCGAGCAGGCTGTAGCTGAAAACGTACTTCTTGAGCACCTTGTTCATGGCACCGTAGTAGCCCCAGGTGGCGTGCGACGCGATAGCGTCAGTGTTGCCTCCCGTCGTCTTGAAGAAGGCAACGCCGGTGTCGCGGGGCGCCCTTGGCCCGCGCTTCGCGAAAGCCCACTCGAGGTCGCCCACGTCCTTGTAGAGGTTCAGAAGCCTGCGTGCGGGACACATCGGCTGCGTTCGGTCATCTAAGACTTTGGCCTGCTGGCCTGGGGTGCGCCTCGCACACGTTGCTAACCCTCTGGTTACATGTTCGGTACTTCGTGCATGCTGCAAAGCGCAATAAGAGAGGCGTAGCACTTGCCGGGTTGGCGATGGCGGAGCGAAGGAACTTCCGCGGGAACTTGAAAAGCAGCGGCGACAAGCGCACATGTATGTATTTGTCTGATCTTCTAGTTCATTTCTCGCGGCTTCTCGACTTCCTGGCGTGAAAGAAGGGGCTGCACGTTAGACGGCACATGGCTCTCAAAAGCCAGCAGTAAGCACATTTGTTAGGCTGCGTTTGCGTCGTGCATATTATGTCTTTTCACTCCTCCTGACTTTTGCCGTAGTGCAATTAAACGAACAATTCCTGACGAAAGAACATTGAAAGAAAGCGGCGATTTGCAATGACAGATGATACGTCAGTCTGAAAGCAGTAAAAATAGCTTGGGATATTTTTGAAGCTGCAAACAAAACAAGCATGGCAGCCTTTCGCGTATACAAGCATTCAAGTACACTGTAAGCTCGCATCCTAGCACATATATGTAACTCATAGCTTTAAATGTTTAAATGTGTTATGAGAGCAAAAGTAAGGAATGGCGGCTTTTGCTCAATTTCTTTCCGTCCTCCGTACTTCCGAAAATCACGTGCCAAGTTTCTCGAACATGCAGTCTTGCAGGCGTTTGCGCCATCACCATACTTACTGCAGTGAAGCCTTTCTCACTCCCTCCTCCGAAAATCCTCATTGACTCCGCGCCACCCTATCCCAGGTTTGTTGCAACATGCGAGAACAACCGTTCCCAACGTTCCTAGCGACTCGCTTTCTCCAGACACTGATTTATTTCAATGCTTTAGGTATACTCACAGGCTGAGCTCATGCTCGGCCAATGTTCTCTTTTGCCGATATGCTTACTGGAGCAAATAAGGCGGTGGGAAGCGTGTGCTGTGCGCAGTTGTTCTTATGCTGGATAATCTTTCTTTACCCGGGTTTAACTTTTTTTTTCATGCCCACCTCCTGTTTCACCTTAACCCTTCGAGGCGCTCTTAGTTGAAGAAAGCTATAAACAAAAATTTCAGCGAATATTGCTTAAAAATGCCATGCTATCGATTTTATTTCCAAGCCGTTTAACTTGATCACAATTATAATCATACAACGGGGATAAGTGCTTAACAGTGATGCAAGTCCGCTACAATTAAAAAGAAATACAAATAAAAATGATATATAAAGGTGAAAACATCACTTAGACAAGAGGAACGCTCAAGAAGGCGCGCAACACGGCGCTGATTAAAAAACTATGTTTTATGCAGGTCGGGACTTAATTAATCTTAGTTGCGCAAGAAAAAATGCGCAGAAAGAGAAAAATTGCAGAAAGCGAGCTCTTTAGTGATCGGTGAGATCTTTAGTGACCATACCATCTCGGTAGATATTCAATTTGTCTGTTACGAAGAGCGATCGATGGATGGAACACCGACGCATGGCTAATACGGATGGCTTTGCTGATTGTTCTGCTGCGTTAAGTGAGGTACGTACCAGGATTGATGCCCCTGCAGAGGTGGGCGGCACATCCGTAGGCCATCAACATTACGCGCAAGAACAGCTCATGCGTCAGTGTTCCGTTCGTCCGTCATTCTTCGCGAAAAAAAAAATAAGCGTCTATCTAATACTGCATGATCACTTCGGAGCTTTGCTTTCCTTATCTTTCTTTTTCCCGCACTTTTAATTTCTTGCTCAACTGCTGTGTGTTTTAAAATACATCCATTCAATAAAACGAGTTATTATAGTCAGCGTCGTGTTACGTGGAAGCCTGTTCATCATGCACCAACGAGCCCAACTGTACACTAGGGAGATGCTAAGGGCTAATGGCTACTCACACAAGCCTTTCAAAGTCCGTAGGCAACTCGTGCGGTTCATAAAAAATATCTGTTGCTCCAGTCAGCCCGCGCTGCAAGCCTGATATCTGCAGCACTGCCAATTCGACCTGCGACATCACACGTTGTACTAGCTATTGTACCCAAATTAAAAAAAAACTGTGAAAAGCTTTCGTTACCACCACTAAGATTTGAACAATCGGTATGCTGTGATTTCGAAACAATGCACGCTTGTTACACTTTGTACAGCTATTCCAAGTTGACTTTATAAAAAATTAAAGGTGCACTCAAATCTCCTTACGCGCAGAAATTTGAGTTCCATTGACTTCCCTGTTGCTTAGCTAATTGATCATTATTTATTTAATCATTATTTTTATAAATTCTTTATTTCTTGTCTTTTTGATTTTATTGTAATTGTTTTTTTTTACTTTATTTAGTAATTCGGTCAACTAAACGTTTCATTTAGTGATTATTATTCGTTACAAATCATAATTACACTCTTACTGGATGACCAACAGTTCATGGGAACACGCTCTGTCCGCAGCCCGTCGTGGTGACACATCCTGCCCACGCCACTCTAGAGGCAAAAAATGCTGTCGCATTAAAAATTGAAGGCCGCGAACCTCCTTTACAACAATGTTTCATCTATGAAATCGCTTCTGACTGTTCCTGCAAAAGCTGCCACAGCACGAGCTGCGTTTAAAACAGGGGCATATTGATACAGGCCACGAGAAAGGCGACATACACACACACACAAGCGCTTGTGCGTGCGCGTGCGTACGTGTGTTTGTTGTCTTTCTCGTGTCCTGTGTCTCTTTGGCCTAGAACTCTTTACAAGGTAATGTACCAAAATGGAACCCGTGGAATTGTTACGCTGGCTGCAAGCCACACATTCTCTGTCCTTTTTTTCTTCCCAAATCTTCCTCTCACAGTGGCACCAAATGCTTTCATCAGAGAGCGTGAGCTACTTTGAACTTGTTACATCAAATTTTGTATGCAAGCTGCATGTTGTAATGAGTACACGCCGTCCGAACAGAATTTCGCACATTCTCGACAGTTGTCATTAAAGAGCTAATTATTGTCGTTTCTGTGCCTTTTCATGTCTAAAATTAAGCGATAACCGCATGGATCGATGCTCCTCGAGACGTGACGTATGATGGCTACGGCCGTCACCTGCCATTGCTGCTGGTGCGCCCGCACGAAGCTACGACACTCGGCGATAGAGCGGCGCGTTCTCAGTTTCGCTGGGTTGCATCGCCTCACCGTTCAGTTTCCTCGCGCCATCCAGGAAGTACAGCTGTGCGAGTACCTCACTTTTAACACTAAACTGCAAAGGGTAAGATAAAAACCAGAATGAAAAATCTTTTGGTAATAAATTGCACTTATAAGAGACACAGAACAATTGTGCCAAACTACTGTCTGCGATACTGAAGCCCGCCACAAAGTGAAGTTTTTCTCTCGAACGTTCCCGTATAATTAACAAAATACAAGTTCATATGTTTAAAATTTTAAGTTTCAATTTAAAAACTGTAAAATATACGTGGATGCGGTCTGATGAGCTGGATTGTACAGCAAGACTGGCGATATGTACGTCATGTGGATAAAAAGTTATACGGTTACTTAACCTAAATTAACTATATTGTGCACTTGTATTTTTGACATTAAGGGGAAGTTTATACCAGAAAATTTATGGCCGTCCGCATCGAAGGTGAGCCTTGTTTTTAAATTTTCTTAATCAGCAATGTGGTCCCAAATATCAGTCATCAAAAATGCCCATTTTAAAGGTTGCTGAGTTATCTTTTCGGCATTACCTAATTATAAAATGGTGTTGCTGCACCTGGTATCGTCGTCAGAATCAAGGTAATTTCTTCCACATTGTCAAATACACCAATTGCGCCTGTATTCGACGCATGAGAAGTGCAAAGGACATCATTTTATAAACCGCTGGGCCACCTCCGTCGCCATCGCCGCTGACACTGCTGCGTTTAGGTCCGTCGTCGAAAAACAAGTTCGGTGCCTGTAATCCTAAGTTCAGTATTTTGGCGGTTCATTTTGTGACCACTGCTGTCCGAAACTCCTTTGAACATTGAAGGTAAAGAAATAAACAAAATAAATAGCAATACATTTTTGGTTGCATTTCATGAGTCATGACAAGCGCACGTGGGACGGTCATGCAGCATCACATTTCACATATTCTCTGAAGCACAAGCGATCATAGAAAAATTGATGAATGTGCTAATGACCGAAAAACCCTAACCTATCTTCAAGCTTTTTCTAGAGTTTTGTTGTAATAGACCGCATTTTCTCTCGGTACTTCTCGATGAGACGATCAAGGGATTCAAATAACACTCTTTCTCAAGTCCTTGCTTGAGCGAACGGTTGGTTTTAATTTATGGTACCGCACTGAGCGCCCAAACACTATTTTGCTAGGGCCTTCCGCCGTCTGCGATTGCTGTGTTCCCAAAAGAAGTTTTTAGCAATTGTCGCCCTGTTAGAAGGCATGGAGAAATGCACAGAGCTCGATGGCGCGTAATGTTCCTACGAGATGAACAGAGACAGTGTTACTGTGCACTTTGATGGCACATATAGGCGTATTTGCGCATATATGTGATGCCAAAGGACCGAGGGTGAAATGGGCTCACCTCATGCTGCCTGTTTATGTAATCATAATTTATGCATAGAAGATTTGTTCAAGAACGGACAATTAATTATTCCACGCTTCCGCTCAAATGAAAGCGCGCTATGACCCCGCACTGGGAAAAACTTCGCGGCATTCTTTACGGCATTCTTAAAAGAAATGAGATTGCATTTACGTCTCCTTCTATGGCGTCTACAATGAGAGTCTAATGTTTCTCCGATTTTCCTGCCAAAAACCCGGTTGGAATAAATTCCATTGCACTGATATGGTATGCATAAGTCATCACCACCTAAAATGTTCGAGAACCTTCCATTATATTATCTTAGACCATTATATTATTTTCACCTCACTAACCAATCCTAATGAAACATCGAATCCACACTAACCCACCTAAATTCTTTTACCTGTGTGGGCCTGCCTCGAAAACTTTAGAGCTCCTTTAGAATTTTTGCAGGCTGGCCAGCATCAAAATGTTGAGGTCCTCAGATTTTAAAATTTGGCGGTGCACAATAATTGGTCCACTGGTGGTGGCGTGGTGTTGATGACGTCTAGATCCTCATGACCAAACAGAGATTTTCGCGAAGTTTTTTGTGAGACGGCAACCTAAATGCTTGGGCAGGGCATGTAATGGGAAGGCAAGATAACTACTGCTACTTTAGGGTAACATAGTGGATTCCAAAAGAAGGCAAGCGTAACAGGGGGCGACAGAAGATTAGGTGGGCAAATGAGATTAATAAGTTTGCGGGGATACGTTGGCCGCAGCTGGCAAAGGACAGGGTTAATTGCAGAGACATCGGAAAGGCCTTTGCCTGCAGTGGGTGTAGTGCAGGCTGATGATGATGATGAATCTAAATGGTGACAAATTAAAAAATGAAACAAATGCAATCGATTGCCGCCGCGGTGGCTCAGTGGTTATGGTGCCCGGCTGCTGACCCGAAAGACGCAGATTCTATCCCGGCGGAGGCCGTCGAATTTTAATGGAGGTAAAATTATAGAGGCCCGTGTACTTTGCGATGTCAGTGTACGTTAAAGAACCCCATGTGGTACTAATTTTCGGTGCCTTTCACTACGGCGTCTCTCATAGCATGAGTCGTTTTGGAACGTTAAACCCCCATAAATCTAACCAAATGCAATCGATAGACAGCGGCTGTGAAACTTGCGTTTATGAGTACAAAGAGTCCGCATGAAGACATGTTTTGCGCTTTCCGGTGCCCAAAGCTGAAGACACCACACAAAAATTTTGTGAAACTTCACGCTTATTCCAGCTCGTCGGTCAACTCGTGAGCTTAAGCCCATTTTACCTCTGAATATTCATTAAGCGCTTAATTTGAGGATAAGTTACGTCTTACTGGCATCATTGGATTAAACGCTACCCACAACAACGACGTCGCACTTCAAAGCTCTTGGCCATTCAAAGTGGCGGCTGCGTTGCTGTTTGTTTTCGCAGTGAATGAATCATGTATCAGAAGATCTGTTGAAGGATGGAGAGAAGATTGTGCTAGAAAAAGTGGCTATCCTGCATACCAGATGCCTTATGACCTCGACCGTACTAGAAGCTTGGAAGAACGCTACCAGAATCTTAATTCAGAAGAAAGCAGACGGCAAGGACTTGAAAAATTACAGACGGATCAGCTCCAACTGTCTGCTGCCTGCCAGGTATTTACTAAGGTAATCGCTAATAGTGTCAGGGCAATCACGCACTTTAATCAACCAAATGATCAAACAGAGTTTCGTAATGAATATTCCACAATAGATCATATTCACACAATAAATCAGGTGATAGAGAAGTGCGCAGAATATAACACACTCTTATATATAGCCTTCATTGATTACGAGAAAGAATTTGATTGAGGAAAACAGGCATTGCAGATTCCGTGTGTAGAAGAGCGTTATGTCAAAATTCTGGAAGATATATATAGGAACAGCACAGCTACCATAGTGCTCCATAAAATCAGCAATAAAATTCTAATAAGGAAGAGCGTCAGGCAAGCAGACACGATTTCGCTAATGCTATTCACCGCCTGTCTACAGGAGGTATTCCGAGGCCTGAATTGGGGACAACTGGGAATAAGAGTTAATGGAGAATAAATAAATTATCTGCGATTCGCTGATGACATTGCATTGCCTTGCACTCAGGAGATGAACTGCAAATCACAGGATCAATTAGTTAGACAAAGCAGAACGGTGGGTCTAAAAATGAATATGCAGAAAACGAAAGTAATGTTGAACAGTCTAGCAAGAGAACAGCTGTTAGCAATCGGCCAAGAGGTCCTTGAAGTGGTAAAGGAATGCGTCTACTTAGGGCAGGTAGGGACTGCTGATGCGGACCATGGGGGTGAAATAACCAGAAGAATAAGAGTTGGGTAGAGCGGATTTAGCACATTCTCTCAGATCATGAATGCAATTTACTAATATCCCTCAAGAAAAAAGTGTACAACAGCTGTATCTTACCGGTACTCACCTATGGGGCAGAAACGTGGAGTCTAACGAAAAGGTTTCAGCTTAAGTTAAGGACAACGCAGCGAGCTGTATGGAAAGAAAAATGATATATGTAACGTTAAGAGACCGGAAGCGGGTAGAGTGGGTGAGAGAACAAACGCGGGTTAATTACATCCTAGTCGAAATCAAGAGGAAAAAATGGGCTGGGGCAGGGCATGTAATGCGAAGGCAAGATAACCGCTGGTCCTTAATGGTAACGGAGCGAATTCTAAGAGAACGTAAGCGTAGCAGGGGCGGCAGAAGGTTAGACGGGCGGATGAGATTAAGAAGTTTGCGGGGTTAGGGTGGTCGCAGCTGGCAAAGGTCAGGGTTAAATGGATATACATGGGAGAGGTATTTGCCCTGCAGTTGGCGTAATCTGGCTGATGATGAGATGGTGATGCGATGAAATGAAGGCCGGGACACGCCGTATCCTATAAGGGTTGATTCTAAACTCACAGCAATTTCCCATCTCATTCCGAATGACTTTAGCGTGATGGCAGCATCAGACGAAAGCAGCAAGATACCAATCACAGAAATCACAAGGTAAGCGGTTAATCAAAATACGATGGCCTTCGCAACTTGCTGCACGCACCGGGTGGCCATTCGCTGCGATATGTGGCCAATGGCGAGATCCGGTCGTCAATGAGCCAATAGATCGGTCGCTTCCTACGGACGGTTCAAAGCTGCGGCTGCGTTACCGAACAACAGTGACCAATACTATGGGACCAAACGAATCCGAAATGGAAAATCGGTGCTGGCTCCATTTAGAATACGGGCCAAGGTCATGCAAAGACGGTGAAGTGTCGCATAGGTGAATTGGAGTATACTTGAGAAGTATTTATAGATGAAAAAAATGTTGTCATGAAGCAGATTTTGGTGCAACCTGCCAGTTTCGTGTTGTTTAAAATAATGAGAAAAATAGGCATCCTAACTCCAGCAGAAAAAAGAACGGATATAATAAAGTGTGCACTTCCTACAAAAAAAAAATGGCTGTAGTTTAGCTCTGGTTAAACCTGGAGTTACGCGGTAGCTACAGCTGGCACAGTGGAACTCGCTCAGTCGAATTGCAAAGTCAGTCTTTCGCCGATGCGTTCCGCTGGGCGTTCCATCATCTTCGTCCCTGGGCGTAGGTTCATTCTCCCCCCCTCGATTTCACCGGCGCGCCGCGCCGCCGGCAGCTGCCACGATGACCATGGCGCCGCCACGCTGAAGGCTTGAAATGCTAGTGTAATGTAGGCACGCGGCGCGCACACGAGCTGCGTGCTCTGACGTCACTCAGCGCATGCGCACAGCTGGCGGAGCGGTGGTACCACGGCTCAGCGCGCAGCCGCGCTGACCTCGCGAAGTGGCTGGCGTAGCGCTACAAAAAAAAGAAAAGAAATGACACGAAATTACACGAAACTTCTTTGAAAGAGTGTGCAATGGGATGCTAGCTGGTATAACATTATTTTAAAGCAGAAAACTTCTTGTGGAGCAAGACACAGGAGATAGGCAATGCTTCTTTCCTGCGCAGCTTTGTGTCTTAAAATCAACTAACTTTTTATCTGGATAAGTGGACTGGTCTGGAAAAAAAATAATTCCGCGAATTCCAGAAAAAAATTAAGCCTGAAACGAAGACAGGACGCACACTGGCTACAGTGCACGCTGTTGGGAGCGGGTTAGCGCCATCGGATCTTCCGGCTTGGTGTAGTGGCAGACGAAACGGAGATGCCAAGCTGCGGTTAGACGAGGAGCTTTATGTATAGAAAAAGTTACACCTTGCGGACTCTGGAATAGAGAGCTCATACATATGTTGTGCTTAGTATATAAGTAGAACTAAAGTTTAAGGTCCACTCCCCCATATTGTCCGTATGCTATGATGCCACGTTGCGTAGTCGTGGGAGGAAATAAGGAGGATCGCCGTGTGTGCAGGGGCAGCTTGGCGCAAATTTGTTTACGAGCCGCGCAAGCGTCGGTTCTTCGCAGGCGGCATCCGAGCTTGTAAGAACAGGTAGCGGCGCCGGTCTCGTTCCTTCCGCCGCTGTGAAGATGCCTCGGTGTCGCGTCTTGACCTTGACGCGTATAAAACGGAATTTAGCTATCCGAATTCACTGCGTAAACAAAGTTCTTGTGCGGCCGTCTCCAACTGCTTAGATTCTCTATGTGGCCGAGATTGCGCTGACAGCCATAAACCCACTAAATGTAAGCTGGAGTGGATCGGCGACGCAAGAGGCTGTCTACTGTGCTCTTCCCGTGTCCACGGGTATTGAGCGAATTTTTTGCGAATGTTTTTTTATGGCCCTCTTGTTGTTACGCGCCGGTGACATTGAGAGCAACCCCGGGCCCCAAACCCTTTGCTCTGATTCGCTTCTTGACATCGAGTCTTTGCCCTCTGATTCCACGGATGAAATGAAAGTTATTTTTCTGTTGCTTAAAAATGTTCATACACGGGCTGTGCAAAGTTCTAAATCTAAGACAGAACTTGTAGCCGATGATAAAGCTAATACGACGGGTCAAAACAACACCGAAATCAACATCACGGCTTATAAAGGATCGTCTCGATGTACTAGAAGAAAATTACAAAAAGCTAGAAGAAGTCAGCCATGAAGTTTCCAGCATACAAACCCAAACTGATGAACTTTCTAAGATAGTCAGCACTTTGCAAACACGAATAGACGATCATGACGACAGGTCTCGACGTAACAATTTAATATTCTACGACATTTCAGACTCTGATGAGACATGGAAAGATACAGAAGAGAAACTAACTTCTGCTCTTAACAAATGTCTAACTGATCCCTTTCTTCCTGATGCATTCGTACGTATGCATCGCCTGGGAGCTTTCAAGCCGAATAAATATTGCCCAGTCAAAGGTAAATTTTTAAATTGGAAAACAAAAGATGCCATTCTCGCTACACGCAACATTCTGAAGGACACTAAAACAACCCTTACTGAAGACTTTTCAGCTGCAACAAGAGTCGCTCGTAAAAAGCTTCCTGAATTTCCTACAACCCAACCTGGTGCCCCAAAACATAAATTGCAGTACAGCAAGTTGCATATTAGTGACAGCTGCTACATCTATGACTCGGCCATGAACGCTATCGTGAACACTGAGACATGCAGGCAGGCTCTGGTTCCCCCGCAGCAGATTGCGAACCCAACACCTCCTAGGCACACGCGAGGGGTAGTGGTCACTAACATCGGAAGTGTTCTTAACAAATATAGCTCGCTATCATCCACTATAGACACATGTTCTGCAAATATTATCGCTCTAACAGACATCTGGCCAACCGCGCATGTCCGTGATGCTGATGTCTTTCTCAACGCTCATCGCTTTGCATTCTTTCGTTGTGATCGTGGAACATGAAGAAACGCAGGCGTGTTGCTGGCGGTTTCAAACAATTTCACTTCATCATCTATACGTGTTCAGACTGACTTGAAAATGGTATGGGCAGCAATTATGCTTAATCACTAAAAAGCCATAATAGGAGTCTCCTATCGCCCATCTTCCTCCCCCACCTTTTGCAACGAACTTCACGATGTCATTAATTCGGTTACTGCAAGTTTTCCTGCATCTCCGATATTTCTACTAGGTGATTTTAATTTTCCCAACATCACTTGGAGGACCGACATTCCCAGTTTGTCGCCATTCTCGTCTCTAATTAGAGAATTTTTGTATGTATGCTCAGTCTTCTCATTACAGCAAATGTGCACGCAAGCGACAAAACTAACAGCTAATGTTGCCAATACACTAGACTTAACCCTAACTAGTCGACCCGCAATAATTCCACCTATAACTTATTTGCCTGGCCTTAGCGATCATGCTGTCCTTAACTTTCCCATTAATTTAACTGGTCCTTAATGTAACAAAAAGATAACAGTGATACGCGATTATAATCCAGCCAATTTTCCGCAGTAAACACTGAACTCTCTTCTTTTATTGACATTTTTCTTGATATTTTCGACAGCCGTACTGTTCAAACTAACTGGAACATGTTTTCGGCCAAAGTAATCCAGCTCACTGAACGGTTCATTCCTCAACTCCTCATCATCAACCACACTAATGCTCCCTGGTATAGCAATCTTATCAAGTGCTTACCTAATAAAAAGAAGCGACTTTATCGCATCGCTAAGCTTTCCCCCACTAGAGAACGTTGGGCTTCGTACTCGGCTGCATCCGAGGCATAAGTGCAGGCAATTAAACACGCAAAAAACACGTTCACTCACAGATTCTTCCGTCTATGCTCACAACAAATATTAGAACATTTTGGCGCGTCATTTATCCCACGGCTGAGGAAAATATCATCCTAATCGACTCCTATGGTGGCCCTACTCCTTCAGACCTTAATTGTTCCCACAATTCTTAACCATTCATTTGCTAAGACTTTTTCTGTCATATCTTCTGCACACATACCTATAACTCATAATAACCACTATCGAGCTATGTCGCCAATATTATTTGATACTTCTTGTCTCATTAAACTTATTGATAACCTTAATCTTCATTCCACTCCAGGTTGTGATCTTGTTAATGCTAAGTGTTTGAAAAACACTTCAGCCTATGTTTTTGCTATGCTAACAAAATTTTTCCAACATTCTTATGGCCTATCTATCCTACCGAAAGAGTGGAAAATTCGGAAGGTGATTCCAGTCTACAGGTCGGCTAGCAGAACATCTCCCCTCAACTATGGTCCCATCTCTCTAAACCGCACATTTTGCAAAATGTTTGAACATATATATTTTTATATCTTGTAAATTTTCTTGAAACAAATGCTTTCTTCGCATTGGCACAACACATTTTCGAAAATATTACTCATGCGAAACTCAACTAATATGTTTTACACGTGCATTACACAGTATCCTTGACCAATCATCACTAGCTGTCTGTATATTCCTAGATTTCAAGTAAAGCTTTCGATAAGGTAGGTCACAGACTCCTCTTATTGAAACTAAATAACCTTAATATTGACCCTCATTTACTCAAATGGATTGAGTGTTTTCTGTTCAATTGCTCACAGTTTGTTACCGCTAATTGTTTTAAATCCGGTTTTACTGATGTGCATTCAGGCGTTCTTCAAGGCTCAGTCTGTGGCTCTTTTTTGCACTTTATCTACATTAATAATCTTCCTTCTCTTGTTTACTCTGATATCCTACTGTTTTCGGATGATTGCGTTACTCTTAGAGAAATAACCGATACTAATGACAGCTGTCTACTTCAGTCTGACCTTACCACTGTACCTAACTGGTGCAAGAAATGGTTAATGCAACTAAATATTAACAAATACAAAGTCATGCGTGTTTCAAGAAAATCTACATCACCGCTTTCGTATTACATCGATAACATTTCTTTAGAGTCTGTAACATCATATAAACGCCTTGGCGTTTGTATCACTGATAACCTAAGCTGGTCTCTTCACATGGAGCACGTAATCAACAATGCTAATGACATGCTAGGTTACTTACATCGCAATGTTTTCAACGTTCCTTTTTTGAAAATTTGGCTATATAAAACACTAATTCACTCCAAACTGGAATACGTAACGTTAGTCTCGGATCCTCCTTATGAAAGTCATATTACTGCTCTTGAGATGGTTCATAATAACTCTGGGCGCTTCATTCTCACTAATTACAACCGCACTGCAAGCATAACTACAATGAAATCTAGTCTTTCTCTTCCATTGCTGTCACTTCGTCGCAAAGTGTCTCGTATCGCTTTGTTTCACCAATTGTACTATCACCCCATACTGTGCAGTTGCCTTATCTCAGAGCCATTTCATGTATCCCATCGTACTGATTATCCTCATAAAGTCGGTTTTGATTCCTGTCATACCAAATATTTTTCTCATTCATTCTTGCCGCGTACCTCACGCGACTGGAATCACCTTCCCGCAGATACTGCCACCTTAAAAATTACGAGATATTCCGCAAAGCCATAGCTAGCATTGCATACTCAGGAGTTACTTAAATATGCCTCTCTGCGGTATGTTTTCTAATTTTATTCTTGTTTTTCCACTCCTCCTCTATATTGCCTTGGCCCTGAGGGGTACATATAAATAAATAAATAAATAAATAAATAAATAAATAAATAAATAAATAAATAAATAAATAAATACAGTAACTCCATGGGAAATAATTTGAGGAAGACGTCACGTTGAAATCACTGCCCGGGCACAACAACGCTGACCAGAAAGACGCGCTGACATCACGCAGACCAGGGTGGCTTCTTTCGTTTCGCCTACTTTGAAACGCGGCCGCCGTGGCCGGATTCCAATCCGGGTACTCCGACTCAGTAGCCGGGCGCCCCAGTCGCACAATGAGCCACCATGGCGGGTAGCAAGATGATGAAAAAGTAGGGCAGCTGCTGAGAAGATGAAAGTTTAATGCGTCAGCCTTAGTCGGAAGAGGACGAATACATGTATAAAGCTGACACGAAAACAACCACCAACCACCGCACAATGCTGAACTTGGCATTCGAGAAGCGTCATCACAGTGAAGAATTCCCAAGCGACACTCATAAGTTCTCGCTCATTCCACGCCAAGCGCATCAGAGTTTACGCACGATCCTCCCCGATTTCTTGGAGAAAATTGATGACACTTTGGCGAATTGCCGAATATACTCAGCTTTTATATATAGGCAGAAAACTTGTCATGTACAGCCCTTTGAGTCTGCCTGACGAGGGCAAAACTAAATCTTAGTAAAAAAATCACAAAAAAGGCCGCCACCGTCAGGAAGATATTGAAGTAACGATCGTTACCTGTCTCGTTTACTAGACGAAGAAAGCGTAGAAGAACGCGCCGCTTGTCTCGAGAAACGGAATGTAATACCATTTGAAACTTGGTGGATTGCCAACATGCTCGGCTAGGCGTGCACGCACGCCCCCTAGCGGAACAATCGCCGCCTAGCGCCATCTATCAGAGTACTTACGATGCACGTCTACCCATTGTCGAGTTGCACCCCCTCAAAATACGTCCCAAACGGAATTTGCTTCCTTTGGGGGGTCAAGGTGAGCATAGAATTCGGCTTGCGGTGCAATATGGTTGCGCTTCAATTAGTAAGTGAATGTATACAATGTTTGCCTATTATTTACATGTGGATTTGTGTCTGCACCACAACCCCTAGGGTTTTATTTGCCTACCAAATTCGTATACAACTGTACCCGAACGGGTGCCCGTTATAGCTGAACGAATGTACACATATATACGCGGTCCCGTAACGGGGCAGAACAGTGCAAGAATACTGAGGTGTTGACGCTGTGCCCGCTGGAGCGTCCCGATTATGTTCGGCCGCGGTGGAGCGCGCTTTGCAGTTCCGCTGACATCAGCGGGTGATGTCAGCGGGTATCCATCCCAATGTCGATGCAGGCACACTCACTCTTCCGAGGCCTTAGGGTTTAGAGATAACAATAGTCATGTAAACAAATCTGTGGTGAAAATCAGCAAAAAAAAAACGATTGGAGGATTGGTAGCTCAAAAGCAGAGAGGTGACATAAGTTTTAAAGTGTAGGAAGACGTATTTAAAAAAAATGGCGAATTTTATTAAGAAGCGTAAAGGATTGGGCAAGTTGGTCAGGCATGCTTAACGGAATAATGGCGCAGATCAAGTGACAGGACAGCAGGAGAGTACTCTCCTGCTGTCCTGTCACTTGATCTGCGCCATTATTCCGTTAAGAATTTTATTAACAACTTACAGCAGAGTTAAACAAAAATAAAGGAAAAAAAACCGAGCATGGTGGCAACTACCACTGCCCTGTTTCAAAGGGGACGCTCCTACCTTCCATCCATCCATCCAGTTGAGCGGTTCTGGCGCCTTGAGATTCCGCTGCCCAAGCTCGATTTCCGCTTTGGTGGCGGGAATTGAATTCAAAACGCAAAGGAAATTCGTTGCTTGAAATTAAAATAAGTACTGTGGCAGTCTTCAAATTTGGTTTGCATGAAATTATCTTGTGCAAAACAGTTAATGATACGGACTCGGTCGAGCAACACTCGAAGCTCATTCACGTTTCGCTTCCTCGCTCAATTAATCTTTCATTCTATCTAATCATTGATCTAAGCATACCAAACATAAGTGGGGGTACTCGTACCCTTTTCCGCCCAAAAGGAAAGAAAATTATTGCACCGGAAGGTTTCTGCTTCACGCTTATCGTTGCTTCTTCACTCTATATGAAGACCGTTCAAACATTGTTTCGTTGAGTGGGCTAATTTTGAAGATGCAGAGCACTAGTACAGCGCGGCTATTTACGACTAAGCAGGTAAAAACTTTCTCACGCCGGAAATGTATCACGCGGGATTAAAGGGCGCGTCGGATCGTGGACCATAACCTAACACGAAAGCTTGAGAAAACTGCATTTTTATTCCGATGCAAATTATCATAGAACGGGTATAATTTTCAATAAGCTCCTTTCCACTGGACGCTAAATGGTGATGCGGCGTATTTGTTGAAGCACCATCAAGTGCCAGACATGGCATCAAAGTGGCAGAGTCAGAGTCAAGGTGCTGTCGCTTAACCGCTGGCTCCAAGGCTGTTTCCGGATCTGCTTGGCATCACATCAGGCAAGGAAGTTCGGAGAGGCTGCATCGCACCGTCGTCGGCGACGTTCGGCCGACCTAGCTTGGATGCTTACGTAGGAGGTTTCCTCTTCCGGGGTGGCTTTCCAAGTCGCTCTGGCCGCGTGAGATACTTGGGACAGTTCGGAAATAATGTAGGAACTTCATCTCTGGAAAGCACGGGCCTCTTTTCCGCGTAAAGTAGCACTCTTCCATTGAGCTCCGCGTAATATGCCCGGCATATCGCGTCCTCTGCGAAATGATTGGCGCTGACATGGTCAGTGGGCATTAATGTCCGGTCTGCCCTAGGAATCGCACGGCGCCACTTGTCCAAACGAACATTGTCGGACGAAGCTTTCAATAATGGCACACGCTCCGCACATGTTCGGTAGCCCGAAGTGCAGTTCGGCACGAAGCACTGTCTTCCCATTGCGCAGCACTAAGCGCAGTACTCACCCGCTGTGGGCTACTCTGCCGACGATAACCAAACACAAGGTCTCGGTGCAAATTAGAAGAACTTGATAAAAACAGCACAGCAGCGCAGCCGCACACTCCGAAATGTGCCAAAAACACGTGCGCAATGCCCCGCCACGCCGGACCAAGCCGCCCAGCGTGGGCCCGTCTTTCGCAGCGCCCTCTATGTTAGCGACCAATTTCATGGAAACCCTTGGAACATATTGTGGCCGCGAGAAAGCGGCGCTCTCGCCCGCGGCGGGGGGAGAGTGTCAACACCTCAGTGTGTTATTCTTACACCGTGCGGGACAGTTTTCCTACCTGTATTAGGATATTGTTTTGTGAGAGGTTGGCGAAAGGGATGAGAAGGCAAAACCAATTTTATTGACCGCCATCTTGGATTCGAGATACCGAAACTATGCCGCCATTTCGTCCCCTCATGTCATGCTCACATAGTTACACCTCTATCCATCATATTAGACCGCGATGTCATCATTGGCACGTGGCAGGTGGTTGTTTCCACAATGCTGTTGTAGATGGCGCTACAAGTCTCAATTCGAGATGCGCTGTTTTCTCGCTGCAGTCACAGATGGCGCTTTGATCTCAGGATGGTAGGAGACCTCACGAAATCTCGAAACGTGAGGAGTAGTCGCTGCCACAGATGGCGTTGTGATCAAGGGGGGTAGCAGACCCCACGAAATCTCGGAACGTGATGAGTACGAGCTAACCCTCTTAGAAATTGTTGCAGTCTTTGTGAAGAAGATGGGCATCAGCCCAGCCGCGTTGCCACTGCTCCGAGCGAGACCCCGCTCAACCTGACCGACGGCGGACCATCGCAGAAAGTACAGCAACAGTACCGGCGTTCACCAGAACAGAAAAACCCTCTACAAAAACTTCGATAATATTGTCGGGACAGCAACGAGGCATTTGACATTTCGCTGGCGGCGCAGTGCTTGCCTCAGGAACTGCATCATCTAGTTTATCCTCTTGCGGAAGAATGAGGCTCCGGCGCATGGGAGAGAGGAAGCGGCGACCCGGTGAAGGTGAGCGCTGGTTGGAGAAAGCGGAGCGGTCGGGTGAAAGAGTACGCCTCTTGGGCGGCTTGGCTGTCGCTGAACATTGAGGTTAAGGGGGCCAGTAGCCCTCAACTCGGGAAAGCAGCGGGGATACTGGCTCACGACGGTGGCCAAGCCGCGCCAAATGTAGGCAGTCCGCAGGAATAACAAATGGGGCGATTGTAAAATGTACGCCAGGGATATCCGATTGGTTGAAGCGGTTAGAAAAAAGGCTTCGTCGCTTGAGGGACCTGAGGCACAGGCGTTTGAGGCGTAGCGTAGCTCGAGCTGCAGCGAGGTGGCCTCGGCCGTGCAACAGCTTCAGCGTAGGTTAATGGGGCAGCGACAGGGGCGGGCTGAGGTGCTGGTGCAGCCAGCTGGACTGGTGGGAGGGCTTCAGCCACATGTTCGGTGATGACAAGGCATAGGTCGGACGCCATGTATGGAGACGGCTCGGAGTGGGGTGACAGAAGAGAGAGTTGACGAGCAACTTCCTCACGTATGAAGTCTTTGAGCTGTTGCGATAGCGCCGAGTGATCAGGTGCAGCGCACAGGCCGGAAAGCGACTCGACAGGCGCGACGGGCTGGTGAGTGAAGAGCCTCTACTTGCGCAGCTCGTCGTAGCTCTGGCAGAGACTGACAATTTCGAAACGGTGCGGATATCTGGGGAGAGCATCACTTGAAATCCGTCCTTCTCGATACCCTTAAGAATACGCTTTATTTTGTCAACCTCGGACATCTGGGCGTTGACGCGCGCGCACAGGCTGACCACATCTTTGATTTAGCTCGTAAAGGTCTCGCCCGAATGCTGTGAACGTTCGCTGAAGCGTTGCTCGGCACGCAGCTTTCGGACAGCAGGACGACGGAACACTTCGGAGAGTTTCTTTTAGAAGGTGACCCACGTGTAGAGGTTGCATTCGCGGTAGCTATACCACAGGTTCGCAACCCCGGTCAAATAAAAGATGACAATAGTCAATTTCGTAGCGTATCCCACCTGTACGAGTTCACGCGCTCGTAGGATGTAAGTCAGTCTTCTGCATTGTAGTCGTCAGTCCCGCTGAAGAGGGCAGGGTCCCGCTGGCGGAGGGAACCAGAACACAGGACTGCCGGGCCAGCCTACACGGCTTGATGTTTGGCATCTGTGTGCATACCGGGGGTGGGTAGCATGCGGCTACGGAGGTCCAGGGCGTACGGGGATGGCAAACCGAGCCTCCACCAAATGTAGAGTGGTCTATTTCGGGAGGCTGAGGACGATGGACGCAGCGGTGAAGCGGCGGTGGTCCACTGTCGGTCAGGCTGAACAGGGGGAGGAGGAAGAGGAAATCTTTTATTACAAAGCTATGCTCCGCTCGTTCTCTTGAGTGGAGCCCTCAGTCAAGGGCTCCGTGTGCTGCCGCCATCCTACAGGCCCGCCAGAGCAGCTGTCGCTGGTCGTGCGGGTTCGTGCCCGTCAAAGTGGTGTCCGTCCATGGACCTGCTGGCCGCCGCTATTTTCTCGCCACGCTCGATGAGCCGGCTCTGGTCGGTCGGCTCCGTACATGAGGAAGGGGTGGGGAGGTTAATGGGTGGGACACCGCCGGGTGGTTTTGTGCAGGCCCAAACGGAATGGTACAGTGTAGGTCGGTATTCTTGGCAGCTCCGGCATTTGTACGGGTAGAGGGTGGGGAAGAAGTGTTTGCGATATAGGTTATGATAGGTGCGAGTCTGAGGTTGGCGCCATTCCACAGCCTCGGCCTTTGTCAGTGTTCGCTGCGGTGGTGGCAGTGTTCTTCCTTTTTGTGCGGTAATATTGTGTGATGTGAGTGGAAGCCACGAACGCGCCCCCTGTGTCTGCTTCCTCTTCCGCTTCCCTTGACAGCGCTCGGGAGGTTGCTGCTCGGGCGAGCGTGTGCGCGCTCTCATTGCCCGGAAGCGAGGCGTGACCAGGGGTCCAAACAACGGAGTATACTGAGGGGCCAGTTGGTCAGACATATTATAAACAAAAACGTAGCATATGGACAAGAGCATATGTACGAAAAAGGTATCAGTTTGTTTTGCCTTGTTTTATGTCATGCGCATGCGTGTTGTTTCTCTGGGATGGGATGTGGTTTACCGTCTCATTTCATTCTATTCAGTTGTAAGCGTAGCAACCGTCCTGTCTTCGCCCTTCTTCGTCCCGTCCATATGCTACGTTTTTGTTTATAATATTTCCAAACAACGCGCACGGTGAGGAATATATCGAGTTTGATCGGGTATAGAACGCGCGAAGCCTGCAAGGATAAGTACCCTGAGCAGGGTCTTGCCCGGAGTGATAGCAATACGGCTGGACTAATGCCCATTTCACACTAGCTCAAATTTTTTTCTTAGCAACGTAGAAGGACTCCAGCTTCGTATCTGCCGAGAATGAGATTCCAGCAGGAAGCTTGTATGTATTTTTTAGTTGATTAATTTAGTCCCAAAAGTAAATTTTTATAATTTTTTTACGAGACATACGCTACATTCGTGAACAATATAAAACGTTTCGTCGGCTGCTTGGGGCATGTGCAACATGTTAAGAATGTTTTCACTCACGTAAAAAGAAGAAATTAACGCAAAATAATTCCGAAGTTGAAGAAGGTGCAATTTCACGCGTATTCAGCCTTAAATTACGTAATGAGTAGCTTCAAGCAAAAATCAAAATGCGGCTTATTGCATAGCTAATGTAATTTTAATTACCGGTAGCGAATTTTACTTTACTCGAGCCTTTTTGATTTAGGCGAAAAAAACTTTTGAAGCTGAACGCATTCTGCCCCAGTGACTGTAATCCTGTAGTGCCACTGCACTGCACAACCCTGCAGCAGCCCTTGTCAAAATTCTAATCTACGATTTACTTACACGTTCAGGCGTTCATGTGTCCACTCAATGCTCGTAGGCAGCATCAGCGCTTCTCACATGCTGTACTTACAGGAGTGGTGGCGCGCGTGGTATCGACTCGGGCATACGACACAGCGCAAAAAGCAGCGCGTCGCGCTACTGAAGGCTCCGCTTTGCCTACGCTTTTGCCCTCCTTACTCTGGCCCGGAGCAGAGACATGCCGCATGGCTCCCGAAATATGTAAGTGCAGTTATTCGCCTTATACAGGAAATGCAATACAACCCTTCCTACAAATAGAGAATAAAGCATTTTGCCGTGCCAGTTGAGCAGCCAGCACAGTCAGGTGCGGAGGCGTGTTCTTGTAGTGAATGCGGTAACAATAAAATTTGCTCCCTGAAACAGGTTCAGCCGCAGTTACATAGTAAAGTCAATCCAGTAAACACGAAAGAGATGATATATTCAATATCATGCGTTGATTGGTTGCCTACCATAATGTTTATCGTGAGTTGCAGATTTCGAAAAGCATAACCTCGATGCCCACCTTTTCGGCTAGTTACAAATCGTACACTTTATCGTTGAGTTCATAATTATCTGCTTGTTTGCCGATAATATCTGTACTTATGCGTGTTTCTAGTGTTACCTGAGTTATCTGCGTTTTTGTAGCTTATGACTTCAACAAATATTTTAAGTGGTTTTAGACTCGTCCTGTCTTCTTCTCTGTCTACGTCCCTGTTTTATGCGCTAGTCTTTTAATTAATGAAGACTTGAGAGCTATTTTTCATTCAAAATTTTACTAGCCATTACTTACTATAGGCTCATGCACTCACTGCAGTGCAACAATTTAAAGAATCAAAGAAGAAAGAAAAAAGAGAGCGAGAATGGGAAAAACGAATGAAAAAAAAGGACAGGCAGATGAAGGAAAGAGACAAAATAATAACAAATGAAGAAAGAACAAGAAGGAAATAAATAGAAAGGAACAGAGAACGAAGGAGAGACAAAAGAAAGGAAAAGATGGAGAGAAGGAAGGGAAAAGAAAGAAAGAACCAGGAAAAGAAGGAAATAGAGAAAAAGAAAGGAAAAGGAAAGAAACAAGAAAGAAATAAAAGAAGTAAAGAAAGGAATGAAGAAAGAAAAAGGAGACAAAGAAAGAAAGAGGAAAAGAAAGAAAACACATGCATATAAGGAAAGAAAAGTAAAGCAAAAAGGAAAAAGGAAGAAAGCATAGAGAAAGAAAGGAGTAAAAAGAAAAGAAAGAAAATGAAGGAACGAAGGAAGAAAGAAAGGACAGAACCGAACACATAATGAAAAATAAAGGAAGTCGTAGTAAAGAAGAGAAGAATGAAAAAGAAAGGAAGAAGAAAGAAAATGAAAGAAAGAAAGAAAAAACCTTAAGAAAAGAAGAAAGGAAAAGAGAAAGAGATAAGGAAAAATAATATAGGAGGTAAAACAGAGGAAGATAAGAATGAAGGAAGAGTAGGGGAAGAAAGAAAAAGGAATAAAGAAAAACGAAAATAAAAGAAAAAAGAAAGGATGAAAGAAGGCAAGAAATACAAAGAAAGTAAGGAAGCAGGAAGGAAAGAACGAGAAGAAATGAAAAGAAAGAAGGAAATAAAGGCAGAAAGAGGGAAAAGAAAGAAAGCAACATTTCGCGCAGTTCTGCAACACTTGCGATTGCACTGAAATTTTCTTGCTGCGTATGACTGGCTATCACATACGAACGTATTCCGCTTCGAGACACAGTATTAACCGTTCAATGTTAGCGCTCGTGTGTCTCCCGACATTACTGCTGTACTCATCTTCAGCTGCGCTATATTTTTAAAGTCACGTCACACCAACTCTCCCTAAACTCCCAAATCAGCCAACTGGCTCTTCCAGAAGTGGTTCCGGCAGGAGATAGGAGCCAGTGCATGCGAAGAAGGCCAAGCGGCACGGTGCTCGCCTGGTGCCAGAAGGGGTCCTGGTCGCCGTACGCAACCCCCATCTCGAGCAGCCAGCGCAAGTTGGCCCTGTAGAATGCGAACAGCCGCGTGCAGTACGCCGGGTCGGGGTCACAGTAGCGGGCGTACACGTTGGCGTAATGCTGGTCCGTCATGAGCCTGGTGGCGACACCCTCGGCGAAGCCAGCAGCGTACGCCTGCTGCGAGTCCCTGAAGCGGCCGTCCGTCCTCACGTACAACGAGGCCCACCTGGTGGCAGGATGAGAAACGTCGCATTAGACCTTCGCATGTGCAACTCAAGGAGCAGTTAAAGTGGCCTGCAATCTTGATCCATTGTTAAAATTCCGCCAGCTCAAAAGATTCCCAGCTGCACATCCAATTAATTCAAAACATCAAGCTCAGCCCAAATATGCGGGCTAAATTCGCGGCTGTGGCAGCAACATTACGATACAGGCGACATGCGCAAACGACCGTTTTGTGCGCGATAACAGTGCTCGTTAATGAACCATAGCTGGTCTAACTTAACCAAGAGCCCTCCACTACGGCGTCTCTCAGGGCCCATGCGCAGCCCTGGCACGTTGCACCCCACATAACATACTGCCGCGAATATTTGCAGTGTTTGTTCGTTTTTCAAATATGCCGCCAAACCACTTTATCGCTTTGTTTGCGACGCAAGACGCGACTAGATTTATCTCGATTGATCGCAGCCAAGCAGAGCTGATTCTACGTTGTTCCGGAATGTTCTAGTAAATTTGCTCGCTTTATCTCGAAAGTTCGCTATCAGCTTTAAATTGAGCACGGCCGACAGCGGCGGGCATTCTGTTCGACGACCGCCGAGCACGCTAGTCGCTTCGCCGCTGCCGAGTGATTCAGTCCATTTTGGCTGCAAGTCAGCCCAATAAACAGCTTTCTTTTAGAAGACCCTTTTGTCCGTCTTCTTCGCTGCTTCGACTGCCGTCACCCCTACGTGACATCTGGTGGAGGTGCTGAGTTGCCTTCCATGTTCCGGACACCCCCTTCAAGTCGTGAAGCCAGCCCTCAGCGCTTCGCACCCGAGGACGAGCCAGCAGCTCAGCGAGCCAGCCGACGTCTCCAGGGAGAGGAGCCGGAGTTCGGGACCCTGCCGGACCGCACCAGATAGCGAAAAGACGCTGCTACGAGCACCGCAACCTCGCCGAAGATGTCGACACCGATCATACTGCAGCAGTCGCAGGTGCCGCCAAATTTCAATTTCTCCGCGAAGACACCGAAGAATGGTTGGACCAATCTGAGCGTGTTTCGCCTTCAACAAGTGGGATGATGCGGCAAAAACTGGAAACGTGTTTTTCTCATTCGATGGCTCCGCACGCACGTGGTACGAAAGCTACGAGTCGTCCCTTACGACTTGGGAGCTATTCAAGAAAGAACTATTGAAGGTATTAACCAGTGTAGTGAGGAAAGAAAGAGCCGAACGACTCCTCGAGTCCAGGATCCAGCTTCCGAATGAGCCCCTCCGCGGTTACGTCGAGGAGATGACGTGCCTATTTCGCCGCGCCGACCCCGAGATGACCGAGGAAAAGAAAGTTCAGTTTTTAATGCGCGGCGTAAAACAACAACTCTTTGGCAGCCTCGTCCGCCAGCCGCCAAAAACAGTAGAGGAATTCATGCAAGAAGCCTGCACGATTGAGAAGACCCTCGACATCCGAGCTCAGCAGTACAATCGCCCTTCCTCTGCCTGTGCAATCCGTTCGCACACGCCGGCCACCACCAGCGACAACTTGCGGGAAGTTATCCGCGAAATCGTCCGAGAGGAGCTACGCCGATTACTGCCATCCTCCCCACAGCCACAAGCAGCAACTCTGATGGATGTGGTACGGGAAGAAGTGCAACAGGCACTTGGCACCCCGACGGCCACAGAACCCCAGGCCAAGACCTACGCCGCTGCAGTAAGGACTGCTCAGCCCCAACGACAACCCCCACGTCCTCCCCGAGATGAGCCACTTGTTCCACAACGCCGCCTCCCAGCCCCCGCCCGCCCAGCCTAGACCGACGCTCAAGCCCCAGGAAATGCGACGCCTGGAGGACTTCCGACAACCGGCCGTTGTGCTTCCATTGCGGTGAGGCCGGCCATATTCTTCGTCACTGCCCGTACCGACGTATCGGTCTTCGAGAATTTTGCCGTTAACGCCCCACGACCACGCTTCGGACAACGTCCGCAGGAAATCGACGAGTACCTGCGTCGAGAAGAGTACACGCCGAACCGCTTTTCGCGCTCACCATCGCCGTCAACCTCGCGCTTCGCGTCACCACGCCGCAGCTACGCAACCGCGGTACGAGGAAGGTCTCCCAGCCCCCATAGGGGAAACTAAAGGCAGCAACCTCTGGAGGTGAGGTTGCTCACGAGCGAAACGCCGAAGATCCTCCACCGACCACGCCCCATGAAGACGCGAAACCCGTGACGCCGCATGAAGAACCGACACTCGCTGCACCGACGCCGCACACAATGAGAACCCCGACCACGACGCAAGCTGCCTTGAAAACGATGCCGCCACCAATTAGAGCTTCGACCACACGCCCCACCCGCGACTCGCATACGCGACGAAGCCGTGACCCGACGCCGAGAGCGACATGCAATGCAAGAGTCAGGACCTCCGACTTCGAAGTGACTATCGTGGGCCGGAAAGTTACCGCTCTAGTCGACACAGGAGCCGATTACTCGGTGATGAATGGAACATTCGCTGCGCTGGTGAGAAAAGTCGCAACGGCTTGGGACGGCTCACAAATTCGCACGTCAGGGGGCCACCTCATTACGCCATCAGGACGATGCACAGCGCGAGTGACTGTCAAAGGACATACCTATCCTGCGACCTTTGTTGTGCTACCGCAATGCTCCCGCGAAGTGATCTTCGGTATGGATTTCTTTAATGAGCATCAGGCGATCATCGACCTGCGATCCAAGCTTATCACGCTTTCGACGGACGAAGCCATCGCTTCGATGAAAACTGGGGAAAATCATGTTGCCCTGAGTATCCTGAAGGAAGAAGTGAGCGTCCCACACCGTTCAAGCGTTATTGTGACCGTAGGCGCCACGAAAGCCATTAACGCTGAAGCCATCATCGAGGGCAGCATGCAGTTGCTTCTAGAACGAGGAATCAGCATCGCAAGAGGCATCGCACATTTCCGCAATGGCAAGGCCGAAGTACTGCTGACTAACTTCAGCGAAGAATACCGGCAAATTAATAGAGGAACGACGATTGCTTTCTTCGATGAAATATCCGACGTACGAGACTCCTTCGCCCTCTCCGACCCCTCCGCAGAAGATTCGCCTGACCAAGAGAACTCGGCCACTTTCGACATCAACCCAACCCTGCACCGGAACAAACAAGACCAGATCCGCAATCTGCTTCAAAACTACAGTGAGTGTTTTTCGACATCGCCGAAGGTGCGACAAACGCCAATTACCAAGCATCGCATTATAACGGACCAACACGTCCGACCTCTCCGTCAAAGCCCCTACCGTGTGTCACCGCGAGAACGACAAGCCATCCGGGACCAAGTCGAAGAAATGCTTCGCGACGATGTCATCCGGCCTTCAAACAGCCCATGGGCGGCACCGGTTGTGCTAGTGAGAAAGAAAGACGGCGCACTTCGATTCTGTGTAGATTACCGCCGCTTGAACTGGGCACTTTTGTTGATTACTTTATTGCAAACTCAGACTACTGCTGTGTCGAGGATAACTGGATATCATTCAAAACAAAGGTTCACGAACTAACATAAGTATATCCCAAAGCGCATCGTCACCTCTAATCCACAAGCACCATGGCACAACTCTCACATCAGACGATTATCTAACAAATAGAAACGTCTATACTGCCGCGCGAAGCTTTCACCATCTAATGCGCGATGGGCGAAGTACAATTCTGCTTCCGACGCTTACGTCAACGCGAATAAACTTGCAAAGAATAACTTTTTGTCTGCCACATTACCAACAATTTTGAAAACGAGTGTTAAAAAAATTTGGCGCGTTATATATCCTGCGAACGACCCATTAATTAGACTACAAGGCGCCTCCGGTAAACTTATCCCCAATGATCTTTGTGCTTCCGTGCTGAATGCCACATTCGTTGAAAGCTTTTCCTCCATTTCAATCGTTAATCTTCCATTCATACCGCACCACAGGTTCCCGACAATGCCACCCATAACTGTCGATCCACCTGGTGTAGCCAAATTAATCGAATCTTTAAAAAATGAGTCTTCACCTGGTTCTGATGCGATTAGCGCTAAATTCCTAAAAAATACTTGTGCTTATAGTTCAGTTATACTAACCAAACATTTTCAACAGTCACTCGACACAGTAAGCCTTCCTATCGACTGGAAAATTGGGAAGGTGGTTCCACTTCACAAGTCCGGTGGTAAGCACTGCCCTCAAAACTTTCGTCCCATTTCGCTCACCAGTACATGCTGCCAATTACTAGAACATATCATTTTCAAGAATGTCGTTACCTTTCTCGATGAGAATTCATTTTTCACGCCTGCGCAACATGGTTTTCGTCAAACATACTCCTGTGAAACTCAATTATTTGCCTTTACTGATGAGCTATACCGCATACTTGACAACTCATATTGCGCTGACTGCATTTTTTTGGACTTTTCCAAAGCCTTTGATAAAGTGTGCCATAAATTGCTACTACATAAACTGAGCCATCTTAATCTCGATCCTAACGTCTTCCAATGGATTAAATCTTTCCTTCTAAACCGTTGACAATTTTTGCATGCTAATAACACTAAATCACCGATTGCTAACGTGCAATCTGGTGTTCCACAGGGATCGCTCCTTGGGCCACTCCTATTTTTAATCTATATTAATGACCTTCCTTCTGCCATATCTTCTAACATTCACCTTTTTGGCGACGATTGTGTAATATCTCGGGAAATAAATTACTTCAACAATACTGACACTCTCCAGTCAGACCTTAATTTGGTGTCAAACTGGTACACTACATGGAATGTGAAATTAAACACTAATAAATGTAAAGCTTTGCGTGTTTCCCGGACGTCTAACGCTCTTCCTTCATATTATTTGGATGGCACTCCTCTTGACTGGGTAAAAACATACAAGTACTAAGGAATTCATATCACTCAAAACTTATCATGGTCTATTCATATTGACTACGTGATTAATAACGCTAACCGCATGTTAGGATACTTACGTCTCAAATTCTCTACCGCTCCCTCATCCCTTAAACTTCTACTCTATAAAACACTCATACGTCCTAAACTAGAATACGCAGCATCAATATGGGACCCTGCGCATGAAAACCTCACATATTCCTTGGAATTAGTCCAAAATAAATCCGTTCGCTTCATTCTTTCAAATTACAACCGTACAGCAAGCATCACAGCCATGAAATCTAACGTGTCACTCCCACGGTTACAATTTCGCCGCAAAATTGGTCGCCTTACGCTATTTCACAAGCTATATCATCACGTTGCGCTTCACAACTATTTCATCTCACCTCCGGAATACATTTCACGTCGCATCGATCACCGCCACAAGGTTGGCATCCCAAAATGCCACACCAAATCTTCTTTTCAGTCATATCTTCCCCGCACATCTATGGAATGGAACCGCCTTCCCCCTGATATTGCAGCCATTCCTGATAATAAAATCTTTCATGACGCTGTAGCTAATATTGTTTATTCTGAAGAAAGTTGATTGTGTGTTTTATCTGCTTCCACTGTATTGTATACATTGTTTCTATACTACTTACGTTTTCTGGATGTTGTTATTTGTTTTATTCTGTTGGAAATTTATTTTGTAATACCTATTTTCACTGTATTCTATTTCATTGTTGTTTATCCTAAACCCACTCGCCTCTGTAATGCCTTTGGCCCTGAGGGTACAATAAAGAAATAAATAAATAAATAAATGAATAAATATAGAAGGACGTCTACCCCCTCCCCCGCATCGACGACACACTGGACCGCCTGTGCAACGCCAAATATTTCTCATCGATGGACCTCAAGAACGGCTACTGGCAAATTGAGGTCGACGAAAAAGATCGCGAGAAGACAGCATTCATCACTCCGGATGGGCTGTTTGAGTTCAAGGTGATGCCATTTGGTCTCTGTTCCGCACCATCGACGTTTCAGCGAGTAATGGATACAGTGCTGGCAGGCCTGAAGTGGCAAATTTGTCTGGTATATTTAGATGACGTCGTTGTCTTCACCTCGAACTTCGAAGAGCACCTCAAAAGACTTCGAACCGTACTAGACGCCATCAAGTCTTCAGGCCTAACCTTGAAGGCAGAGAAGTGCCACTTTGCCTACGAAGAGCTACTGTTTCTAGGCCACATCGTTAGTAAGGAGGGATTGCGCCCGGACCCGCAGAAAACAGCTGCTATTGAAGAGTTTCCACCGCCGGCCGATAAGAAAGCAGTGCGCAGATTTCTCGGACTGTGCGCATATTACCGACGATTTGTGAAGGAGGAGGAGGAACAACTTTATTTACGACATGGCCAAATGGCATCATGACCTAATGGCGCCGTGACGGGGGCTCAGGCGGCAACTCAGCGGAGGATCTGAGGCCTTTGTCGCTCAAGAGCCGCCGAGACCTGCTGGACGGCCCAGGTTTGCACGTCACGGTCAGAGCATTCCGCCGCAGCCGCGAGTCGCGGCGGAATCGTTATGCTTTTAGAAGCCTCGTCGATTTGTGAAAAACTTTTCGCGCAACGACGAGCTCCTGACCCAACTGACGAAAACCGACGTGCCGTTTAAATGGGAACCGCCGCAAGCAGAAGCCTTCAAGGAACTTCAGCGTCGTTTACAGTCCCCACCGATCCTCGCGCATTTTGATGAAAACGCCGATACTGAAGTTCATACCGACGCAAGCAGCGTGGGCCTAGGTGCCGTTCTCGTTCAAAAAAGCGAGGGGCTGGAGAAGGTCATCGCATAGACTAGCCGTTATTTTTCCAAGGCCGAGGCTAACTATTCGACAACTGAGAAGGAGTGCCTTGCCATCATCTGGGCCACGTCAAAATTCCGCCCCTACCTGTACGGACGACTATTCAAGGTGGTCAGTGATCACCACGCGCTATGCTGGCTCGCCAATTTGAAGGACACCTCTGGCCGACTCGCTCGATGGAGTCTGCGTCTCCAGGAGTTTGGCGTCACCGTCGTTTACAAGTCCGGACACAAGCACTCTGACGCCGATTGCCTCTCACGAGCCCCTGTAGATACACCGCCGCCGGACGACGATGAGGACGCCTTCCTGGGACCCATCAGCCCCAGCTCGTTTGCCCAGCAGCAACGCTCGGACCCCGACCTAAAACGCCTCACCGAGTACCTGGAAGGCAAGGTTTCTTCACCTCCCGCTTCATTCAAGCGAGGACTGTCTTCCTTCTGTGTGCAGAATGAGGTCCTCGTGAAGAACTTTGCAGCGAGCAAAACAGCCTACCTCCTTGTTGTACCTGCTTGTCTCCGCCAAGAAGTTCTACAGGCTTCACATGACAAGCCGACAGCTGGACATCTCGGGTTTACTCGCACCCTCCACCGCATTCAAGACAAGTATTACTGGCCCCGACTGTCTGCCGATTTCGCACACTATGTGAAATCCTGCCGAGATTGTCAGCGACGAAAGACCCCTCCCACACGACCAGCAGGATTTCTGAACCCCATTGAACCTCCCTCAAGGCCCTTTCAGCAGATCGGCATGAACTTGCTTGGCCCTTTTCCAACGTCAACATCTGGAAATAAGTGGATCATCATAGCGACCGACTACCTGACCCGCTACGCGGAGGCGACAGCCCTACCGAAGGAAACAGCAGCAGAAGTCGCCAAATTTTCTAGGAGTGCATTCTTCTTGGACACGGTGCCCCCGAAGTGCTCATCACGGACAGAGGAACAGCATTCACGGCCGAACCAGAGCAAGCCATCCTGCGTTACAGCCAAACCAGCCACCGGAGGACAACAGCATACCATCCGCAGACCAATGGACTGACCGAGCGCCTGAACAAAACCACCGCCGATATGCTCGCCATGTATGTCGATGCCGAACACAAAACCTGGTATGTCATCCTGCCTTACGTCGTCTTCGCGTACAATACCGCAGTGCAGGAGACCACCCAGATGACGCCTTTTAGGCTCGTCCATGGCAGGGAGGCCACAACCACGCTAGACGCCATGCTGCCCAACGTTACAGAAGAAGACAACGTCGGCGTTGCCACCTACCTTCAACGCGCAGAAGAAACTCGAAGGCTTGCCCGATTACGGATCAAAGATCAGCAGCGGTCCGACGCAAGACGCTACAACCTACGAAGACGCAACGCGGAATACAAGCCAGGAGACCAAGTCTGGGTGTGGACGCCCATTAGCCGCCGTGGATTGAGTGAAAAGCTTTTGCGCCGCTATTTCGGCCCGTACAAGGTTCTTCGTCGGTTAGGTGAACTGGATTATGGAGTCATCCCTGACGCAATGACTGCATCCCAGCGACGCCGCGTACGACCAGAAGTTGTCCATGTAGTCCGTCTGAAGCCGTAGTATGCCCGCTAAAGGCCGCAGCATTTCCATGCTCTATTCTCGCAAGATCCGTTTTTTTTTCTCTTACTAGTCGGATTATTTGCTTTAATGCATCGGGTCGATGTTTCTTTGAGAGGGGAGTAATGCCGCGAATATTTGCAGTGTTTGTTCGTTTTTCCAATCTGCCGCCACACCACTTTATCGCTTTGTTTGCGACGCAAGACGGGACTAGATTTATCTCGATTGATCGCAGCCAGGCAGAGCTGATTCTGCGTTGTTCCGGAATGTTCTAGTTACTTTCCACGCTTTATCTCGAAAGTTCGCTATCAGCTCTAAATTGAGCGCGGCCGACAGCGGCGGGCATTCTGTTCGACGAGCGCCGAGCAGGCTTGTCGCTTCGCCGCCGTCGAGTGATTCAGTCCATTTTGGGTGCACGTCAGCCCAATAAACAGTTTGTCCGTCTTCATCGCTGTTTCGACTGTCGTCACCACTACGTGGCAATACCGTGCCGGCTTTTTATAACAGAAATGGCCAAGTTTCCAGCTCCTTCGTAGAGATCCACACTGTGTTCTAGCTTGACAACGTAGCAGGTAACGGCATTCAAAGCTGTTAATTCCTGACCTATGCCCCTGCCGCACTGAAAGATTATTCTTACTCGAATATAATCGCATTCGATACATAGAATGTCATTCTGGTTATATCTGTGCTACACAATAAAAATAACATAATTCGTAATCTATAGCAGTGACGATGAATGAAAAAAGATTACTACAATTAAGGAACATAATCATTATCATAAAGGCCTCTCTCTCATCTCTCCAATAATCTTACCCTGTGCAGTGCTGCGGTGATCCTATCCCCACAAACTTGTTGATCTCATCCACCCACCTAACCGGCTGCCGCCCCCTACAACCCTTACATTCTCTTGGTATCCACTCCGTTACTCTTGGGGACCAGCAGTTGTCTTGCCTTCCCATTATAAGCCCTGCCTAAGCCAATTTCTCCCTCTTGATATGAACTAGGATGTCATTAACCTTCGTTCTTTCCCTTACCTGTCAGGTCTGTTCCTGTCTCTTAAAGTTACATCTATAATTTTCCTTTCCATCGATCACTGCGTTGTCCTTAAGTTAAGCTGAACCCTTTTCGTTAGGCTCCACGTTTCTGCCCCGTAGGTAAGTACCGGTAAGATACAGCTGTTGTAAACTTTCCGCTTCAGGGATATTAGTAACATACATTCAACGGTCTGAGTGAAGCTGCCAAATTCGCTCCAGCCGATTCGCATTCTTCTACTTATTTCGATCTCGTGCATCGAATATGCGGTCACTACCCGCCCCCAGCTGTCGTATTCCCTTACCACTTTTAACACCTCGCTACCAATTGTGAACTGCTGTTCCCCTTCGAGACTGTTTTGCATACTTCAGTCTTCTGCATATACATACTTGGACCTGCCCTTCTGCTCTGCCTGTGTAGGTCACTGATCATGCTTTGCAGTTCATCTCCTATGAGACTCAGCAAGGCAATTTCATCAGCGAAACGCAGATTATGTCTGTATTCTCATTAACTCTTATTCCCAACTGTTCCCATGTAGGTCTTTCTATACCTCCTGTAAACAGGCGGTAAATAGCATTGTCGAGATCGCGTCTCCCTGCCCGGCATCCTTGCTTATTGGAATTTTATTGCTGATTTATGAAGGCGTAAGGTAGCTGCGCAGCCGACATAGATATGTTCTAGTATTTTTACATCAGGCACTTCTACACCCTTATTCCGCAATGCCGGCATGACTGCCAAACTCAACAATTCAGAATAAAAGAATTTTTAAGTAATAAGCCGTTCATGAACGCAATTTTTTATATAACGGCATATTTCACTGCAGCAGTCAATATATCCGCAGACAACCTGACGGCAGTCGTGTATTTTTTTCTATTAACGTTTTTGCTATCGTCAAAAGCGTTCCCCGTTGGGTTTTCTATGGCAGTCTTAACTTCGGTGCGATCGATGGAAACACTTTAAAAGAAAGATTTTGCTATATACCAAAAGACTAAATCATTACCTTTTATATTTTGATAACAGTGTCTTACAATTTTCCAAATTTAAAAATTTTGCCCGAGAATGCTGGACATGCATAATCTATGACGGCTATATATAGGGGTTGGTTTTGTACTGCACATTTCACAATCCTCTGATTTATAGTGTGAATATGGTCGATTGTCGAGCATCCTTTAGGAAAGCATGCCTGATCTTACGGTTGATTGAAGTCAAAGGTTGTCCTGACTCTATTAGCCATTACGTCAGTAAATACCTTATAGGCAACGGACAGTAAGCAGATCGGTCTGTCAGTTTTTATGTCGTTGAAGTCTATTTTCGTACAGATTTGGTTTATATTACCGTTCCTCCAAGCTTCTGGTACGCTCGAGGTCATAAGGCGCTGAGTATACAGGGTTGCTAGTTTTTCTAGCACATTCTCGCCTGCGTCTTTCAACAGATCTGCTGGTATCTGATCCTCCCCAGCTGCTTTCCCCCTTTGCATTGCTCTTAAAACTTCCTTTACTTCCTCTTTCATTACTGGCGCGATGTCGCGTTGCTGTGCGCTAGCGCCTCGCTCTTTAACGTTCTGGTTACATTGGCTACTGTATAGATTTGTGTAGAACTCTTCGGCTGCTTTAACTATCATATCTAAATTCCTAATGACATTGCTATCTTTGTCTCTTAAAGGGGCCATGACAGCCTATTTTCACGCATACCCTGCTTATCGCATTTAATTCTCAACTTGTTAAATTAAAATTCCCCCTCGTTTCAGTTGATTCTGTGAGGTAAATATTTTTAAAACGAATTTCTTCCGTTTCTTCGGTGAACTGCGTGCTGGTCGGACAACCTCTGATCGCTGACGCCAGAGGGGCATACCCACCCCCCAGTGTGGGTATGTGCCATCTTTTGATAGGCTAACAACAACAACAACCACCCCGCGTCGTCTGCTGCGCGCTGTTGAGGTGCTTGCGTGCACACCGTAGATGGCGGTCGCTGCAAAAGTTTTCTTTTCTTGTAGCTTATCGAAATAAAACGCATTTTCAGTGTTTTCTTTTGGGAAGGCCGTCAGCTTAGTACGCGAGCTGATTGATCCTTGGGAAAGCGGACTTGCTCGTGGCGCCCGTTCTCCGATTCTTGAGGAAACAGAAATTGATGGACCCCTGCTTTATTATTTACGCTTAAAAGCATTCTGTTCATAAGATACCAGTGTGGTCTCTTTCGAGCAGTCAAGTGCTTCGTATGTGAAAAGCGGCACATGCTGTGCATGCCTTCGCCGATGTGCGCTGTGAATTCCGCGGTGTTTTGTAGCTACCGAGTTCTCGTCCGCTATTCATCGGCTCGATAATTAAAGTCAAATTATCACAAGGTGGCACTAGAGTAACCTTAAGGCACGAAAGGAGCAGAGAAAAGTGCCGAATGAGACGACTTTCCCGCTGCATGTGTGCATTTGTAAGTCGAACATACATTCCCTTCGGCTCGTATAGAACCCTCTTGCAGGAACCAAGCCGCTTGCAAAACCCTACGCGACTCGAATGCTTTCATTACCCGCACCGATGAATAGTCGCCGCCGTCTAATTGAGTGCTTCAAAATAAGAGTACATCATTCAGCGTTTACTGTGCCTGCGCAATGTGGCCTATATAGGAATGCGACGATCATGGTAACTGCAGCCCCGCGCTGGGGTTGCTTACATAGCTGTGCGCAAACAGTATACTGCTCGTTTGCGTGGCATAAAACGCAATGTGGTCTCTCCTTTCTTAAATATTACGTAGTATTGCCCACATATTGTAGTTTTACTCATTGGCACACTATGATAACACTGCAATAAGCGCCGCTGATGCTGTATCGCCTGCTTGGGAAACGCTTCGCGTAGGACCTGCGCTTCCCACTAATTGTATCTGCTTGTCGTCGGTAGTTCATTTTAAAAATACGTTCGGACATTACTTGAATTAATGAAAACAACCAGATGTGTTGTCCACAGTCGACGCCGACGGCTGCTGCCGGCTGCCTTCAGCACATGCATTGCCGACGGGGTCACATATGGGCACTTCCCCCTTATTGTACTCGCGCCCTGCGACGTAGGCAGTCGTCGCTTTGAGGGTACTTTAGCCAAAACTACGCTCGACAGCTATTTTCAGGCGCTAGAACTTGCGAATTAGCTCTCCGCAATCGCCGAAATCACACACACGAATCCTGCGTACTCGCTAGGTCTCGCCGCGAAAGGGGCCGGCGGTCCACCGTCGGCCGAAATTCAAGCATCTGGCAGGAGTTTCCCGCTGATTAGAAAGAAAGTGTGAAGATAAATGCAGCCGCTCGTTTCGCTATTCTCGATAAGGTTAAGGTACACAAGCGCAGTTTATCGGCCCGTCCATTCACCGGGCGTGAAGCTTTCGCTCGGCCGCACAAGCCCAGGCGACGGCGAGTAGCGGCACTATCGTGCGGCGCTTTCTGCCCTTGTCGCTCAATTGCCTCGCTGATAGGTTCTATGCGCAGGCACAGAATGAAAGCACATCTTCTCTGGTGCACGCACATCGTGCATGTCGCCGTGACTAGCATGAGGTCCAATAAGTTTTAAAATCCGTAAGTTTATAGAATGTCATACCAACTAGTCTGTCCACCACACTCTGCCAGTTCCCACTAAGTTCACTCTTTACACTACTGCGATACGGGGTCGTTGGTCGTGCTGGCGTCATCGGTCTAGCTTGACAGACCAGTGCGTCAGCGATTGCGTTTGCATACCGGTCAGCCAACCGACCACCGATCGCCGTCCCGTAGGCCTAGTGTAACCGGACCTTGTACCTATACCGAAGAATAACTGCGTTGCTGTTATTAAGGCTTTTGCGGCACCAGTCACTCATATATGGGGGACGACTGCTACTTCGATCGCCCGCGGAAGAACAGGGGACAAGAGACCTCGTGTAACAGAAGTAATAACAGAGCTAATTTTTACACAAACCACACAGAAAGAGCAGACGTCCTGTCTGGTTTCTCTGTGTGGTTTGTGTACAAATTTAAGCAGTTTTTACTTTTGTTGCACAATGTTACACCAACTAGCCCAGCAAGAGGTACTGTTAAACAAGAGACCTCGCTGCGCACATTGCAGCAAAGAGAGCAGACGACGTTGCTCCGTGTATACCCTGGTAACGTCACGATAGCATTCAATATGGCGGTCGCTGTCGGTGAGAGGAGTTTCCCGTTCTCAATTTCGATCACATTTTTTGGAATATAGAGCGCGTCCAGGGCAGCCGAATTTCGGAAACTGAATCATAATCTCATGTGTTAGTTACTGAAGCACAAACCTGCAATATGAAGAACGACCATATCATGGCCCCTTTAACAAATGCATCTGGTATTTGCCTATGCCTAGTTTCATCCTCACCGCTTTTAGGTCATATCCGTTCTTTAGAGCATGCTCGAATATATCCATATTAAGCTTCCTTACGTCTGTTACTTTGCGCTTATTTACTAGCTTTGATAGCTCTGCGAGTTCTATACTGCCTTTGGGGTTAGACGCATTCATGCCTTGACGTTGCTTAAGCAGATCCGAACTTTCGTCTATTGAGAGGGCTTGCCGGTATCCTGTCGAACCGTCCTACCGCCTACTTTTACGGCGCACTCCGTAATGATAGCTGTCAGATTATCGTTCATTCCATGAACATTAACTTCGTCCTCAGTTAAAGCCGAATATCTGTTCCGAAGTCATATCCTGAATTCCTCTGCTTTCCCTCTTACTGCTAACTCGTTCATGGGCTTCAGATTCACGAGTTTCTTCATAGAGAAGTGGAAGGGACATCAGCACGCACTAAAGGGGTTTGCAATTGTTTTGTTGTATCTGGTAAGCGGCCAAAACATATCTCTGCAATATTAAACGCTTCAGATATTACTTTCGCCAATGCAGCAGCACGTTAGCCACCAAACCCAAACCAAGTGTAAAGTAAACGAAATTTATGATCAATCTAAACAAACAACATGGCTGGCACTGCGGAGCACAGAGACGCGCGTATCGGGTAATTGACTTCGAAAAGAGGAAGCGCTCTGTTACAGGTAAACGGCGAGTTGAGCGAGTTGGCACATAATTGAAGAACAAAAACAGCGCAGCCACAGGGAGCTCTGTTACAGCTTTGTGCACTTCCGAGCTAAATGCACATGGAACGCAAACTAACAAGAAAACCAGAGCACGAAATGTTCGACGGTCGCGGGCAGGGTCGTGCTTGTTGCCACTGGCAGCTGCTTAGACCGACCGCCTCCAATGCGAATAGATTCAGAACCAAATTTAACATTTTTTTTGCAGAACATAACAAATAAATCTTCTAACTTTAGCGGAGAGCACATTATTTTTTGGAGTTGCATCTGGTGTCTATAGTATATATATTTGATGTGAGAACGAGTGCCAATGAGTTCCTCAAACTATGTCGATGGCCAACGTTATTCGAACGTAGTGCCACAGTATTTTCGTGTAGCAACCGATTAATTACTTTACACGGTCATGACATTTGATTCGAATGACATTAAATGTGCTGGTGTGAGGTTATTATTACGCCTACTTCAAGAAGATCGAAACAAGTGCATGGACACGTAAAGCACACTGAGCCCGAAACTAGTTTCTAAGCCCTAAAGCAATCTGTGATATATCCCGTAGGGGAGTGTTCTCAACTAATTTGGCCGGCTGGCCGTCTTAGAAGTGAAACTAAATAACGTGTAGGGGCGTTATGGACATTAGCATGTGGTTCTCTCAGCCACAATATAACTCGCTAATGGAAACTCAGGAGAAGAACGCGCTAGCCACTAAAACAGCGCGCAGGGTGCCACTCGAGGCTGACACCGTAATGTTACCTGTAGCACATAGGATGGCAATGACAACTGGCCATACAGTTACAGAAGCATACTGTTTCCAAAGTCATGGGCAGACTCTGAGATCGACGAAAGTAGGGTGAATTGATTAAAATAACAGCAGTAATAACAATTTTAAGAGGGCAGACAACAGAAACAGTAGTAATAATAATAATAATAATAATAATAATAATAATAATAATAATAATAATAATAATAATAATAATAATAATAATAATAATAATAATAATAATAATAATAATAATAATAATAATAATAATAATAATATTAATAATAATAATAAATCTTTATTACTCCTCAAGGAATACATATATGTTGCCGGGCCTGCCGAAGCCTCTACATGGCTTGTATGGCAGTGCCCAGCAGCGGGGCAGCTCCAGCGTTCGGAGACAATGGTATGCACTTTTTCATTAAAATAAAAGCCTTTTAACATACTGTTAGAGAAAAACACTGAACCTCAATCTTGTATTTTGCAAGTATGTTAAACAAATGATATATGCATATTAATGCTTTTTTCAATGTTGTCAACATGAACAGGGAGGCAAAATAAAGAAATAAAAATATCAAACATCGAACAATGCCTTTGCGCACATACACAATGAAAGTAACTGTATGGGATGCTCCAAAACATCATAAAAAACACAGAATTAAAGCACTATGCACCAATTATTTTTGAAGTTCAATTAACGCTCTTTTTACTCCGGATCGTGTTGTTTGCTGCAATACTGTTTTAGGGAGGCGATTAAATGTGTGGGGAATGTAGTACTTTCTTATGCTTTTTCCGTAATGTGTTCTCATGGAAGGTATTTCAAAACCAGAGCTGGTACGTAATGTTCTCCCGATGCTGCGTCGCTGTCTGAAGTCAGTGTTCCAAAAGTATTTGGGTACAGTGTAGGAGAGAAAAAGGGTGTCAAAATCCGGAAGTTTTAAATACTTAAACAATGTAAGCCCAGGCGCAGGGGGATTGGTTTTATAGGCAATACTTTTAAGAATGTTCTTGAGTAGACCATTAATTTTATCTTTCCAAAACAATGAACAGTTGAAAAAACAGGCTATACCATACCGTACAACCGAGTATGCTAAAGAATGCAGGATAGTTTTTTTTATTTGTAGTGGAACGACGATCGTAAACGGTACATTAAGCAAGCAGTTTGACGAAGTCGTGTACATATAAAGGACATGTGTTTGTTCCACGCCAAGTCTGAATCGAAGTAGACTCCAAGATATTTTACTGAATCAGTGTACTCAACAGGAGGGCATGAGCAGGAGAAAGATTTGTGGGAATGAAGATAAACTGGTATTTTTGGTCCGATATTTCGCAGCGGATTATGAAAACATACCAGTTGTGTCTTGGATAGATTTACTTTTATCTGATTTTTTTGGAACCATGTCATGGATTCTGTAATATCCACCTGCAGCAAGGATACAGCGTTTTCATAATTTACATGTCTAGCAATAATAAGTGTATCATCTGCATATTGATAAATATTACTGTAGCGAATAACCGAGCTGAAATCATTAACATAGATGTTAAATAGTAATGGTGATAACACTGATCCTTGTGGTACTCCTGCTTGAGTGAACTTTACCTCACTTTTATCATCGCCTATACAAACTATCTGCGACCGCTGTGACAGATAATTATGCAAAAAATCATAAAAGTGACCGCGGAATCCATACCTATATAGTTTGCTGCATAGTATATCCCGACTAACGGAGTCAAAAGCCTTGGCTAAATCCAAGAAGAGACCACATGCGATCTGATTTTGATCAAATGTTTCATGCAGATAATCTGATAGGTTTTCAAAAAGCACGTGCGTACCACTGCCTGCTATGAATCCATACTGAGAGGGTGCGAGCAAGCTATGCTTTTCTACAAAACTGTACATAACATCGAGAACATGTTTTTCCAGTATTTGAGATAACATAGGTAGTACAGATATCGGACGATAATTTTCGGGCTTCGAAGGATCGCCGCTCTTAAATAGAGGGATGACGCGTGCTTGCTTCATTTCATCGGGTATCTGGCCTGAATATAAAATAGCGTTCAGAATAAAAAGAATCGGTTCTGCCACAATTTGCAGGTTACGCCAGATATCATCAGCAGTTATTCCGTCTACTCCCGCTGCTCGCCTTTTCCGGGAGTGCCGCATTATGTGCTCCAAAGTGTCCTTATCAAGTGGCGGTAAGTAGGCTGAGTCGGCTGTGACGTTCCCTGGCGTCTGATGATGGGGCCGCTCATGACTGACAGTTTGAGACACCGATGAGAAGAAGTCACTCAGCCTGTTCGCAACTGCGGGTGATATTTCGCCGAATCCTTTTTTAAGGCTATTTATGTAACTGCGTGACTGGCATCCACGGAGTGGATAATAATAATAATAATAATAATAATAATAATAATAATAATAATAATAATAATAATAATAATAATAATAATAATAATAATAATAATACATTTATTGCCACCATAGATGCAATATTCATCAGGCCTGTCTAAGCCAACAGCGGATTGTGGGACTTGGCCCGGCAAGTTGGCGCGTGATAAATATTTTTTTTTTGCACTCAGAATGCAACAAACTAAAACAATTTACCAATACAAAGTTCACCTGTTCCTGCCAGGTGAAATGATTGCACGGACACACACGTCAGTGAAATACAAGCGTAAAATATTCAAATCACACGAAGTATATTTTTCAGCACATTTATAGAAGTAGGAGAAAAAAGTTCATCCGGTAATTCACTGAAAACTTGAAGCACATACACGCAGCGTCTCGCTCCGCCGTATCTGGTGTTTTATCGGATTTAGAAAGCCATTTACTGTGAACAAGAGAAGGCTCGAAAGCGCCACAAAGTGTCTTTCCAAGAAATAGACTAAGCCATATATTCCAGATGGTTTGTTCTGACGGAAGCTGAAAACAATACTGCCAGGTGGCGCTCAGGTAAAAAGATGTTGATACTTATGGTGTCTCCCGGGCCCTCCTGAAGGACACGGTGCCAAGCTGTTGGGTCCCTGTCTTTCCATCTACACCGTAGCAAATCTGGCGGAGGTGCCATCCCATGTCCGTACCCCAACGGTTAGCCGGAGCTTCAGCCATATACCCGTCGAGACGCCAGTTCATCGTGCCAGCCGCCGGCTATGAGGCATACCACCCGAGCTTTCACCATCGTATGTCCACGCAACAAATCGGCGTCACCCCAATGCATAGCGTGACCGCCCTATTGCCTGGTGCGACCACCCCTTATTTCACTCTCCCGAACCCCCGCATCCCGAAGTCCTAAGCAGGGATCTTGCAAAACGTGGAAGAATGGTTGCAGAACGAGTGACTTGCCGCGTTCAACCAGTGGTATGAAGCCGCCCAGCTCAGGAACGTGTACTTCAGCCTCGGCGACGGCGCTGGGACTTTGCTCGAAAACTGCGAAGACCAGTTGTCCGCTTGGAGTGAGTTCTGGCGTCGTCCCCTAGAAACATACGGCAGCTCGGATAGTCACGAACGGGCAGAACACGCTCTACAATCTCGCGTTCAGCTCCCGAATGAAAACGTTGCAGCGTATGTAGAGGACATGGCGAGCCTCTTCAGGCGCGCGGACCCTGCAGTGTCCGAGAACAAAAAGGTGCGCCATCTCATGCGTGGCGTCAAGAAGCAACTTTTTTGCTGACCTTGTCCGCAGCCCTCCGAAGACTGTCGCCTAGTTTCTCGCTGTCTCCAAGGTTGAGAGGGTTCTTCAGCAAAAAGCGTCTGCGTACGATCGACCCGTGTCTGCCACCTCCGTTTCCGGTGAGTTACATTGTAGAAGAGTGCGGTGAGTGCATTGCACGGCACCGACGACTTACTGTTATGCGATCTCATCTGTTCCATTGTGCGCGAAGAACTCCGGCAGTTGTACGGAGCACCTTCCGCATCTTCCGGCTCCATAGCGACCGCTGTCCGCGAAAAGGTGCAGCAGCTCTCCGGCCGTCCTTACCTGCCGATGAGCCTCGCCCATCCCCTCCTCCTGTCTCGCCTAAACGTCGTCTCACTTACGCCGAAGCCTTGCGGTGCCCTGCTTCCGCTTCGGCGCACGGTTGCCGCGGCCGCCTGCACCCGTGCGCAGTACGTGGATGCTCCCCGACCATCTGCGCGGAAAGCCGACGTGTGGCGCACCCCCGACCGAAGCCCACTATGCTTTGACTGGGCTAACCCGGCCACCTACATCGGCACTGCCCCTACCAAGGTCTGGGCCTCGAAGGGTTTCCCGCCAATTCTTCTCGACCCTGCTATGGCGATCGACCCCGGGTCATCGCGGATTTCTTTGAATACTAACGCTGGCTTCAGTCTTTTCTGCAGAAGGCCCGAACCCAATTTCCCAGGGGCCGTCCTTGACCATATAACGCGAGTTTTTCCTGCGCGGCGCAGGGCCGGTCGGCCAGCCCTCGGCGAGAAAACTGAAGCCAGTGACCTTCGGGGGGGTGGAGGGGGGGTGGGGGGAAGCCAGCTCGCTGCCATTCTCAAAAAGGCTCTCAGCCATGGGCTGCCACACACGTTCGCGCGGTGGGCGGTCATCTGAATGCTCCTCTCGACATGTGCACCGCCCGAGTTAAAATCCATGAGTTCACGTTTGTGGCCAGCTGTCTTGTTCTGAATAGCTGTTCGCGCGACGTTATATTAGGTGTCGGTTGTCCGCGTGAATATGGGGCGATTATTGACCTTCGAGATTACAAGGTCACATTTTCCACTGAGAATGCCATCGCCCTCAGCAATGCTCCGCGACAAAGCCAGATGCTTTGTGTTTCTACGGACGCTGCCCCCCTACTGCCTCAAACCAGCGCCTTAATTACTGTCATTACTGTCGAGTGTGAATCATTTCAAGACGGTAAAGCTATCGACGGAACGAACCATTCATTGCTGCTGACTCAAGGCGTGCGCGCGGCGCACAGTCTGATCCTTCTTCACAATAGCCAGTCACAGGTTCTTCTACCAATTTTTATGCACAAGCATCGGCAGCTTTTTCGCGGCACTTCCGTGGCATTTGCCGAACGCATCTACGATGTTTCCGAGTGCTTCTACTCAGAACCCGTGCAACCTCCTTTTACCCTCGAGAGCCTCGACGTCGTCTCAGCGCTGTCAGCCAGCCAACGGGAACAGCTGTGCGCACTGTTGCTCGTACTGGGAGAGTTCTTCGCCTCCTCTTCAAAAGTGCGTCAGACTACCGCAACCAAGCACCACATCGTGACGTTCGGTGTACACCCAATCCGTCAACTCCACTTTCGCGCATCGCCTACAGAGCGCGAAGTCATTAGGTCTCAACTTTAGGACATGCTCGAAGATGGCGTTATCCAACCTTCGAACACTCCATGGTGCTCGCAAATCGTCCTCGTTAAGAGGAAATACTGCAAGCTGAGTTTTTGCGTCGATTACCGAAAGCTGAACGCAGTCAAGAAGATGGACGTTTACCTACTGCCACGTATTGGCGATTCTCTCGACCGCCTTTGGAGTGCTCGATATTTTTCGTCCATCGACCTAAAGAAATTGATGATGGTCAAGCTCTGTTGGCCAGGATACACGAAGCGAAAGCGCGGCGACATCTGGTACGGAAGAGTTATGATGTGAAAGGCGCCCATTCACTACATGCGCCTTTATTCATGGTTAAACCTTGAACCGCCGTGGCGGAGTAGTAGAGTCTCCGCCTTAGCCGCTAAAGGCCCTGGTTCGATTCCCAGCCTCGACACAGGGCTTGTTATTTTTATACAGTGAGTGTACTGGGGTTCCAGTGGCTGCCGCCACCGACCACGTGGTTTGTCACGTGGTCGCTCACGTGGTGCAGAGCAGCTGCCGGCGGCGCCTGGCTGGTCACGTGGTTCGTCACGCAGTTGGCCACGTGACCAGTCACGCGGTTGGTAACGTGGCGCGGTGCGACCACGGTGGGGCTGCGAGTTCGTGGCCAAGGTAGCTTTCGCTGCAACAGTGGCTACTGGCAAATTCAGGTCGATGAACGGAGCCGTGAGAAGACAGCCGTTGTCTCTCCCGACAGCCTTTATGTATTTGAAGTTCTACCTTGCGGTATTTGTTCTACTCCTGCCACAATTCACCTTATAATGGACACTGTCCTCGCCGGTCTTAAATGACAGTGCTGCCTACTCTATCTCGACGACGTGGTGGTTTTCACCGACTAGTATAGTCAACATCTTGGACGCCTGCGGACGGTCCTCGAAGCCCTTCGTTCAGCTAACCTGACATTGAATCCCCCAAAACGCAACTTCGGCTACCAAGAGTTCAAATTTCTCGGACACGTCGTCAGCGCCGCCAGCGTGAACCCGACACCAATAAGCTTGCAGCGATTGAGGAATTTCCAACCCCACCTAACAAGAAAGCTTCTCGGGCTCTGTAGCTGTAGTTGTTAGCGTTGCGCCAGTCCTTGTGTATCTCCTGTGTATGTATGTGGTTCGTCAAACGTTTTGCGCACATCGTTTATCTGTATCACCATGCACCAACTAGGCCCAACAGAAGCGTTATTTTGTTGCTAATATCGGCATTTTATCGAAAATTTCCCTGATCCTGCTGAGCCGCTGACACGCGTCACTCTCGACGCCACACCATTATTACGTCGAAAGCTTTACTAGGCTATGTCACCAAGGAGGTGTCCGCAAAACGTGTCCGCAAAACGTGTCCGCAAAACGTGCCTGCAAAACGTGTCCGCAGCAGTTGTGAAAAACTTAGAAGAGAGAGCGCCAAACGAATGATTGCAGTCGAAAGAGGATGACGTGAGTTTTATGTAGAAAAAAAAACATTGTCGATATGTTGATTAGTTTATTAATTAGAGCCAAAGATACCTAAAAGTGGGCGCAGAAAGCGCAACGTGTGGCGAAAAATTTGAAAAACCGAAATTGTGGGCGGAGCCACCGCGTGGCGTGGTTTACCCGCCGCGGTGGCTCAGTGGTTAGGGCGCTCGACTACTGATCCGGAGTTCCCGGGATCGAACCCGACCGCGGCGGCTGCGTTTTTATGGAGGAAAAACACTAAGGCGCCCGTGTGCTGTGCGATGTCAGTGCACGTTAAAGATCCCCAGGTGGTCGAAATTATTCCAGATCCCTCCACTACGGCACCTCTTCTTCCTTTCCTCTTTCACTCCCTCCTTTATCCCTTCCCTTACGGCGCGGTTCAGGTGTCCAACGATATATGAGACAGATACTGCGCCATTTCCTTTCCCCAAAACTAATTATTATTATTATTATTATTATTATTAGCCACCGCGTGGCGCCAAATTTGAAAACGAAGCGTGGCGCCAAGTTTGAAAACTCAAAATGGGCAATTGATGGAACTTGAATAAGTAAGGCAAATAACTGCAGTAATTGAGAAATGGCATGAATTTACACCAGTGCTTAATCGAGTAAATGTGAGAAGGGACAAGAGCAGCAAAGAGAGGCGACGAGTGAAGCAAAGAGGAAAAGATGGGCAAAGAGAAACGGGGAGGCGCCAATGCTTTCGCATTCCTCCAATGCGGATTACCGCAGTGACCTCAAACGTTTCTTGGGCCTATGAGCAAGACGTGGTTTTCGCCAAGCTCCGCCTTCGTCTTCAAAAGCCGCCCATTCTTGCCAATTTTGGCGAGCGGGGTGACACTGAAATACACGCCGGCCACAGCAACATCGGCCACAGCGTGGTTCTCGTGCAACGGCAGGACGACTTTGAACCTGCAGGAGCTTGACCTCACCATCGTCTATAAGTCCGGATATAAGCATGAATACGCCGACACCCTCTCTAATGCACCTGTCGAACTCGCAACCTCAGACCCGGACGACATCAGTTTCCTGGGGGTATCCGTTCCTCTGATTTGTCAACCCAACAGTGCGCCGATCTAGTGTGCGACGCTTTATCGATCATTTAAAACGTAAACCAGCCACCATACCCAAATGTTTTTCTCGACAACTGTCGTTGTTTTCTCTCAAACGAGTCGTGCTCTATATAAGACGAGCCCTGGTTCCGGTTCGCGAGCTTACCTCCTCGTCGTCCCACTTTTCGAGCGGAAATCCTCTCTGTGTGCCACGCCGAAACAACCTCACGCCATTTCGGATACTCTCGGACGCTTGCCAGAATACGCCACCTGTTCTACTGGCCGAAACTTGCCACTGTTATTAAACGCTATATCCAGAGCTGTCGGCAATGTCAGCGCCGTAAGGCCCCGGCCTCCAGGCCTCCGTGGCTCCTTCAACCTATTGCACAACCGCGCGATCTGTTTGATCAGGTCCGAATAAAACTTCTCGGACCTTTCCCTTTGTCTTCGGGTAGCAACCGGTGCGTCATCATTGCCTCTGACTACCTCACTCGATACGCCGAGGTCAAAGTATTACCTCGCAGCATAGCGTGCAAAGTTGAATATTTCTTCATGAATCAGATCGTACTTCGGCGCGGTGCCCCGACCTACGTCATTACCGACAAAGGGACCACCTTTACTTCCCAGGTGATGGCCGAAATTTTTCAGCTCAGCGGTACGACCCATCGTAAAAGTACTGTTTACCGCCACCAGGCAAACGGGCTGACAGAGCGGCTTAATAAGAGCATGGCGAACATGCTGGCGATGTACGTCGACGTCCAACACAGGACATTGGACATGATCCTGCCGTACATGACATTTGCCTATTATACAGCAGCTCAAGAGACGACCCGTTTTACATCCTTTCGCCTCCTCTACCGCAGGAAAGTTTAGAATATGTTCGAAGCAATGCTCCCTTGCGCAACCGATGAACAACTTTCTGCTGACGTTGAGCATTTTGCCCAAGAAGCCGAGCAGGCTTGTCAGCCAGCACGAATCCACATCGCAAAGCAACAAGATAAAGACTCGCGCCGGTACCACCTTCGGCACAGGCAAGTGTTCTACAATCCCAGCGACCAGGTTTGGGTGTGGATACCTGTTCGTCGGCCAGACTTGTCCGAGAAACTCCTTTGCCTTTCAGTGACGTTAACTATGAGGTACTCCCGGACGAGGCACTTCCAGAGCAGAGAAGAGGTGGACTACCCCATCCATAGGTCGTCCATTTTACACATGAAGCTGCTTTTGCGCGGTGACCCCCCTGCTTCTTCGAACCTTTCTTGTGTGCTTATGTGTGCTTGTGTGCGCGCCAGGTGCCGCTCAGGCAAAAAGAAGTCGACGCTGGTGACGCTCGGATTGAAGGACGTTGAAGTTCGCCGTCTCCCCTCCTGAAGGACGTGGTAACAAGCTGTCGGGTCCCTGTCTTGTCGCCAACACCATGCCAGTACTATGCAGATCAGATGATGATTACTGTGGTAGGCAGGCACAGGCAGATTTTGTTTTTTTAAATGAACAAACTGTGGTTCCCTCCAACGAAGTCTTTTCCGAGGCCCATGAAAAAAAAAATTATTGAAGGCACCTGCTAACGCTGAAGGGTCTCCCGAGAAGAAATGCATTACAGAGTGGTTTCCCTCGCTTTTACTCCGAAGCTGGTCTACTAACGGCCATGTTTTTGCTGGGCATTTCGCGCACTGACTTAAACTATGATAGAAGTGCTGTAGTTTAGCAATTCTAATTAGAACAACGATCTTCCTGCTTGGCGCTCTATACTGCGCGCGTAATGCGATGTTTAGGCGATAGATTAATAATAATAATAATAATAATAATAATAATAATAATAATAATAATAATAATAATAATAATAATAATAATAATAATAATAATAATAATGACGATAATAATGATAATAATAATGGATTTATTGCAAAAAGAATACAAAGCACAAGAAACCGGCCTGTCAAAGCCACCAATGGCTTGAAGAACTTGGCCCGGCAAAATCAGCGGACGAGTGTGCAATATTCATATCAGTATCGACGCATAACGAGGTAAATGCAGGAGTACTAACAATTAAGAAGCTTAACACAAACAAGGAACAAATCGCGAGACAAGGATCAATACCAATAAGATAAGATGTACATATTTCAGAGATGATTACCAATGCATATTAGAAGTAGTGACGGAACATTATTACAATGAACAAATAATGTTTTTGAATTCCTTTTTTGACGTAATCGAGAATGCCTCATTTGGCAAATCGTTCAGAATTTTCGGCACATAAACACAGCGCCTAGCTTCACTACATCTTGTTGAGGAGCGCGGCACTACAAAGGCTTCGGTGGGCAGTGGAGCATGTTTTAAAATCACTAAACAAAAAATGCCGTAGCACCACAGTTTCCACAAACAAAGACCAGAAGCATGGCAAGCCAAGCGCCGAGAAGATGTTATGATCTTTGCGTGACGGATTATTGTAGGCTATATTTCTTAGCATGTTCCTTAACAAAGAATCCACGCGGTTTTGCCTTCGGGTGGGGCAAAAAGCAGACTGTAATCCTATATTGAAGAGTGCTGTAGACCAAAGCATGTAATATCGTTTTTTTTTTTACTTGAAACGGTACGCTAGATTTGATGTTAGAAAATAACCATGCAGCGCTCCTGAGCTTATCGCAGACGTGTGATAGCTGAGTATGCCACAACATATCACTGTCGAAGAATACTCCCAGGTATTTTACCGAGTTCACGTAGGTAATTAGCACGCGTCGACAGAAATGACAGTTGTGACTGTGTAAAAAAAACTGGAGCGTCTATTGCGGTTAATTTTAAAGGGGATCTGAATCAAACGAGTTGGGTTTTATAGGCGTTAACCTTTAAATGATTATCAGCGAACCAAGCCATTGTTTTGTGTATATTACCTTGAAGATTCGAGATACCCATGGTATCAGAAATATGTTTTGAGAGCAAAACAGTGTCGTCAGCGTATTGAAATATTAAACCTTTTGAAACAACCCTAGATAAATCATTAATAAATATATTGAAAAGTAGAGATGATAGTATGGAACCCAGAGGAACTCCGGCCCTCAGTTGAAGTTTACGACTTGCGTTTTTGATTTCGTCTAAGACAACTACTTGTGATCGTTCGGCGAGATAGCTTTTGAGAACATCGTAAAATGGCCCTCTAAAACCGCTGGAATATTATTTTTGTAATAGAATCTTGTGATGAACTGTCTCGAAAGCTTTTGATATGTCCAAGAATAAAGCAATCCTAAACAAATTTTGGCCAAAAGTTGAAAATAGTTCATCAGAGAACTCTTCTAGAAGGGTTACCGTACCCCGACCGGCTACAAAACCAAACTGTCGAGTCGACAGAATTGAAAATTTTTCAACAAAGAACGACATTGATTTCAAAAGAAATTTGTCAGTAAGATGAGAAAGTATGGGAAGGATTGAAATAGGCCGATAGTTTTTCATGTCATCCCTTTTCCCTCCTTTATAAAACGGCTTAACAATCGCAGTTTTAAGCTCCTTGGGGATAAACGCGGAATCAAGAAAACTGTTTAACATAAAGAGCAGGATATTGAATAATGCTGCAAGGTTCGTTTGTAGCAGATTCTCGGATAAACCGTCGATGCCAGGAGGCTTATTGCGCTTAAAGCTGAAGATTATTTCGTGAAGGTCATTTTCTGAAAATCCAGGTAGGAAAGCGGACGCTGATATAGAATCCTTAAGTGTGTATTGGACGGCCTGGCAAGAAGATGCATTCTCGGAAGCCAGTGCAAACAGATGGTTGAACTTATCTGCGACCTTGACAGAATCGCCTGGAAAAAACGAAATTAGGGAAATGTTTGCAGCGTTCTTGCCACGAAGATAATTTATCAGTGACCATGTTTTTGAGGGGTTCTTTGATGACTGGTGAAATTTTTCGAAAAACTACTGGCGCTTCGGGGATCTTATTAAGGCAACTACCCTGTTTCGTGCGGCTCTGTACTTTAGACGCAGGTGATTATTTTTTGAGGCATGCTTACACCGTTTCCAGAGTATGTCTCTATATGAAATGGCACACATTATATCTGCAGTCAACCGATTGTAATCCTTCCTGCGCTTGTTTATTACGGCGTGCTTTGAATTTTTTCGAACTTTTTTATTTGGTCGCAGAAGATACTATACACCTTGTCAGGAGAATAATAATAATAATAATATTAATAATAATAATAATAATATTAATAATAATAATAATAATAATAATAATAATAATAATAATAATAATAATAATAATAATAATAATAATAATAATAATAATAATAATAATAATAATAATAATAATAATAATAATAATAATCAATCAATCAATCAATCTTTATTTTTTCGGTGCCCAGGAACAACCCAAAGGTCTTGGTGCTGGTACACCATTCACACGCACAAAATGTAAATTTGTCTTCCACAAAGGAAGAGACTCACGGGAGTTAATGCAGCAGTCAAGGCGATAGAAAAAAAGACATATAAACTAGGCGTGACAGCAAGCATGAAGCAAAAAAGTGAAAACAAGAAAACAGCGAGAACAGCGCTAAATGAAAACAGCTAGAACAGGCAACAGACATATAAACAACTAATGAAACAATAAACAAAGAGAATGAACACAAGAACGACCGATAACAGCCAAGTACAGCATATAGCAAAATACAAACAAGAATAAAGCCAATACTAATATGAACGAATAAGAAACCTCTGAAATACAAGCTAGAAATACAATCATACACAATAAGAAATGTAATTAGTGAACGCGTTACAGACAATCAGGCGTGAGTACACAGTATTAAAGAAATAACATTAATGAAAACAAGTAGACGTGATGAACAATTAAGGAGAAAAAAAAACAATGTAATACCAGTGCAAATGCAGAAGTGTAGTAAAGTCAAAATGCATGAAAGGGGAAGTTATGTATGAGAAAAAGAGTGCTCAAAGTGGAACGTCACGGACATCCAACATAAAAGAAGGGAGAGAATTTTCGAATATATCAAGGTGAGGACAAAGAGAATTGAACAACTTTTGCATTCTGTCCAGAGGGGAGAGGTAGTGCAGGACCGCAGAAACTTGGAATGGTCTGAATTCCCTTATGCTCTTTCGCGGTACACGCAAAAGGATACGCGCTAGGAGCTGAGGGCATAGAATGTGACCATGAAGAAGTTTATACAAGAAAATTATATCTGCCCTCACGCGACGGCAGCTAAGAGAAGGAAGCTGCAGTGAGTTACTCCGCCTGGGACGAGAGCTGGAAGTTTTGCAAGAAAACCGATGTTGAAATATGCGTAAAAACTTTAGCTGAACTCTGTCGATTTTTTCACAGTTCGACTGGCAAGTGCCGTTCCAAACAACAGACGCATATTCCAAAAGCGGCAAGCATATGGAGAGGTAGAGCTTTAAGAAAGGAAGTGGGGCTCGAAACTCTCTCGAAAGCCTGCAGATGAAGCCAAGTGTACGCATAGCCCGCAGAGCAATGCGTTTTGTATGAGAGGAGAAGCTGAGGCTGCGGTCGAAAAGTACGTAAGTAAAAGTAAAAGTAATAATAATAATATTAATAATAATAATAATAATAATAATAATAATAATAATAATAATAATAATAATAATAATAATAATAATAATAATAATAATAATAATAATAATAATAATAATAATCAATCAATCTTTATTTTTCGGTGCCCAGGAACAACCCAAAGGTCTTGGTGCTGGTACACCATTCACACGCACAAAATGTAAATTTGTCTTCCACAAAGGAAGACACTCAGGGGAGGTAATGCAGCAGTCAAAGCGATAGAAAAAAAGACATATAAACTAGGCGTGACAGCAAGCATGAAGCAAAAAAGTGAAAACAAGAAAACAGCGAGAACAGCGGTAAATGAAAACAACTAGAACAGGCAACAGACATATAAACAACTAATGAAACAATAAACGAAGAGAATGAACACAAGAACGACCGATAACAGCCAAGTACAGCATATAGCAAAATACAAACAAGAATAAAGCCAATACTAATATGAACGAATAAGAAACCTCTCAAATACAAGCTAGAAATACAATCATACACAATAAGAAATGTAATTAGTGAACGCGTTACAGACAATCAGGCGTGAGTACACAGTATTAAAGAAAAAACATTAATGAAAACAAGTAGACGTGATGAACAATTAAGGAAAAAAAAACAATATAATGCCAGTGCAAATGCACAAGTGTAGTAAAGTCAAAATGCATGAAAGGGGAAGTTATGTATGAGAAAAAGAGTGCTCAAAGTGGAACGTCACGGACATCCAATATAAAAGAAGGGAGAGAATTTTCGAATATATCAAGGTGATTACATTCATTAAAGCTGCGAACTGGGCGAGTTGGTATTGATTCATATTTGAACAGCGCAATAAAACAACGGGACACAACGAAGAAAGGACACCACAAGCGCTTGTGGTGTCCTTTCTTCGTTGTGTCCCGTTGTTTTATTGCGCTGTTCAAATATGAATATATATATCAAGGTGAGGACAAAGAGAATTGAACAACTTTTGCATTCTGTCCAGAGGGGAGAGGTAGTGCAGGAGCGCAGAAACTTGGAATGGTCTGAATTCCCTTATGCTCTTTCGCGGTACACGCAAAAGGATACGCGCTAGGAGCTGAGGGCATAGAATGTGACCATGAAGAAGTTTATACAAGAAAATTATATCTGCCCTCACGCGACGGCAGCTAAGAGAAGGAAGCTGCAGTGAGTTACTCCGCCTGGGACGTGAGCTGGAAGTTTTGCAAGAAAACCGATGTTGAAATATGCGTAAAAACTTTAGCTGAACTCTGTCGATTTTTTCACAGTTCGACTGGCAAGTGCCGCTCCAAACAACAGACGCATATTCCAAAAGCGGCAAGCATATGGAGAGGTAGAGCTTTAAGAAAGGAAGTGGGGCTCGAAACTCTCTCGAAAGCCTGCAGATGAAGCCAAGTGTACGCATAGCCCGCAGAGCAATGCGTTTTGTATGAGAGGAGAAGCTGAGGCTGCGGTCGAAAAGTACGTAAGTAAAAGTAAAAGTAATAATAATAATAATAATAATAATAATAATAATAATAATAATAATAATAATAATAATAATAATAATAATAATAATAATAATAATAATAATAATAATAATAATAATAATAATAATAATAATAATAATAATCAATCAATCTTTATTTTTCGGTGCCCAGGAACAACCCAAAGGTCTTGGTGCTGGTACACCATTCACACGCACAAAATGTAAATTTGTCTTCCACAAAGGAAGACACTCAGGGGAGGTAATGCAGCAGTCAAAGCGATAGAAAAAAAGACATATAAACTAGGCGTGACAGCAAGCATGAAGCAAAAAAGTGAAAACAAGAAAACAGCGAGAACAGCGGTAAATGAAAACAACTAGAACAGGCAACAGACATATAAACAACTAATGAAACAATAAACGAAGAGAATGAACACAAGAACGACCGATAACAGCCAAGTACAGCATATAGCAAAATACAAACAAGAATAAAGCCAATACTAATATGAACGAATAAGAAACCTCTCAAATACAAGCTAGAAATACAATCATACACAATAAGAAATGTAATTAGTGAACGCGTTACAGACAATCAGGCGTGAGTACACAGTATTAAAGAAAAAACATTAATGAAAACAAGTAGACGTGATGAACAATTAAGGAAAAAAAAACAATATAATGCCAGTGCAAATGCACAAGTGTAGTAAAGTCAAAATGCATGAAAGGGGAAGTTATGTATGAGAAAAAGAGTGCTCAAAGTGGAACGTCACGGACATCCAATATAAAAGAAGGGAGAGAATTTTCGAATATATCAAGGTGATTACATTCATTAAAGCTGCGAACTGGGCGAGTTGGTATTGATTCATATTTGAACAGCGCAATAAAACAACGGGACACAACGAAGAAAGGACACCACAAGCGCTTGTGGTGTCCTTTCTTCGTTGTGTCCCGTTGTTTTATTGCGCTGTTCAAATATGAATATATATATCAAGGTGAGGACAAAGAGAATTGAACAACTTTTGCATTCTGTCCAGAGGGGAGAGGTAGTGCAGGAGCGCAGAAACTTGGAATGGTCTGAATTCCCTTATGCTCTTTCGCGGTACACGCAAAAGGATACGCGCTAGGAGCTGAGGGCATAGAATGTGACCATGAAGAAGTTTATACAAGAAAATTATATCTGCCCTCACGCGACGGCAGCTAAGAGAAGGAAGCTGCAGTGAGTTACTCCGCCTGGGACGTGAGCTGGAAGTTTTGCAAGAAAACCGATGTTGAAATATGCGTAAAAACTTTAGCTGAACTCTGTCGATTTTTTCACAGTTCGACTGGCAAGTGCCGCTCCAAACAACAGACGCATATTCCAAAAGCGGCAAGCATATGGAGAGGTAGAGCTTTAAGAAAGGAAGTGGGGCTCGAAACTCTCTCGAAAGCCTGCAGATGAAGCCAAGTGTACGCATAGCCCGCAGAGCAATGCGTTTTGTATGAGAGGAGAAGCTGAGGCTGCGGTCGAAAAGTACGCCGAGGTCATAATAAATCTTTATTTTTCGGTGCCCAGGAACAACCCAAAGGTCTTGGTGCTGGTACACCATTCACACGCACAAAATGTAAATTTATTTCACCACGAAGGAAGACACTCGGGGGACGTTATGCAGCAGTCAAGGCGACAGAAAAAAAAGATATATAAACTAGGCGTGAAAGCAAACATGAAGCAAAACAGCGAAAACAAGAAAACAGCGAGAACAGCGGTAAATGAAAACAGCTAGAACAGGCAACATACATATAAATAACTAATGAAACAAGAAACAAAGAGAATGAACACAAGAACGACCGATAACAGCCAAGTACAGCATATAGCAAAATACAAACAAGAATAAAGCCAATACTAATATGAACGAATATGAAACCTCTGAAATACAAGCTAGAAATACAATCATACACAATAAGAAATGTAATTAGTGAACGCGTTAAAGACAATCAGGCGTGAGTACACAGTATTACAGAAATAATATTAATGAAAACAAGTAGACGTGATGAAGAATTAAGGAGAAAAAAAATATAATACCGGTGCAAATGCACAAGTGTAGTAAAGAGAAAATGCATGAAATGGGAAGTTACGTATGAGAAAAAAAGTGCTCAAAGTGGAACGTCACGGACATCCAATATAAAGAAAGGGAGAGAATTTTCGAATATATGAAGGTGAGGACAAAGAGAATTAAACAACTACTGCATTCTGTCCAGAGGGGAGAGGGAGTGCAGGAGCGCAGAAACTTGGAATGATCTGAATTCCCTTATGCTCTTTCACGGTACACGCAAAAGGATACGCGCTAGGAGCTGAGGGCATATAATGTGACCATGAAGAAGTTTATACAAGAAAATTATATCTGCCCTCACACGACGGCAGCTAAGAGAAGGAAGCTGCAGTGAGTTACTTCGTATGGGACGAGAGCTGGAAGTTTTCCAAGAAAACTGATGTAATAATAATAATAATAATAATAATAATAATAATAATAATAATAATAATAATAATAATAATAATAATAATAATAATAATAATAATAATGTTTCGGTGCCCAGGAACAACCCAAAGGTCTTGGTGCTGGTACACCATTCACACGCACAAAATGTAAATTTATTTCACCACGAAGGAAGACACTCAGGGGAGGTTATGCAGCAGTCAAGGTGACAGAAAAAAAAAGATATATAAACTAGGCGTGAAAGCAAACATGAAGCAAAAAAGCGAAAACAAGAAAACAGCAAGAACAGCGGTAAATAAAAACAGCTAGAACAGGCAACAGACATATAAATAACTAATGAAACAAGAAACAAAGAGAATGAACACAAGAACGACCGATAACAGCCAAGTACAGCATATAGCAAAATACAAACAAGAATAAAGCCAATACTAATATGAACGAATAAGAAACCTCTGAAATACAAGCTAGAAATACAATCATACACAATAAGAAATGTAATTAGTGAACGCGTTACAGACAATCAGGCGTGAGTACACAGTATTAGAGAAATAATATTAATGAAAACAAGTACACGTGATGAACAATTAAGGAGAAAAAAAAGTATAATACCGGTGCAAACGCACAAGTGTAGTAAAGACAAAATGCATGAATAATAATAATAATAATAATAATAATAATAATAATAATAATAATAATAATAATAATAATAATAATAATAATAATAATGGTGATGCTTTAGATGATCCACTGAATTCGTGTGATGCAGGTATTGAGACCTGCCAGCAGCACAAAAATGAGAAGCTGATAACCACCCATAAAACGTGGTGTAAAGAGCACGCAGAATAATAATGAACTTCTGTATTCAAACGGACCGCATTTTGGGGCATAGTACACCCCACTACAGCTTCCGCCCTCGCACTTGAACCGCCTTCTTACGTGGCCCTCGCGGTAATACAGGGCGTACTACGTCCACCACTATGTACAACGTTGGCGCTAGTGAACACACTCAAGGTTAGGTTGCACGCAAGCATAAATACCCACAAAAGCGAAAGATTGGACAGCCATCGCCATAGCTCAGTTGAGATGGCACAGTACTCGAAATTAGTAGGTCGTGGGATCGGATCCCACCGGTGACACATGGTCGGTTTTTCCTCTGCTCTGTATTCAATTTTCTTTAGGAGGCAAAATAATTACATTACACTCCAATTTACCATCAACACCAGGCTTTAAAAAAAAATGGCCGTCCTTTAATGTAGCCAAACCGAGTAAACGTAAGAAAGCTCGTGTTTAGCCTGGTTTGCTCATGGGTTTGCTTTACTGGGTCGTCTGCACGTCTGGCGACGATATTAGACACAGGTTAAGCTCTTATCGAGGCTTAGCTGACCTGATGCGTTCTTGTCGCAAATTCAAGTTGATAATGACGACGACATGCAATACACAGCGCGAGGGTGTGTCGCAGTTTAACTGCAACATACTTTGGGTATTGCTAAGGCGCATGACAGCGTTGAACACAGCATTCTGCTTCAAAAGCTAGCTGGTGTACAACCTCCTTCGTACCTCTTCGCGTGGATAAGGCAGTTCTTAAGGAGCAGATCATTCTTTTGCACTAAGGAAACGTTAAATTCTAACACATACACCCAGTCTAGAGGTGTTCCACAAGGCTCCGTTCTTTCGCCGTTGTTGTTTAACATACTAATGCGTGATATTCCTATTCACCCCGAAGTCAAAGGTTATGTGTATGCGCATGATATTGCTTTTTCGCTTCTACCAAAAATATTTTTAACCTGTATCAATTGTTGCAGGAGTATTTAACTGCTCTGGAAGTTTAGCTCGACCGCCTATTGTTAACTTTAGTTTATTTATTTATTTCAAAATACTGCAGGCAGCAGTGCTGCCCAGGCAGGAGACGGTTACAAAAGGTAAGCTTGCAAAGAACGCTCAAAGGTATTAATGTCAACAAGTGTGCCGTCCTTGTTTTCCCACAGTAGCCGCCGCGGTGACGCTGTGGCTACGGCGCTCGGCTGATGACCCGAAAGACGCGGGTTCGATCCCGGCCGCGGCGGTCGAATTTCGATGGAGGTGAAATTCTAGAGGCCCGTGTGCTGTGCGATGTCAGTGCACGTTAAAGAACCCCAGGTGGTGGGGGACGTTAAACCCCCATAAACCAATAAACCAATTGTTCTCCCACAGTCATCCCCCCTTTACATTTCTTTGTCGTATCACTCTATCCTAATCCCGCAAGTTGATTCGGTTAAATACATGAGTAAATCATATTACCCGCAGTTAGACTGCCGGCCTCATATCAGAAGCATTGTGCTTAAAGGTGAGCGTGCCCTTGGCCGGTTCGTTAGGATCAGCAACAAAAATTTTGGTATGCGTCGGGACACTTCGCTCTTTCTTTATAAGGCCTAAGTGCGGCCAATACTTGAATTCGGCTCTTTTCTCTTCTCTGGGCGCCCAAGCTATAAGCTTGAACCCCTGTCCGTTATGAAGCGACGCGCTCTGCGCATTTGCTTAGGTCTGCCTAAATCTGTGGCGAATGCTGTGCTGTACTTGGAGGCGCGGATACCTGATCTAAATTTGCGGTTTCAGCTTCGTACTGTGCGGACGTATTGAAGGTCTTTGGAGCGTGTTCCTGGATTGGCTAAAACCGTATTTACAACGCACCCATCTCTATTCCTTTGTACTTTTTGGCCTAGGTATAAGCTTCTTCGATTGTGTTCACTAATTCCCTGCTGTCAAAAATATCTGTATCAATAAATTCTGTACTACCAGTTATCTACCGCCGCGCTGATACTGTAGTCACCTTTGATGACACCCTCCCAGGGAATGCGAAAGATCCGTCTCCCAGTGTATTAAAAGGGCTTATTGAGGAGTATCTGGATAATTTTCCTGACCATACTGCCGTTTTTACAGACGCCTCCCAGAAAAATGAAAAGGCAGCCATTGAAATTTACTCAATGGCTCTTGATTGGAGTTATTCATTTCGGGCCCCTGACTGTATCCCTATTTTTGTCACCGAGATTCTGGCCATTGAGTTGGCCTTATAATAAGGATTTCCTGCAATATCTCTCAGGATATTATACTTTCAAACAGCCTTTCCATCTTGACAGCGCTCAAAAAATCGAGGGATACTCTTATGAGCCGTTCCCTTGGATTTTTTATTCCACCACATATTACAGAAGTTCGTTTTCACTGGGTCCCTGGGCACTGTGGCATTGTTTCAAATGAGAGGGCTGAGTTTATGCCTATGTCCGCCCTTAAGCGACCTATTGTCCCATTCGTCCCTGATACTGTCTTCTTGACTGCAGCACGCTTCCAACGGTTCCAGCGCCTCCACTACTTGAGCCATGAGCCTCTCCTTGCTGTAGCGGATTTTCAACACCTGAAATTTCCTTGGAGTGTGCGCTTGTGCAGTTCAAGGAAATGTGAGGTGTTCATGACCCTCTTTCGCTGCAGAATACCACCACTGAATCTTTATTTATGTCGATTAGTGTTATTGCTGACAAATCTACGTGAGTCTTGTGGCAAAATTGAGTCAATAGATCACTTTTTCCTATTTTGCCAGCGGTTTGCTTCTCTCCGTAGAACATACTTGGAGATCCCCCTCGCTCGACTGGGGCCACTTCTATCTGTTCCGATGCTCCTCTCCTTTAGGGCAAGTGCCAAGGGATATGCCTTGAAACCACTGTGCGATTCTATTTACGGATATATAATTGCATCAGGTAGATTCTTACGCTAGAATGTGAATTCACAGCTTTTCATTTCCGTTTTTATCACCTCTTTAATAAAAATTCGGGTCGTCTTCACAAAATTATCCAATTACTCCACTCCTTACTCATATGTGCGTTTGTATCAGCAATGCACGCTGGCCAATCCCCCGCCTTCGGTACGTGCCATTCAGCCTGAGGACATCAACATCATCATCATCATCATCATCACCAGTTTAACACGAGGCATGTCTCTAAGGCTACAAACACAACACGAGGCATGATCGGCTTCTGTGGTAGCACAGTACCCTCGTGCAGTGACCTGCGAAGCTGATCTGTTCGCGCCGCCGTGGGTTCGAAACCCAGTCGCTTCAATATTTGTTTTATTTCTGCATAGGCTGTTGCTATGCTATATATTCCAAGGTCACTTTCAAGGTCAACATACAAACAAACTCGGTGAGCCTGTTACATCTCGTGAAGTAGTGCTTTCACACTGAAATCATTCCGCTGTGCTCCTTGGATTCGGCGACTGTTGGCTTCCTTCATACCTACTTAACCATGTTAGTCAAAAAGAGGATTAGATTCCCAGACATCGCCATGCCTGGTGAAAGCCGTGTTGAGAACAAAAAAAAAATCTTGAGAACATCAAAAGCTGCTAGGATGTGAAAAATGCACTGTACACATTCGGACACAAGCCAACAACTGTGGTGTCAGTCGTAAGCGGTACACTGGCTGCTACCCCCAACGATCTGGAGGGGCACTTAATATCCGCGAAGCACAGAAAGCGACGCTGATGTTGCTTTGGCAACAATATCTTAGGGTCTCAAGACGAACAGGACACAATATGGTTTATATGTAAGACTTGACTGTCGTGTCTGCAGCAAAGATAAACTCCTAGCCGCACTCACCCATAGTCCAAGCGGCTGTCACTCAACACGCATACGGCGATGATGTCCCCGACGCGCGTGTTGTTGTGAACTGTGAGACGTTTCTCTCGGGAATGCCACGAGACGGCAACATGATGCTGCTTGCTGGACGCCCACGCCACATGCACCATGGCCAGTGCGCAGGTGACCACACGATACATGTCTGTCTTCATCGGGCCTTCCGGAAAATGGCATGCGTTCCGTTCCTGTAAAGTGCAAAGCGAGGCAAGACCAGCTGAAGTAGCCGCAGCTTGAAAAAAACCCAGCCTGAAGCACTGCACTTCACCCATCATGGAGAGCCGCAGGAACGCAAGGAAGGTGAGGTTTCCTATTTGGCTTGGCTAATGTTCGGAGTGAAATGTGGATTTAGCCGCAACAATGCGACTCATCTTGCGGGAAACCTCGAAGAAATTCTGCGCATGTTTCCATGCCAGGCTAACGCTTGTGTTTAATTTGTTAAAGAAGTGAAAAATGCGCTAGTAAATTAATGTAATCTGCGCACGGACGAGAGCCTCGCGACGTCACTGCCGATTCTGAGCTTGAATTCATGTTTTAGGGCCAACACTACCGAAGCCAAATCCGGAATCTCGTCTTCCTGGCATTCCCGCACTGGATGAAGTTCTCTTTTAGGAACTCGCATAGACAGTGACGCCAGCGGTCCCTCTAGGTAAACTGCTATCCGCTCGAGCAGCGTTACCAGGAGTTCGCGACATGAGCTAGTAGTTCCGAACCCGACCGCGGCGGCCGCGTTTCGGTGGATGGTGGTGCTGAAAATAATTTAATTAAATCATTTAAGAGGTTGTAGTGGCGGTTGGAGCTCTCAGTCCGGAACCCCATTGACGTAGGCTACTATTCGGGCTCTTTCGATGAGTTCTTTTTGGCTCGTTTCGTCTGAGCTTGTCAGAGCTGTCTCCGAACCCGCCTGCGTTAACTGGTTATTAACAGTGACCGCCTGGTTTCGTTGGCAGGTCCATACCATATGGTACAGGACCGCCTTCTCCCCGCAGAATTTGCATTGTGAGTCAAATGACTTTGGATCTATTGCGTGCAGTCTTCGTGGGTTGTTCTAAGTGTTGGTCTATAGCCTTCGGAGGTGTAGTGTCTCCCCTTTATCAAATGTCTTAGCCTTCGGAGGGTAGACCCGAAGGAATAATCTTCCGTGCTGAAGTATGTCGGTGTAAGTTAGTAGTGGAGTAGGAGGCTCCACGGCATTCATACTAGGTGCTCGGGGGAGAGATGCTCAAGCTGAGGCATATGCGCTCTCGTTCCTTGGGATGCCCGGGTGACCTGATACCCATATTAAGTGTTTATGTATGGGTTGGTAGCCACAAGTGTAGCTATCTTGCAAGATTTTATCTGCAAGCTATGCGATCCTGACCCTGAGGTAATTGCGATACAATGCCTGTGGCCATGTAAGAATGTATTCCTAGGTAGTGTGTGTTGCAGCTAGAGCAATCACCACTTCTTTTGCAGCCAGTATGCCCTGGGTAGCCAGTACTAGTCCGCCCATTGTTTTGCTTTGGTACTCTACTGCGGCGACCGTCATTCCCAGCTTGGGACCCGCAGCATCGACACAGAACAGGCCGTCTCGCTCGCCGTAGTGTCTTTCTATAGCTTCGACTCGTGCTTGTCTTCTTCACTGGTGAAAATCGGGGTGGGGTGCATATTTTTGATTTGTGAAGCAGCCTTCAATGGTCCTCTCCATGAGGCTGGGATGTCGTTTTTGGTGTCTAGCAGTCGGAGGCAATTGGTGTTTAAATCACTGAAGACTTGTCGGCCAGTCCGAGTAGAGGAGAGCCTTATCACCTGCGCCGTGAGGTGTGCCGCTATCAGCCCGTCTATCGTGTTGTGGACGCCCAGTCGTAAGAGCCGGTCCGTCGATGTCGCAAGAGGTAGGCCCAGGGCCTTCTTGTGGGCTGTTCTGATAATCACATTGAGATTCTTGATTTCAAACTTCTAGAGGCGTAGGTAGGGTGCTGCATAGACGACGCGGATTACGACGAAAGCCTGCACCAGGCGCAGAGTTTCTTCTTCTCGCATCCCTGATTTCCGCGTCATTATCCAGGAGATAATCCTGGCGACTTGCTCGCTCGGTGAGGCGAAACGCAAAAGGCGCCCGTGTGCTGTTCGATGTCAGTATACGTTAAAGATCCCGATGTGGTTGAAATTATTCCGGAGAGCTCCACCATTGCACGTCTTTCTCTCTTTATTATTTCATTCCTTGTTTACCCCTTCCTTTACAGCGCAGTTCAGGTGTCCAGCGAGGTATGTGAGACAGTTACTGCGCCATTTCCTTTAGTCAAAGCCAATTTTTACTTGTTTCTTTGACTGCTTCCACTTGGCGCAACACTTTGAATGTTCAAAAATTGTGCGTTAATATTATCCGTGTCGTAAGAAAGAAAGACAATGACCGAGTGGATGCCATTGAACCGCTATTGGCGGCTCGGATCAGTGGCGGTGTCCGGGCGATGTCTCAAATGCCTGGTAATGCTCAAGAATGCATTGCTAGCGGACAGTGTCTGTACGTGCAGTGCAAGTCACACCTCCCACCTGCAGCATTTGTTACCGCATGGTCTGACATTTCGCGAGTTCCCTCTGAACGTGCTAATTTTTAAACAAGGCACAACATGGGGACACAGAAAAAAATAGACTGCCGAAACAGCCAATCTGTCACCCCACAAGAGCCCCGACTGTGGGAGCCGTGGCTGTCCCTACCCTTTAATGTCTACGAGGCTCTCCTGGTTCGCGTGCGCGGGGGAATCGCAGCCTTTAGAATATAAGGATCATCGTCGATGGCAACAATATAGGTGTTAAAGTTCTCTGTCACAACAAACTGAAAATCCAGGGGTGGGGGGCACTTTGCTGACCTAAAGTGCGATGAGGCGAAAGCCTTTAGCGCGTTGTTGCTGCTTGTGTCACTGATATGTGGTTAAGATGTTAAGAGCACAATTTTTTGTGAATCTTAAATGCTGGAGACACTGGATGGCGTTTGGAAGGCATCCGTCTGATACAACGCCTTTCCGCAAACACTCTCCAGCGTCCTAGACATGGAGAACTACATATGCGTTGGCAGGAAGTAGGGTAGTCGTTAGCACGATCGGCTGCGCAACGGCAGGTTGGTGGTTCGAATCCAATAATTCACAAATATTTTTTGTTATTGAGTTGAAGAGGGCAAAACATGGACGGACGGTGTGACGTCACTTCCGTTGTCGTGACAGCATCTCGACCGGGAGTATGAGCCATTAAAGGCTTTCGCCTTAAAACTGCTAGACGGGCAAGGATGCAAAGGATACGTGGTTAAATACTGCGTGCAAACAAATAAAGGCAGGCATCCGCCGTGGAACGGAGAAGCAACACGCAAGCGCTCCTCTATTAACGCGATACGGCTAACTGTCCCGGATAGCAGAAAAGCCGGTGCAGCAGTAACTGTCGGCGTTGTGTCGAGAAGATCCAGATTGCTAGAGAGGGTCGTGACGTCACAACCACATGACCTCGCGCGAGTAATTCAAACACCCAACAGCGATCCCAAAGCACACTAGTGATGATGTCACTACACAATTCCGCATTCGTCGGCGTGGTTCGTGACATCATTCCGCCACCGTTACGCAGTGGCTCTGGAGAATGAAAAGCAACTGGGCTGAAAATAAAAATGGGCCCAGCCCCATTAAATCTATTTCGTCATAATATTAAGGCCGCGCTTAAGTGTCCACGGAATTGTTTTTTTATGCACAATATTTCGCGAAGTTTCCTCTGTTTTTTTCATATATTGTGTCAAATGCTCAGCAACGCCGCAAATGAGTGGTTACCAAAGTTTTCTTTGTTAATTCGTATATCCAGTTCTTCCCCACCCTTCACAATACGTCTTCAAGCCCGACTCACAGACCACAAACAACAAATTGAAGACTCTGGGCTAACCCAACAATCTTGCCAGTAAAATCACCCGTTACCAAATACGATCAAATCAAATCAAATTTATTCCGCAACAAAAAAAGTTACGAGGAGGACAGGCAAAAGCTGAGGGAAACAGCTTGAGGAGCCCTGACCCCCTAGCGCACGGGACCGCATAGAAGCTTGCGTCTAAGGAAGTACAATACACTAGGACGAAACACATACATGAGTTAAGCTAAATCGCTCAAACAGGAAGCCACCACGCAAAGAAAGAAAAAAAGTCTTTCTGTCGCATCATTATACAAACATTTCACGCAGTTCTCTTGGCGATATGCAAGATATGTCATTGTTAGTTTCTTTTAGTACGCGATTTAGAAGTGTGCGCAGAATAAATTTCAGCATTTGATGTGGTTCTGAATTCAGCGACATACAACACTTAACGATGGCGAACATTATAAACAGGGAAGTTTTCCGCTAGCCGTGCTAGGCTTCTTAAGGCATCATTATTTATTAGTAAACCGAGTTTATACATTTGAAATAGCTTGTGATCATACATTGATGAAACCTGAATTATGTTGCGCTTTTTAAATAAACGTAAAGTGTGAGAGCGATATTGGGACTTCACACGCTAGGCGTAAAGCTGTTTTTTTTTTAAACCGAAAGATTACTATTTTTCCGGCTGTGGTTGTTGACCATCTTTAACTATTTTAGTTACCGCTTCCGATGAACTATTAATTGGAGTGTTAAGCGTCTCCCAAACAATCTCTGTGCGCCCTTGTGTTTTGTTGAACAGGTTAGAATGATGTTCTTTTTTTGCATTATGAAGATGCAATAAATATTGAGCAAGGAAATAATTTTTAGAATTTGTTTTTCGCAGTGGGTGTAATAGCTAAAAAATAAAAAGCCTCAAACACCATGAACACATTTTGTTTTTTTCTTTTCTGATGCGAAACAAACCGCGTTGTTTGCCCTAAGGGACCCTGATGTGATGACAGTGAACGCTTCTATCATCGCGGGCTGGCTTCATGGAAATACCCCACCCGTGCAATCTGCCTACCATGCCAGACGCAATCCGTTCATCACGATTGCGGGCTCATAGACGAGCAAAGTGGCTACGCCTCAGGAGTTACGAAAGCAGATTTTTGTTTTCCGCATGTGAATCGCGAAGCACATAGGCCAAGACACCTCGCGGAAGATCCTATGCTTGCTGGCTTGAGATCAAAGCAGAAATGTATCCAGGATTCTTTTTTCATTCAAACCTATTTCTAGATGTCGCGTTGTGGGCTAAATGACATTATTAGGTTTCATAAACGGGTATGATGTGAAACTAGTTGACTTCCGTAAGGACTAGATGAGCAAAATGGAATTGAAGAGAAGGAGCCAGTGCAATCTTAAAACTCAGAATCATGTGCTGACATGTGGCGTGGCTAAGCAAAATACGTCCAGCTCGAATATGGTAGACATCAATGGCATAGTTATAAAGCTTAGTGTGGCAAGAAAAAAGGCTAAGCGATACCAAGATCTTCAAACCTTTTGGCATTAAATTCTAAATGCACAGAAAAAAATTATTGTAGATTTTGGGTGGGACCGGTTCGTGTTTTAGTCTAGGGCGTCTATTTTGTTGCTATGTTTAGTGTGCACGCCGCCTGAGCTAAAGTTGAACTTGACGCCTCCATTCACAATCCGTGAGTGAAAAGATGCGTTAGTTATCTGCGCCGCACATATTTCCAGATTCGACTGCAGTCGTAATGACATTGGTGTCTGCAGGTAGAGAAATACGACTGGTCTTAAAATTAAAAGACCCCAGTTCCATGTTGAACTGCGCCCCTCCCAAGCGAAGGAAAAAACGTATGCATGGTTCGCGAGTTGAGGTGCGCACTGCAGATTTGAAGCCAAGACGCTGTGGTACATAAACTGCAGTTATTTCTTCAAACAGCACCTTTCGCCATATTCCGAAACCTGCAGGTCTCATGCTAGGCAGGAACCTTCACCTGACCACGTCAAGAATTGACCTCAATATAGGAGAAGCACATTGCAGCCAGCAGCTACCTTTAAATTTATTTATTTATTTATTTCAACATACTGCAGGCCCTTTTCGGGCCCTTGCAGGAGTGTTAACAAGGCATCAATGTGATCAAACACAAAAATACAGAGATCTTCTATGATCTAAACACAAAAATAATAGAGAAAATTAAACAGAAAAGTCAATTTTTTCAATATAATTAACAAATAATTTCACGGACGTACACTTGACCGCATCTTCAGGCAGTTTATTCCAATAGGATATAGCATTCGTTCAACTGTGAATATTGTGTTCGCGTGCGACGCTCGATCGGACGGCAGTGTTCGCCAGTCGGAACAATGGGAGATCACGCGCGGAAATTATGGTAGGTGGAAGTAGCAGCTCGTACTATTACTAGTGCAGCCCACTCTTTCTCTGGACCACCAGAGATAGTGGGCAGGGAGCCCGGATCTCTCAGCGCATAAGCCCCCTAGCCTCTCCGATGCTCCACAGGTGAACGGCGTTGGCTATGACGACAGGATTGCAATAACATGCCGAGCTTCCACGCAAGCTTGCTGGTGTATGCAGTGCGGACAGGGTGTCGCGGCTATACTTTTCCCCATATCGCTTCAGCCGGTAGGCAACGCCGCATTGTCTACGGTGGGGTGAGCGGCTGCGCGTGCAGGATCGAACGTCGGAGCTCTGCTTCGAGGAAGTCATGGCAGTGGGTGGCTGAGTGGCGGGGCGTCCTTTTTGGAGCTCGGCGTTTCCCCAAGGCCAGCTAGCCTGCGCCGGCCAGGCATCGAGGCTTGGGGTCTCGGAAAAGTTTCTGATGTAGCCAGATTACCCACTAAGATCTCTGCTGACCCGCCGAAGAAGGCACAATTAAGGTGCATGTTATGCAATTGTTCGGAAATCAGGCTTCCGATTGTCGCAGCTACACAAAAGAGGCGCCAAGGTGCGATTCTTCCGGTAAAATCGGCACAGGGTCGAGAATTGCAGAAGTCGGCACCCGAAGAAAGAGCAGAGTGCCACCTGCCACGCTACACGTGCTCTCCCACCTGCTTCACCAGCCAGCACTAAACAGCGAAAATATGCAAAACAAAAAGGCTCCGGTCCTAGTGGTCATGACCAAAGCATGGTGAACGCGCTTCAGCCTACAACTGGACGGATGGCAGTTACGGAAGGAATAGCCGCGGCAAAACTCTTTCGCGTTCTTCGAGACACGGCCATTAATGCTGTCGTTATCCGCCGGAGTTTGGTTCCGAAGAAATGCTTGACAGGACGCACAGGGGCACTATATCTCCTGGATAGTACCGTCACCCAATTAGCCGAGGCAAGAGTGCAATTTCGTACGCCATACTACTCTGGCGAGGTGACAGAACTTTGCACGAAACGCCCCTTGTACGACCTCGTGCTCGGGAACATCCTAGGTGCCAGGGAACCACGACCCGAACCCAGACTGGATGAACGCACGTGTTCGAGAGCATGGCCCGACACTAGTCTTCCAGGAACACCTCCCGCCTGGAAAATCGGAGCGTTGTGTTACCGTTGTGACCAAGACACAAGAGGATAAGTTATCCCCGTTGCATGTGCTACTAATCAAGCGCTGTGGCGTCACAACAGACTAGTTAGCTGAAGAGAAGTGGAAGGATGCAACACTCAAACCGCTCTTCTCTGAAGTAAATAAAGAGTTTATATCCGGCAAGGGTCATACATACTTGTTCAGTGAAGAAGGAAATATTCTCTACGGACATTACAAAATGTCGACTGGTAGAAACTTCAAAATTGTTGTAGCTGTAGCGTTATGACTGCAAATTCTACAGATGGCTCATGAAAGCATCATGGCGTCACGGATCTCTCCGGAGAACACTCGGGCCGAAAGAATGGACTAGGCGACGGGTGTACTCACAAAAACACACATTTAATACACCCTACGTGGCACACACACTAGAACACAAAACTAACAAGACTAACACAAAACACGAAGACTATAAATACACACGACCCGGCACACTCCTACCAGCGTCTACTACTAGCGTTCTACTATTAGTGGTCGGCGTTCGTGCTCACGGTTGGTTCAGTGTGGCTGCGGCGTTGTATGGATCCAGTAGGCGGCGTCGAGGTGGCGTTCGACGTGCTTGGGCTGGCGTCGCTGGCGGCGTTCGACGGGCTTGGGCTGGCGTCGCTGGCTGCGTCGTACAAGCTCCAGGTCCAAGCGCCCGTGGAGTTGATACCTGTGTTGCTGGCATTGGGGGCACCACCCGGATGGGTGGCAACAGCGCTGGGGACACCCCTGGCGGTAGCAGGTGGTAGCGTCCTCCGTTGACTCCCCGGAACGGGCTCAGGCACGGTAGGAAGTCCACGATGCGATGCCGTAGAACGCGAGCTCACCGGAGCAGTAGCCGGCGTCGCTCTCTTCCAGCCGATGTGTCCCTGACCCGCCGGAGCCTCCGCTTCTCTGCTGTTTCCCCCCGTGCCCCACTCTCACTCGCCCTTTTATAGCCTCAGTGTTAGTCCACGTAAGCCTTGTCGTCATCTTCTTCTCTTCCTCTTCTTTATTCTTCGGTTAATCCATGTCGTGTTCTTCACACGTCTTTCCATTAAAATTTAATTTAGGGTTCTTAATATATGTGGCACATGGCCGGGCAACAAGGAATACGACGCACGACAGACCGTGTACTAGAGGATTTTTATTGGCCTGACCTACACGAAGATGTCACCCGATTCGTAAAATCGAGTGATATATGCCAAAGAACCACATCAAAGGGAAAGGTTAGCATTATACCGCTTGGAAACATGCCACTGATCACCAGTCCTTTCGAACGGGTTGCTGTCGACCTCATCGGGACTTTCTCACCCAAGTCCCATAAAGATAATCGATACGTGCTCACGCTGATGGACTTCCCGACAAGTTATCCTGACGCCGTCGCGCTTCCTGTCATTGACGCTGTGCACTCTGCGGAAGCGCTAGTCGAAATATTTTCCCGCATGGGTGTCCCAAAGGAAATTGTTACTGACCAGGGGGCCACGTTTACCTCCGACCTCATGAAGGAAGTCAGCCGTCTCCTCTCCATCAAGCTCCTCACGACGTCACCTTAACATTAGATGGCGACTGGCCTCGTGGAGAAATTAAAATGAAACTTTTAAGACAATGCTTAAGAGAATGCGCCAAGAAAAGCCTCGGTCATCGGATAGGTGTCTGGCCCCATTACTCTTCGCTTACCGTGAAGTTCCACAAGCAACTCTTGGGTTCTCCCCATTACACTTGATCTATGGACGTCATGTACGAGGGCCACTGACAGTACTCAAGAAGCTCTGGACAAATCAGACCATCGATGGAGAAACTCTCGCAATGTACACCTATCTTATCGACCTTAGAAACCGCCTGGAAGACACGTGCATACTTGGTCACGAGAAACTGGAGAAAGCACGCCAGAAACAGAAAATGTACATGACCGGAAGAGTCGCCCCAGAAGGTTATGTCCGGGCGACAAGGTTCTGAATTTGCTGTCCACAAGTTCCAATAAGCAGCTCATGCAGTGGAAAGGTCCGTATGATGTCCTTGAACGCAAAAACGACGTGAATGACCTTGTCGATCTAGGGCACAAAAGCAAAGTTTTTCTCAGCAGTATGCTTAAGATGTACGAAGAGCGCAAGCCCGTGGTGACACAGCAAGTATCAGCCGCAGCCGAGACCACCCAACTCCATGGGACCTTGAAGCACTCGTAGGTGAGGGCCCGGTAGAACTGCCTGCTGTGAGCTTGCATCGAACACAGGACTCTGCGGACGTCAAGTTGACTTCAGATCTTTCACAGACACAGACTAAAGACGTTCGAAGCTTGTTCCATAAATTCGAGTTTATTTTTGCAAGATTACACCTACACCATCGATGACTTAAAAGGAGCCGATAACGTGGGTGCTAACTGTATTAGCCGCGTTTGACTGAGCCACATTACCTTGCCATATGGAAGTTCTTTTGACTGAAGACATTGTGTGGAGAACCTGTTTCCCCCCTCCGTTTCGATGCGGCCCATCTTCATCGTCGGCCGTCGGCTGGGCGAGGAGGGAAGTCTCCCTCATGGGGGAAAGGGAACGGCGACGGGAGCGCCACCTCGTAGGTTACGCGGAATTCTGCGGAACCGGAGAGAGGCCCTTCGGGATCCGGCCAGCGTCGTGAGCGGTTGGAGCCGTACGCTCTCGTCTCCTTCCGCGGCAAGCACACGGGGATCCGTTGTGCCTTGCCGCTGGACTTCTGGTTCCAGGCAACGAAGCGAGCGCAGCAAACGCGCGCTCTGGTCGCCTTCCCCGCCAAATGCTAGGGAATGGCTTTGCCTCAAGAACGCGGCGCGCACGGGAGAACCCGGCCGCCATTATCGGCGCATACAAACGTTCGCCGCCGATACCTCCGAAGTCGCGCCCCTGTCCCAGCCGGTAAGTCGGAAGTCCTTCTTACGTAGCCTTCTATTTCCGAGGAATGCCTCGTTGATGTTTTGTAGCTAGCTGGCCCGCTCTGTGTATTGATTGCAAGTGTAATAAATAGCATATGAGTGTTAACGCTGTGTCGTCCCTTCCCTTTGTCCCTCGAGCACGAACCCCTCCGCGCTTAGCGAGCGGGAACGCTGCATCCGCGGAGTGGGAGTGCGGGCGGGGCGAAAGGCTTTGTTTCCCCCGTATTTCCACAATGGCGTCCCAACGTGTGGCAAGCTCTTGGGACGAGGGACGGCAGTCAGTTCGGTTCGTGGAATGCCCGCCCGGATTTGGAACAGCGTTAGGCCTGAACCGAATTCGGAGTTGCTAACAAGGCGAAGATGCTTTCTTGACAGCGAGATGAGCGTAATAGCAGCATGGGAGGAATGCCGTGCATGCTACGCTTTTGATGAGCACTTCATCGGTACACCTGTGGAAGGTGAACCTACGAGGTCCGCTCATGGAGAGCGGGACCGAGACGTCCACGGAGAACAGCAAGCCAGAAGCGAGTGAATGCGGAAGCCTGGAGGGTGGCCCGATTTTTCTTGTACATAGTTGTAAATATTCTCTGTTCTGTCTCTTTGGCTCTGGGAGCCGGGTGCCGTAGTCAGCTGTTTTGGATTGCAGTCGTGATTACAGGAAAAGTACCGGGGCGCTGCGACACCGCGAGAAGCGGTAGGCGCCGTTCGCGTTAGGGTCACCTTGGCAGAGACGTATCTCCTCGTGGCGTTGTGTTCTAGCTATTGTCCTTGGCCCTTTGTTGGCACCCGGAAGTGTAAGAGCGAGTAGGCCTAAGGCTCTTCGGGAGCTGCCTGTCGCTTTTGGGAGGACATAGTCGTACCGTGGCACAAGCACGCGCAAACGGGTTTGCTTGTTTTATATTTAACCTCGCTAGAGCCGAGAGGTCTCGCTCAACAACAGAAAGCTGACTTTGTTCGAACGAACTTATTTTTTGGGCTGCGAAGCGAATTTATAATTTCGCGGAACCAGAGACGCTAACGCAGCTCAAGTGAGCTTAACATCACCATGCCGGAAAGCGAACCGCGAATGTGATTCGTCCGAAGTGAGCCAGCTACGTTCAAATGAACCGAGCGTTTGGGCGGTGCCGGATAGGATTGTTTGGCACTTGCATTGCTCCGCACTTTACCAAATGGTGAGTTTACGCGGTCTCCATTGTTTTTGATGCAAACTTTTGGAGATCCTAGGAGCGATATGCAGAGTTCAAGAGAAGCTGCCCCGGCCTGCTGTCCATTGTATGGGTCTCTGCCTGCTGCCTTGCGGCCATGAGTCATCGAGCTGCAGAGTCTCCGGCGAGCAGTTTGCAGCGGCTACGAGAGGGGGGCCAGCCCCTCTACCTTCCAACAAAGGCGCGTCGGCGCGAACAACACCCTCCCGACACGCTAATTTTGGATGCCTGCCGCGGGGCAAGGACGGGTGTTTGGTGACCTTGCTGCTCATCGGATGACCCCGGCACCCCGCCTGTACGAGCTGTCTTGCAGTCATCATCGCAACGCTCGTGGCCCCTTCGTCGATGGCATCCATGGACGGGTTCAACCGTAGGCCGACATTTAAGGAGGGAGGGATGTGGAGAACCTGTTTCCCCCCTCCGTTTCGATGCGGCCCATCTTCATCGTCGGCCGTCGGGACGAACAGCCCCCGGCTGGGCGAGGAGGGAAGTCTCCCTCATGGGGGAAAGGGAACGGCGACGTGAGCGCCACCTCGTAGGTTACGCGGAATTCTGCGGAACCGGAGAGAGGCTCTTCGGGATCCGGCCAGCGTGGTGAGCGGTTGGAGCCGCACGCTCTCGTCACCTTCCGCGGCAAGCACACGGGGATCCGTTGTGCCTTGCCGCTGGACTTCTGGTTCCAGGCAGCGAAGCGAGCGCAGCAAACGCGCGCTCTGACCGCCTTCCCCAGCAAATGCTAGGGAATGGCTTTGCCCCAAGAATGCAGCGCGCACGGGAAAACCCGGCCGCCATTATCGGCGCATACAAACGTTCGCCGCCGACACCTCCGAAGTCGCGCCCCTGCCCCAGCCGGTAAGTCGGAGGTCCTTCTTACGTAGCCTTCTACTTCCGAGGAATGCCTCGTTGATGTTTTGTAGCTAGCTGGCCCACTCTGTGTATTAATTGCAAGTGTAATAAATAGCATATGAGTGTTAACGCTGTGTCGTCCCTTCCCTTGTCCCTCGAGCACGAACCCCTCCGCGGTTAGCGAGCGGGAACGCTGCATCCGCGGAGTGGGAGTGCGGGCGGGGCGAAAGGCTTTGTTCCCCCATATTTCCACAATTGTCATGATAATTAAAATAGCAGAGACGATTCATTTGTCTTTGTCATTTGTGTATGCGTATGAACGCGTGTCTGCGAACACAAACTGAGAACTCTTCTTCCCGTGGGACTATCCTGTTCTATCTCCCCCCCCCCCGTGGTTCCAGAACAATTGAAAATGCCACAGCATAGCAAATACCTGGGCTTCTTTTATGCGCACAGAAAGACGACACAAAAAGACAAGGTAGACAGGACGGAGCGCAACTTTCAACTGTTTTATTCCAGAAAAAGTACATGACATTTACACCAAAAAGAATGGATAGTTATCAGAGCCACGTGCCGGCCAGAACCTGGGAAAAGCACACAGAAGGCACCGGTGACTCACCTCATATGTAATTTATCTAAAAAAGAAAAATCTTTATCATATATTGTCACAGATGGTGCACTGACACATGAACTACCGCTTTTTCTTATATGGTAGGCTTCAGCCAATTCTCGCTCAAGCGTGTCAGTACTCCTGCACAAGATGCTGGTGCCTTGGAGCGTTGCATCACAGTTTTTTTGCTTTCTGTTTGATGTCGTTATCTTTTCCACACTCACTGATGTGCGCCGGCAGGTGCGAACCGGTACCGTTCTTCAAAGACAAACTGCGTTCCCTTAGCCGCTCATTAACACATCGGCCCGACTGCCCAATGTACACCTTCCCAGACTTCAGCAGAATTCTGTACACTACTCCTTTTTCACACTTCACAAACTTATTAACATGTTTGATTTTGCAATCTGAGTTGCGGCTACCATCTAGCGAAACTAGACGACACAGTGAGGAAAGTTTCCTTGGGGTCGAGAAAACCACGGGTACCTTAAACTTGTTAGCCACGCGCTTGAGGTTATGAGCCACTTTATGCTGATATGGGACGACCACAGGTTTCACTTTCTTTTTTGCAACTGCAACCATTGTCTGGTTCCTACTCCTTCCTTGTTTAATCTTCTTGAGAACAGCTTCAGCAACTGAACTCACTACTATCTGGGGAAAGCCTGCCTGTTTTAGCTTCGCGACCTGATCGTGAAAGCTTTCCTGCGCCATGTGACAACACTACTTTCTTAGAGATGACTCAAGGCACATCAAAGCGATAGCACGTTTAACAGTTTTCGATTGCTTGGAATCAAAACGCAACAATTTCTTCTGGGCACGCGGTTGGTACTTCCAGCAAAAGCCTGCGTCCTTAACGGTTATTTTCAAGTCTAAAAATTGCAAACGGCTGTCATTGGCGAGTTCACAAGTAAATTTCTATCCTTTGGATAGTCGTCTAAAATTAGTAAGAATGTCCTCCACGACATGTGGATAGGTCAAAGAAGATTGTTTCTTCGAAACAATAAAAAAGTCGTCTACATATCTAAAAATCTTTAGCGTGCTACCGTTTTCAAGCGCCTCGGCCAATGATCTGTCCACACCTGCGAGAAAAATGTTGCAAAGCACCGGGGCCACGCACGATCCGATACAGATCCCATTTCTTTGTACATAATTATACCCTTTAAAATAAACAGTGGTGGAACTGAGGTAAAACTCCAGGAGTACAAGGAAGTTGTCAACCGACATACCCGCGCTGTTTTGAAAAGACACCGCTCCGTTTATTTCTATGCACAACCTGACAGCAGCCAACATTTCGCTCTGTGGAATAGAATAAAACAGGTCAACAACATCTACAGAAAACATGTGTCCTGCAGAGTTTGTTTGATGCAAAAATTCAACAACCTCAAGACTATTCTTAATGGCAAACGGGTCGTCTACTACAAGTCTGTCAAGTTCCTTTAGCAGGAACCGGCTTAGTAGGTTCTGCAAGGCACCCCTTTCGCTGACAATGCACCTAAACGGAACACTTTCTTTGTTGTTTTTTGCAGTGGAAAAAACCTGCAAGCTATTACATTTGGTGTTCTGAATACTACTGGCTAACTTCTGTAGACCAAGGTTTTCGCATAACGCAATGGCTCGGCTTTTTATCTTTGCTGGTTTTTGTTCTGTTTTTTCAAAATTCTTGCGGATAGCCTCCGAGCCTTTCTTGTCGTACGTTCCCGACGCCATAGCGACAAAGCCCCCTTCCTTATCCGCCTGAACGAGTTGCAGGTCGTTGTCCTTAAAGAAGCGCACAATTTTTCTTGTTGGCGTCTTGATGCGGGGCCCCTAGAAGGCACGGTCCTGATTAGAGAGTCGATTTCCTCCAGAAGACACCGTTCCTTATCCTCCGGGTCGGCCTTGTTGGAAATTCTTCTCGTCAGTGCCAAGAGCTCATGACCTTTAACTTCCGGCTCAAAGCTGTACTTTGGACCCTTTTTGAGGACGCTAGCGACGTCCTCCGGAATGTGGATGTCGTCAAGAACCTGGAGAGCAGAACTGTCTTCTTTACTTTCTTTCTCTTTTTTTCTTTCTTTGGTTATCACTGCGAGAGATTGCGTCCACAAAAACTCAGTCGACTGGGCGGCCAGCTTCATTATAGATTGAAGCTTCCTGGCGGCGATATGCTCGGTGTCTCGGGAAGAGCACAGCAAGCGAAGCCAATCCTTGAACAGGCGAACCTGTCTCCATAGCTCAGACCTCAAGACCCGGCGCGCTCTGTTCACATGGCCGAGGGACGGTTTAACACGGCCAAACAAAACCGAGATGTCAGGAGGCACCAATCCCTTCCTTATGCAGAATCCGGCCAACCTCGCACGGCACGTAGTCAAGGAAATGTGAGCAACAAGGCTCGAATCTTGGAAAGGATGTGGCGAAACACTCACAAAAGGGCCCATTGTAGAAGAAAGGTAATCCAGTAATATACGTTGTGGGGGTTGTGGGGCTAGTTGGTTCATACTGAGACTTCTTTTATGCGCACAGAAAGACGACACAAAAAGACAAGGTAGACAGGACGGAGCGCAACTTTCAACTGTTTTATTCCAGAAAAAGTACATGACATTTATACCAAAAAGAATGGATAGTTATTAGAGCCACGTGCCAGCCAGAACCCGGGAAAAGCACACAGAAGGCACCGGTGACTCACCTCATATGTAATTTATCTAAAAACAAAATCAAACATGTTAAGTTTGTGAAGTGTGAAAAAGGGGTAGTGTACAGAATTCCACTGAAGTGTGGGAAGGTGTACATTGGGCAGTCGGGCCGATGTGTTAATGAGCGGCTAAGAGAACACAGTTTGTCTTTGAAGAACGGTACCGGTTCGCACCTGCCGGCGCACATCAGTGAGTGTGGAAAAGATAACGACATAAAACAGAAAGAAAAAACTGTGTGATGCAACGCTCCAAGGCACCAGCATCTTGTGCAGGAGTACTGACACTCATATTTTCTAGCACTTAGTGAACACAAGGGACAAGAACACAAATACACAGGACGTACGCTAGTCTTGAAGACTAGCGTACGTCCTGTGTATTTGTGTTCTTGTCCCTTGTGTTCACTATGCGCTAGAAAATATGAGTTCAAACAATATCCAACTAGCCCAAGTTTCTGCCCTACTAAGTACTGACACGCTTGCGCGAGAATTGGCTGAAGCCTACCATATAAGAAAAAGCGGTAGTTCATGTGTCAGTGCACCATCTGTGACAATATATGATAAAAATTTTGCTTTTTTAGATAAATTACATATCAGGTGAGTCACCGGTGCCTTCTGTGTGGTTTTCCCGGGTTCTGGCCGGCACGTGGCTCTGATAACTATCCATTCTTTTTGGTATAAATGTCATGTACTTTTTCTGGAATAAAACAGTTGAAAGTTGCGCTCCGTCCTGTCTACCTTGTCTTTTTGTGTCGTCTTTCTGTGCGCATAAAAGAAGTCTGAGTGTGAACCAACTAGCCCCACAACGTATATTACTGGATTACCTTTCTTCTACAGTGGGCCCTTTTGTGAGTGTTTCGCCACATCCTTTCCAAGATTCGATCCTTGTTGCTCACATTTCCTTGACTACGTGCCGTGCGAGGTTGCTCGGATTCTGCATAAGGAAGGGATTGGTGCCTCCTGACATCTCGGTTTTGTTTGGCCGCGTTAAACCGTCCCTCGGCCATGTGAAGAGAGTGTGCCGGGTCTTGAGGTCAGAGCTATGGAGACAGGTTCACCTGTTCAAGGATTGGCTTCGCTTGCTGTGCTTTTCCCGAGACACCGAGCATATCGCCGCCAGGAAGCTTCAATCTATGATGAAGCTGGCCGCCCAGTCGACAGAGTTTTTGTGGACGCGATCTCTCGCAGTGATAACCAAAGGAAGAAAAAAAGAGAAAGAAAGTAAACAAGACAGTTCTTCTCTCCAGGTTCTTGACGACATCCACATTCCGGAGGACGTCGCTAGCGTTCTCAAAAAAGGTCCAAAGTACAGCATTGAGCCGGAAGTTAAAGGTCATGAGCTCTTGGCACTGACGAGAATTTCCAACAAGGCTGACCCGGAATATAAGGAAAGGTGTCTTCTGGAGGAAATCGACTCTCTCATCAGGACCGTGCCTTCTAGGGGACCCCGAATCAAGGCGCCAACAAGAAAAATTGTGCGCTTCTTTAAGGACAACGACCTGCAACTCGTTCAGGCGGATAAGGAAGGGGGCTTTGTCGCTATGGCGTCGGGAACGTACGACAAGAAAGGCTCGGAGGCTATCCGCAAGAATTTTGAAAAAACAGAACAAAAACCAGCAAAGGTAAAAAGCCGAGCCATTGCGTTATGCGAAAACCTTGGTCTAGAGAAGTTAGCCAGTAGTATTCAGAACACCAAATGTAATAGCTTGCAGGTTTTTTCACTGCAAAAAACCACCTTGATCACAAAGAAAGTGTTCCGTTTAGGTGCATTGTCAGCGAAAGGGGTGCCTGGCATAACCTACTAAGCCGGTTCCTGCTAAAGGAACTTAACAGACTTGTAGTAGACGACCCGTTTTCCATTAAGAATAGTCTTGAGGTTGTTGAATTTTTGCATCAAACAAACTCTGCAGGACACATGTTTTCTGTAGATGTTGTTGACCTTTTTTATTCTATTCCACAGAGCGAAATGTTGGCTGCTGTCAGGTTGTGCATAGAAATAAACGGAGCGGTGTCTTTTCAAAACAGCGCGGGTATGTCGGTTGACAACTTCCTTGTACTCCTGGAGTTTTACCTCAGTTCCACCACTGTTTATTTTAAAGGGTATAATTATGTACAAAGAAATGGAATCTGTATCGGATCGTGCGTGGCCCCGGTTCTTTGCAACATTTTTCTCGCAGGTGTGGACAGATCATTGGCCGAGGCGCTTGAAAACGGTAGCACGCTAAAGATTTTTAGATATGTATACGACTTTTTATTTTTTCGAAGAAACAATCACCTTTGACCTATCCACAAGTCGTGGAGGACATTCTTACTAATTTTAGACGACTATCCAAAGGATTGAATTTTACTTGTGAACTCACCAATGACAGCTGTTTCCAATTTTTAGACTTGAAAATAACCGTTAAGGACGCAGGCTTTTGCTGGAAGTACCAACCGCGTGCACAGAAGAAATTGTTGCCTTTTGATTCCTAGCAATCGAAAACTGTTAAACGTGCTATCGCTTTGATGTGCCTTGAGTCATCTCTAAGAAAGTCCTGTTGTCACATGGCGCAGGAAAGCTTTCATGATCAGGTCGGTCGGGAAGCTAAAACAGGCAGGCTTTCCCCAGATAGTAGTGAGTTCGGTTGCTGAAGCTGTTCTCAAGAAGATTAAACAAGGAAGGAGTAGGAACCAGACAATGGTTGCAGTTGCAAAACAAAGTGAAACCTGTGGTCATTCCATATCAGCATAGAGTGGCTCATAACCTCAAGCGCGTGGCTAACAAGTTTAAGGTACCCGTGGTTTTCTCGGCCCCAAGGAAACTTTCTTCACTGTGTCGTCTAGTTTCGCAAGATGGTAGCCGCAACTCAGATTGCAAAATCAAACATGTTAATAAGTTTGTGAAGTGTGAAAAAGGGGTAGTGTACAGAATTCCGCTGAAGTGTGGGAAGGTGTACATTGGGCTTTCGGGCCGATGTGTTAATGAGCGGCTAAGGGTACACAGTTTGTCTTTGAAGAACGGTACCGGTTCGCACCTGCCGGCGCACATCAGTGAGTGTGGAAAAGATAACGACATCAAACAGAAAGCAAAAAAACTGTGATGCAACGCTCCAAGGCACCAGCATCTTGTGCAGGAGTACTGACACGCTTGAGCGAGAATTGGCTGAAGCCTACCATATAAGAAAAAGCGGTAGTTCATGTGTCAGTGCACCATCTGTGACAATATATGATAAAGATTTTGCTTTTTTAGATAAATTACATATGAGGTGAGCTTCTGTGTGCTTTTCTCGGGTTCTGGCCGGCACGTGGCTCTGATAACTATCCATTCTTTTTGGTATAAATGTCATGTACTTTTTCTGGAATAAAACAGTTGAAAGTTGCGCTCCGTCCTGTCTACCTTGTCTTTTTGTGTCGTCTTTCTGTGCGCATAAAAGAAGTCTGAGTATGAACCAACTAGCCCCACAACGTATATTACCAGATACCTGGAACTGCAGCTTGCTCTCCGAATATAGTGGAATATGACGAAAGGGACAAAAACGCATGAACACACACGCGCACACGCACACAGACACACACGGCGGCACTGCCGTGACAATGTCGCCTGACGTTCCGCTGTTCATGCAGGTTTTCTTCGTGTGCCTAATCTTCCATGCTGGAGATGCAACCGAATCATTCGACGCCGTACGCCAAGCTTCGCTACGATGCGTCCCTACCGCGAAACTTCTGTGTGGGCGGTGTTTCCAGTCAGTCTGCAGAGGGCACCTGTACCCAGGGTCAACGACACGTGGACAGCATCTTCAGCTCACCATCTGGGGGCACGATAACGCCTGAACGCTTGCCCAGAATGCATCGGCAGCTGCATGCTATAAAAGCGGGACTATTGCCTACCAGCTTCAGTGGACACGGCGGCACTGCCGTGACAATGTCGCCTGACGTTCCGCTGTTCATGCAGGTTAGTGACGAAAACAAAACATGGCTTCCATAGCAATTTTGTTGGTCTTGTAGTGCTGGTGTGTCCACGAGTTGTCGTTGACTGTATATGCGACTGTTTTTTTCCGTTGCGGGTCTGTTGTTGGGTCTCTCAGGCGTTGTGGAGAAGAATCCAGGACCTATTACGGACGATATGTGCGAGGAATTGCTCCAGAATCAGAGGGAAATTTTGTCCAAGCTTACTGCGGTTCAAGAAAAGCAAGACTCGTTGAAACAAGAATCCTAGGCATGCAGAACAGGCTTCTTCTTATTGAAACTAAGATGCAAAGCTTAGACGAGACCCGGAACAGGCTCGCTACTCTCGAAACAATTGTAGCTGAACGCACTGTTGATACTTCTAATCTGGTAAAACATCTCGACGATTTGGATAATCGTTCACGACGAAATAACCTTATTATTAGGGGTATAGCAGAAGACGAAAATGAAAACGATGAAACCCTTGTAAACAAAGTAACCGATGAATTTTTTAGCGCTATTCTAAACGTGAATATAACTTCTATTGAAAGAATTCACAGATTAGGCAAGAAGCTTTCTGGTAAGCCTCGACCAGTCATCCTGAGGGTGGCTGATCATAGGGATAAAATTAAAGTTATGCAGAATTGCAGTAAGCTAAAGGATACGGCTTACAGCATCAGTGAGGATTTTTCTAAAAGAGTGCAGGGTATAAGGAAACAACTATAGGAATCGGCAAGTCAGGAAAAGAAGGCAGGAAAGAAGGTAAAGCTTATTGTTGATAAATTGAAGGTCAATAACGCGCTGTACAGCTGGAATGAAGAGCGCAAGGAAAGGTTCAAGCTGGGAAGTGATTCAGGTACAAGCGATAATAGACAGGTGCAGGGTCAACATGTTTCCTTCAAAATTATCAACGTAAATGCGAGAAGCGTATTAAACAAAGAGCACTCGCTTGAAGCTTTAGTTATTAATCAGGAATCTGCACAGGAATCTGACATTGTCGTAATTACAGAAACTTGGTTGAACAAAACTATACCCGATAGTGAAAGCGCACCACTTGGTTACGCGCTGGTTAGGAGGGATCCAGATGGAAGAGGCGGAGGCGTGGCTCTTCTGGTCAAGAGTAACATCGTTTTTTCCACTTTAGGAGTACCAGGTGATATTGAGGCTGTATGGATTAAACCGAAATTAAATAATCGCACTGTATTTATTGGTGGCGTATACAGGGCTCCAAACTCTCCTGTAGAACATATCTTGCAATTAAGAGTATTTAAGAAAACGTATATGAAACAGCAAGTTAGCATACTGTTACTAGGTGACTTTAATCTCCGAGCTATTGACTGGGATTCGTACGTGGTCGGAGACACAGATGTTTGTTCTTCTGAGGTGTTTTTGGATTTGGTATTTTCGTACAATTTAACTCAGCTTGTTAACGAATCTACTAGGGTATGTGCAACCAGGTCATCAGTACTTGATCTTATTTTAATCTCCAGTGCTTTGACAACTTATGTGAATGCATGCCTTGTTGATGAAGGGTTATCCGACCGTAAAATGGTTATTTTGTCCTTGAACATGTCCTTGTACTACATGCACCAGGAATCGAGCATCCAATATCTGGACTTCCAAGCTGCTGATGATGTTAGTGTTTTGGATTACCTGGAAAGGTCGTTTGATGGCTTCATGTCTATTTTTGAATCAAATGGTTGCACTGATGACCTGTGGGAATTTTTTTCGAAGATTACGATGCATTGTATTAGGCAATTTATTCCCATGAGTGTCAAGAAGGGCAAAAGAAAGAACCCATTGATTACGAGTGAGATACTTCATGTCAAACGGAGGATTAAAAGGAAACGGAAAGCTTGTTCTCGAGACCCGAGTGCCCAGAACAGGACTTTACTTCATAACATGAGACTAGATCTAAATCGGCTTTTGAAGGAGTCCAAGGAGAGATTCTTTAATGTAACACTGAAAACTTTTCTTCGTGAATCACCTAGCAAATTTTGGAGATATGTAAACCCCACAAATAAGCAACATAAATCTGAGGATGGACGAAGTACTCAAGTTCGTGCTGAAAATTTCAATTCCTTTTTTGCTCCGTGTTCACCAACGATGATGGCATACTCTCGCACTTTTATCAATACTCTGATCGCCCTCCAGTCTCTGACCGGATCAACGAAGGAGTTCTGAACCTCCTTCTGCGCATTAACACAAAGGAATCCACCGGCCCCGACAACATCCCGAGTGAGTTTCTATATAAGTATTCTCCGTGGGTCGCTAAATATCTTGATATTGTAAGCACTGTGAGTGACCTTCATCTTCATCTCAGCGTAATCATCATCGGTCATCGGGTGGTGCGAAGAAGACGAAGTGTTGCTAAGCTGTGACTAGTCGGTAGCTGCTGCTTCGGCCTACCTGAAGTAAAAAGGTGAATTTGCTGGTGCGTTCTTCTGCCTCACAAGTGGTGGAGGTGACTCCTGATCCCAGCGTCCTCAACGCGGCACCCCCTGGAGCTCCGTTCCGGTCGTGTTCTTGGCGGCACATCAACCGCCATGGCGCAGTCACATCCCCCTGCTCTCACCGTTCCGGCGCCTGTAGCTACCGATGGGCATCCCACGGCTGCCCATGCCACCTCTGCACCACTGACGTCCCAAGGTGCCCTTGCTCAGCACCATTTGACCCACCCAACTTGGTCAGTTACCTCACGTCAGCGCGACCCTCCGGTTTTCGCCGGTCTCCGCGGTGACGACGTCGAAGACTGGCTACAGCAGTACGATCGGGTGAGCGCTTTTAACGGTTGGGACGCTTCTATGAAGCTACTCAACGTCTCATTCTACCTGAGTGACGTGGCTAAGACGTGGTTCCTCAACCATGAGGACGCCATTCCTGACTGGCCTCAATTCACGACACAGATCCGCCAGATATTTGGAACTGTTGGTGCTGGTCCGACCTCTTTTCAAAAGAAGCTAGAGACCCGTGTGCAGCTTCCAGGAGAGACATACACATCATACATTGAGGACGTACTCGCCCTTTGCCGGCGAGTTAACAATGGCATGGTCGAGGCTGAACGTGTCGGACATATTTTAAAAGGAATTGGCTCTTTTGCCTACGCAGCTCTAGCTGCCCAAAATCCCGTCACGGTGGCAGACATTCGTGCCACTTGCCAGCGACTTGACTATCTACAGTCGCGCCGCCTCAACAACACCTGGGATCCGAGCCAAATTCCCGAAACTGATCTGCGCACCATCATACGATCTATAATACGGGAAGAGCTCCACAATGATATTTCGTCGGTTCCTGCCTTCTCACGCCCACCTGCTCAATCTACTGGGTTGCGTGGCATTATTAAGGAGGAGCTTACTTCACTCAATCGTCCCATGGCTACAGAACCACCAGCCCCTCCCTACGTTCCGACGTATGCTGAAGTCACTGCGGCTCCTCCTCCTTGTCCTCCTGTCCATCACGCGCCCGTCCCACCCAGCCTCGCCGCCCTGTCCCCGCGACCACCGGTGTATGGTAATTGGCGGCCTCTCCCACCTCGTCCAGTATGTTTCTACTGCGGAATCCGCGGCCATGTAACACGCGTTTGTCGCCGACGACTGCGAGATGAGCGTGCGAGCTATGGGTACGTTCGACGTGACGACGCCTACCAGCTTCCTCCTCGCCAGTACTACACCGATAATGACCTCCGTCCCTCTTCCTCCCCGTCGACTTCTCCTGACCGGTCTAGGACAGCACGGCCATCGCGTCGTCGCTCCCCGTCACCCTTTCGCCGGACTTCGTCGCCCCTTCGCCCTCCATCTTCAGCTTCTGCCCGCCAAACGGAAAACTAACCTGTGCAGTTTCCGGAGGTAAAACTGCACCGCCTGTCGTCGCTCCAATTCCTCCTCTGCTCCCATCAAACATGTTGACTGTATTCCTTGAGGGACATGAACTGGAAGCTTTAATTGATACCGGCGCCGCTATTTCTATTATGAAACTTGACTTGTGTTTAAAACTGCGAAAAGTGCGCACACCTTATACCGGTCCTCCTTTACGTGCTGCAAATGGACAGACTATTAACCCTTGTGGAGCGTGTACAGCCCGAGTCACCATTGATGGCATCTTGCACTTCATTGAGTTTGCTGTCCTATCCTCCTGTGTCCATCAACTCATCTTCGGCTGGGATTTCCTCCAAAACGCCTCAGCAGTCATTACGTGTTCCCCTCCCACTATTGAAGTCACTGAATGCAACATTCTTGCCGATAGAGAACCACTTTCTTCCCGTGTAGTTATGCTTGCCGATCACGTCCTCTATCCGGGCAACGAAGATATTCTATCTGTGACTTCTGACGCCGTCACCGATGGCGACGTCCTGATTACACCCAGCCCTCGTCTCCTGTCAAGAGGTATTATCATCATCGTGTCCCTTCTTCGCTTCTCCAGCGGTTCTTCTCTTCTCGTCGCATTCAACACCACATCAGAGCCCATTCTTCTGCGACGCGACTCTACTGTTGCATCAATTGCTTCCGCCCAGCCTGTCACACTTCTTCCCATTTCCACCTCCGATCGCTCTGATTCATCCCCTGCCTCGCTCAGTGCAGCACTTCGCCACACGATCAGCACCGACCTGACAACAGACCAGACAGACGCATTGTTCGCTGTATTGAACAAGCACGCAGACTCGTTCGACGTCAATTCCGGCACACTGGGTCAAACCGCTGCAGCAACGCATCGCATACTCACCGACGGATCAAGCATAGTTAGACGCCGGCCTTATCGTGTTTCTCCAACCGAGCGCAAAGTTATTCAGGAAAATGTTGCTGACATGCTTGCACGCAACATCATACGCCCATCGTCTAGTTCCTGGTCATCGCCTGTTGTGCTAGTGCAAAAAAAAGACGGTTCGGTTCGTTTTTGTGTAGATTACCGTGCTCTAAACAGAATAACTCGTAAGGATGTGTATCCCCTCCCTCGAATTGACGACGCCCTCGATTGTTTGCAAGGTGCCCAATTTTTCTCCAGCCTTGACTTAAGATCAGGCTACTGGCAGATCCCCATGAATGAAGATGATAAAGAGAAGACCGCCTTTGCAACACCGGACGGTTTATACGAATTCAATGTAATGCCTTTTGGACTCTGCAACGCTCCTGCTACATTCGAGCGTATGATTGACACAGTTCTCCGCGGCCTCAAATGGAAAACATGTCTCTGTTACTTAGATGACATCGTCATTTTTTCTTCGTCATTTCCTGATCACCTTACTCGTCTCGATGAAGTTTTGACAGCACTTTCCAGCGCTGGCCTACAGCTAAACACGAAGAAATGCCGTTTTGCATCAAAATCCATTAAAGTTCTTGGCCATCTCGTAAGCAGCGAAGGAATTAAGCCTGACCCTGAAAAAATCGCTGCTGCGCTGCACTTTCCCCGTCCAACTCGGGTCAAAGATCTCCGCAGTTTCCTCGGCTTGGCATCATACTTCCGCAGATTCATCCGCAATTTCGCCTCTATTGCCTCACCTTTACATGCGCTTCTTCACAACGACACGCCTTTCATCTGGTCTCCTGCTTGCGAAGAAGCATTTGAAACTCTGAAGCGTGCTCTGACTTCGGGTCCCGTCCTCTGCCATTTTGATGATAAAGCACCGACAATTTTGCACACCGACGCCAGTAGCCATGGCATTGGCGCTGTCCTTCTGCAACGCCAAAACACCTCTACAGAAAATGTTGTTGCCTATGCGAGCCGAACTCTGACTTCTGCGGAACAAAACTACACTATTACCGAACAAGAATGTCTCGCCGTCGTCTGGGCTGTTCAGAAGTTTCGTCCTTACCTGTACGGCCGTCACTTCACAGTCGTCACTGACCACCACGCCCTATGCTGGTTATCCACTTTGAAAAATCTGTCCGGTCGTCTCGGGCGGTGGATCCTCCGCCTTCAAGAGTACGACTTTACTGTCACTTACAAATCGGGCAAGAAGCACAAGGACGCCGACGCTCTCTCTCGTTGCCCTATTGCTTTGCCGTCGCAACCCATGTCCTCGCATTCCTCTCCTGTCCCAACGGAGTCAAGCCATTTAAACCCTACAGTTATGCAGTCTTTGAGCGCCGCCTCTATTGCTCCCATGCCAGATATACACTGCAATCTTGCTCACCACCAGAGTGCTGACCCTTACTGTCAAAAGCTGATTGATAGTCTCAGCGGTGTTCTTAGACCTCCAAATGCCCGTCTCCGTCGTCGGCTCAAAAATTTCAAGTTACAGGATGGCACATTATTTTGGCACAACTACAGCCCACTGGGCCACACATGGGTTCCCGTAATTCCTTCTTCCCTGCGTCCTCAAGTTCTACAAGCCTTCCACGACGACCCCACCGCAGGTCACCTTGGGTACCACAAAACCTATGACCGCATCAAACGTCGTTTCTTCTGGCCTGGCCTTTCAACCTCAGTATTAAAATACGTAGCGTCTTGCATCCCTTGTCAACGACGCAAGCGGTCTACGTCGCCTCCTGCCGGTCTCTTGCAACCTCTCCCATGTCCTTCCACACCTTTCGAAGTCGTCGGAATCGACTTGTATGGACCCCTGCCCTTGACTCCAGCTGGCAACCGCTGGGTCGTTACTGCCGTTGACCACCTCACCCGATACGCTGAAACCGCAGCACTTCCTTCCGGCTCCGCTTCCGAAATCGCCAACTTCTTCCTCCACACCATACTTCTTCGCCACGGCGCCCCTCGCCTCCTCCTTAGCGATCGTGGCAAGTCGTTCCTCTCCACCGTCCTCGCCGCAGTGCTTCATGCTTCAGGCACGGTGCATAAAACTACATCTCCTTACCACCCTCAGACCAATGGCCTCACAGAACGCTTTCATCGCACCCTTTCTGATATGCTATCCACCTACATTCACCCTCAGCACAACAATTGGGACTCTTTACTCCCCTTTGTAACCTTCGCCTACAACACTGCCGTTCAACGAACCACCACCTACTCTCCGTTTTTTCTTGTTTATGCCCGCCATCCTACCTTCTCCCTCGAAGCATCTTTCTTCACAGCTTCTACTCCTTCTGCCGCGCCTTCCCACGAACAGTTCGTGTCTCGTATCGCCCACTGCCGTGATCGTGCCCGCCTTCAAACTGAAGCCACTCAAGCTTCCAGGAAAAGCACGTATGATGCGACTCATCGCTCAGTGTCTTTCCGCCCTGGAGACGAAGTGCTACTCTGGACACCTACTCGCATCCCCGGCCTGTGTGAAAAGTTTCTGAGCCGTTTTATTGGCCCGTACACGGTTCTGGAACAAACTTCCCCTGTAAACTATCTCATCACACCTGCATCGCCTGTTCGCGATCGTCGGTGTCGCGGCACCGAGATTGTGCACGTGTCGCGCTTGAAACCCTTTAACCGCCGACCTTAAGATTTAATTTGCGACCAGGATGGTCGCTTTCGTTCGGGAGGGGGAATGTTGTAAGCACTGTGAGTGACCTTCATCTTCATCTCAGCGTAATCATCATCGGTCATCGGGTGGTGCGAAGAAGACGAAGTGTTGCTAAGCTGTGACTAGTCGGTAGCTGCTGCTTCGGCCTACCTGAAGTAAAAAGGTGAATTTGCTGGTGCGTTCTTCTGCCTCACAATATTATCTTTCAATCTTCGCTTACCCACGGAACATTTCCTACAGCCTGGAAACAAGCCAAAATAATTCCAATTCAGAAAAGTGGGAGCACATCTGACGCAGGTAACTACAGGCCCATTTCTCTTACGAGCACATGCTCCAAACTGCTTGAGCACATAGTCTGTAATCATCTCTCAAATTATCTGGAAACTTACAACTTACTACCACAAGTGCAACATGGCTTTCGTAAGAGGTTGTCTGCAATAACGCAGCTTGTTCAGACAGTTCAGGATCTTTCACAAACAATAAATATCCGAGGACAGATTAACATAATTTTCTTAGACTTCGCCAAAGCGTTTGATAAAGTATCATATCCGGAACTCTTGCTAAAAATGAATGCAATATTCAGAAATCCCAATTTTACTAAATGGTTTACATCCTACGTTCAGTCTCGTGAGCAGTATGTTGAAATAAATAAAATTAAACCCAGGTCTAAACCTGTTCGGTCTGGAGTACCTCAAGGTAGTGTTTTGGGGCCTCCGTTATTTCTAATCTTTATTATTGATTTGCCGTCTGATATAAACGTTCCAATAAGACTGTCCGCAGACGACTACGTCATATATAAAAGGGTTGACTCTTTAAGTCATCAGCTAGACCTTAACCACAACTTACAAAAAATTCTAAACTGGTGCAATGAATGGCGAATGACACTGAAACCAGTAAAATCAGTCCGTATGACTATCACGAGGAAGAAGGTGCCCCTGAGCTATAAATACAGTATCGGTCCACACGAACTAAAAAGGGTTACAGAATATAAATATTTAGGATTAATATTCACTCCGGATTTGAGGTGGAACACGCACATCAATGAAGTATGTAGTAAGGCAAATGAAGTTCTGTGGGGACTCCGGCGCAGACTGTATAATGCAATTCCTTAAGTGAAAACCATAGCCTATGAGATGCTAATAAGGCCAATTATTGAATATTCTCAAATAATATGGGACCCACACACTGCAACTAACAGACATAAATTGGACAAAATTCAACGACTGGCATCAAGATTCATATTTAATGAATACCAGCGCAGGCAATCTCCTACTGAACTATGCAGGCGTGCAAACCTTCCACCCTTAGAACTAAGGACGAAGTTGGACCGATTAAATTTTTTATTTCTAATTATTCATAACCAGGTCAAGATTAGCTTACCTGAATTTTGTGTAATTTTCCCAGACCAACGCTCAAGAAACAGGCACAGTTTATACATACAGCCACCGGTTACACGCAACGATACTTTCAAATAAAGCTTTTTCCCAAGGGCGATTAGAGAATGGAATGAACTTCCAGATTCAGTTGCCATATCATCATCTCTCTGTGCATTTACAGCTGGGTTAGAGGGTCTCATCTTCCTTGACAAGATTGCGCCTATGTGGATTCTGTTTCCGGTGCGTATAATACGAGCGTCTTTTTTCCCTCACTTGTTCACTGTGTGCCACTTTTTTCATTTACTACCTCTGCTTTGCATTGTCGTTGTCTTTTTGTTGTTGACTTGGAGTGGGACTTTCCTTTTCTTTGTTATATATATATTTTTTCTCCACTCCTGTAAAAGCCCTTCTTGGGCTGACAGTAGCAATAAACGAACAAACAAACAAGTTGCAGCAGAAGCTGCGGCGAATTTGAAACTTAATGCCATCGCATTAACTCAAGTTAATTACTCGAGTGACTCAAATGTCCCCACAGTTTTTTTTGTGTGCGTGTGTGTCCTGACCTTCTTGTGCGCTCTGTTCGCTTGCATTTTCACTGCATCTGTTAGCTAACTCACGTTTAACTATTCTCGGGTGACGTTGAGAAATTGCATTTTTTTGTGTGAAACATGCAGCCCAGAGAAAGTCGAAGTGGAAGCTCACCGAGTCTGCAGTCAGGCAGGTTCACCGGGCTGTGGCAGGAGCCCTGCGGCGGCACTGGAATCACGATACGTTCACGTCGTCCACATATCGATCGCTATTGTTTCAGCGTATCGGTTGTGAGAGCTGTGGGACCAGGGGATAATGCGGGTGATAAAAGCACTGATATGGTTGAATGCTATCAGCGCCAACTGATTAACAAAAGTTGCTCTTGCAGGAAAAAGAGCCCGCACTTGAATATTTGAGGACAACGATTCGAAGAGCTAAAACAGGTTTTTACATATATTTCTTGGTTGCCGGTTGTCTCCCTTGAAGGCTCCATAGGGTATTACATGGAAGAGGGGAAAACATGTAATATTAACCGAAATTTGGGACGGCTGCTAACTATCCTCGAGCCCTATGCGCTTCAATGAAAGAAGTCGCGTTTTTTTGGTATAGCCAATCTTACAAAAAATGGACCGGACTTTTGAAGCGGAAAGCTTTACTACGCTAGGGTAAAGCAGTCGTCGCCTGGGCCGGAAAATGACCTTGAACGATCTTCAGCCCAACCACGTTTATTCTTCCTTACGGCGTAGTTCAGGTGTCCACCAAAATATGTGAGGCAGTTACTGCGCCATTTCGTTTCCTCAAAACTAATTTTCAAAACCAACCTTAAATTTTCTTCGAAAGCAAACGAAAGGCGCATAACTGTCCCCTGGGACAGTGGACACCTCAGTCGCGCTTTAACCTACGTGGCGGTAGTGACAGATGTCCGCTGCATGCGTTGGCGTTCACAACGTTTTGTCAGAAACGCGAGACATAAGTTATAGGCCGTCGGCGTTCATTGTGTTCATTGGCGTTGGCGTTGACAACATACTAGACTCCTATGATTTGGAGGAAAGGAAGGCGCATAACTGGCTCCCTGCCACAGTGGGCGCCTCAATCGCAGTTTTAGGCACGTGGCGGTGATGAGGGATAGAGATAGAAAGAAAGAGAGAGGGGGAGATGTGGGCTGCATGCATTAGCGCTGAAAACTTTGTGGCAGACACGTGGCACTGCAGCAGTAGGCCGCAGTGTTCATTGGTGATCAACCTCTCGGGAACGTTTACCCTCGGTACCCCCATCTATTTTTTTATTTCGTCTTCCGAGGGGAGAGGGGTGCAGCAGATATTTTCCTTCCATGTGCCATGTAGTGGCAAAATTACGAACTAGAGCGCCGCTCCCATCTCCTGGCAACAATGATTCCTATAAAGAGCACAGGTGACATGAAACAAAAGTAAGCAATGTATAAAAATGACAGAAGCCAGGTACAGTTCGGAGCACAGAACAGAGAGTAGAAAGCCGTCATGAACTAGTCACGCGCGCAAACTGTACACATAATGTGTAAATATTGTGTATATTACCTCTCCCCCTATCCTCTCTTCCGGTCCCCTCACCTCTTTCATTTAATTTCTCCATTCTGCATGCTATCCTTTATTTTCGCTGCCCCAGCTCAGGTGCTTCAATAAAAGCCTCGTTTGGGCGAGTTGGTTTTCCATGCTGAACGTAAAACCGCAAGAAACAAGGACATAGAAAAAGACAGACAACACGAGCGCTCACTTCCAACTGATTTTATTACATGCAGAAACGGAATTTTATACTCTCTATAATGCCTGCGAGGCATTACCGCAGAGTAGTGAAAGATAAGTCATCGGGCGTCACACTTGAGCGATAAACGTTGACAGGGTAAGCGTTGACGTGTTGTTCTCTGTCCCAAATAAGCTGAGTTCATTATGTAAGCATAGCACTTAGAAAACCCAGGAAAAACTGGTTGCGCAATCAGGCATCAAAAGCCGTTCGCGAGACGCACAGAAGGTGTTGTTTACAAAGTGGCTTTCTATTGTGGTAAATATTATATAGGCCAAACGGGAAGATGCCTAAATGCGCGATTGGGTGAGCATGACTATGTTGTGAACAATAATAAAGGGGGGCACATGAGCATTCATTGTCTAAAATGCAAAAGCAAAGGAAAAGAGGGTTGTCGTCCTCTTTTTCACAAGTGCAAAATCCTTTACGGGAACAAATGTCAAATTACGCGAGGAATTGTTGAGCCTTTGGAGATAGCGCGAGCTGGCGATGACTGCGTAAGTGCTCTGTCAATTCTGCTCTCACAAAAAGAGATGACCTATCTTTTATCGTTGAAGTGTGACGCTAGATGACTGTCATCTATCTTTCACTACTCTGTGGTAATGCCTTGCAGTCATTATCGAGAGTATAAAATAAAATTCCGTTTCTGCATGTAATATAATCAGTTTGAAGTGAGCGCTCGTGTTGTCAGCCTTATTCTTCGTCCTTGTTTTTTGCGCTTTTACGTTCATCACCGGGTGCTTCAGTATCGATGGCAGGTGCCGAGCCTAGCAAAAATCTTATCCTTCCTTTTTATGATTATTATTTGAATAAACCACTACTGTTACTAGGTTTCCAAATTTGCCGTCAACTGAGGCGCACAATTTGACGTCAATATAAACGATGCTTCACGAAATGAGCATCTT